>NC_134689.1:298804163-299120663 GCF_050947455.1 Rhinoderma darwinii | reverse complement strand
ATTGGACTTTATGTTAGTGAAAAAATTTGGTCAATAAATCCAATATTTATTTGTGAAAAGCTTAAAATTTTCGAGAAAATTTGCAAAAATTAGCATTTTTCTAAATTCAAATGTATCTACTTGTAAAACAGATAGTAATACCACACAAAATAGTTACTAGTTAACCATTCCAATTTCCTTATCATCCTCAGCAGCACAATACAAATGGGTTAGTCATGTCTGGCTACTAGGACAGAAGCAAATAATACACGAGTGGTTAATCAATTAATCCGTATACTTAACCAGCATAGCCAGGGTATATAGGAAGGGCTGAGCCACTAACCACTTGTGTTTTTTTTCTTCTGTCCTACAGGACGATGTGTTTTATTCGTTACATGAATTATACCTTCTGCTTCCCGGCTTTTAAGCGTGCGCGTTATTAAGCCGAGGTTTATCACCTATGGATGATACTCTGAGGGTATTCCTCTTATTTATCCTAGTGTGTTCAAGGCGTCTGCCCGGCCCGTAGGCCGATTCCCTGTGGATCCGTCCTCCATGCTGCAACACACTGTGTTCCTGCCTTAGCTCCCATGCCTAGAAAAAAATGTATATGGGATGCGCACCTATGTTGACCATGTGGTGCAAAGGGGTTGGGCTGAAGTCCCAAAGTATATATTCACGATTACCCCAGCACTCACAAGAAAATATATTGCAAGTTGAATAGATCTATTTTTTCACAAAGCCGTATATCATATATTATTTCATATATAATCAGCGTTTTTATATGAATACATGAGTTGAATTGACTTAATAATGTGTAACTTCTGCGATCAGCTTAGAATGGCCATTCTAAGCTGAATGTGCCTGCTCTCGTCAGATCGCAGAAGTTACACATTATTAACCCCTTCCCGACATCCGCCGTATATATACGGCGCTGTCGGGAGGTGCTTCCCGCAAAGCGCCGTATATATACGGCGCAGTGATGGTGCGGGCTCAGAAGCAGAGCCGGCACCATCACCGCGGGGTGACAGCTGTATTATACAGCTGGCACCCTCCTGTAACTGCCAGGACCGGAGCTATTCTCCGATCCGGCAGATTAACCCCTCAGATGCTGCACTCAATAGAGCGCAGCATCTGATAGGTTTTCACCCGATCGGCAACCCAGTGATGCAATCGCTGGGTTGCTGTGGCAATCGGACGCCAGAAAATGGCGTCCGAGTCTGCCTTGTACGGGAGCCGATGAGGACCCGCCTGCGGCGTGTCCTCATAGGCTTGCTGTCAGTGAATAACTGACAGAGCTAATACACTGCACTACGTATGTAGTGCAGTGTATTAGAGTAGCGATCGGGGCATCAGGCCCTCATGTCCCCTAGTGGGACAAGTAAAAAAAGTAAAAAAAAGTTAATAAAAATGTGGTAAAACAATAAAAACACACACATTTCAAATAAAAATAAAGCTAAACTGACTTTTTTCCCATAGTAAGTCTTTTATTATGGGAAAAACCGTAAAAATAAAAAAAACTATACATAATTGGTATCGCCGCGTCCGTAACGACCCAAACGACAAAACTATTATGTAATTTATCCCGCACGGTGAACGCGGTAAAAAAAAAACATGAAAAACAGCGCCAGAATCTTTGTTTTTAGGTCACATCTCCTTCCAAAAAATGCTATAAAAAGTGATCAAAAAGTCACATTTACTCCAAAATAGTACTAATAAAAAACGACAATCCGTCCCGCAAAAAATAATCCCTGACACCGTTTCGTGCACGCAAAAATAAAAAAGTTATGGGTCTTAGAATATGGCGACACAGAAAACAAATGATTTTATAAAAAAAGTGATTTTATTGTGCAAAAGCTGCAATACATAAAAAAAACTATATAAATTTGGTATCGCCGTAATCGTATCGACCCGCAGAATAAAGCTAACATGTAATTTAGGGCACACTGTGGATGCCGATAAAAAAAACAATAAAAAACTATTCCAGAATTGCTTGTTTTTGGTAATTTCCTTTACCAAAAAATGAAATAAAAAGTGATCAAAAAGACGTATGTGTTCTAAAATGGCACCAATAAAATCTACAGCCCGTCTCGCAAAAAACAAGCCCGCACACCGCTCAATCAACTGAAAAAGAAAAACGTTATGGCACTAGTAATGCGGTGATGGAAAAACATCTCAATGCGCAGGCCGGAGGGGAACATTCCTTCAGTTTCAGGGCTCTAGTATTTAGGAACTAGGAAAGGGAATGGACATAGCACATCCGCTGGAAGCGAGGGCGCCCGTATTATACCAGCGCAAAACTTTCCCAGTAATATTTCCCAAACTACAAAGGAGAAAAAGTCCCCAAAAGGTGCAGAGCATTACAGAAGGGGGATTAGAAAGAAAACCGTTTATCAGTGTGACACCGGTCTGTGCATAACGGATAGCTTCACAGCGTAACACACATCTATGGATAATTGTATTATTTACCCCATTCTTATACCCTCTTATTATGCCCTGATGTACTCCGCACAGATTACATATACCCCTGATATACTCCGCACAGATTACATATGCCACCACATTATAAACGGAAATACCAGCAAAACCCCAAACAGAACTATTACCAAGCAAAATCCATGCTCAAAATGGCGGTCTTTCCCTTCTTAGCCCTACAGTGTGCCCAAACAGCAATTTATGGCCACAAGTAAGGCATTACCATACCCGGGAGAACCCGCTTAACAATTTATGGGGTAAGATTCTCTAGGGGCACAACATCTTGTGCGGTGAATGGGCAGATCAGTGGAGAAATTGCAATTTTCACTTTGCACAATCCACTGCGTATTCATTTCTGAAAAACACCTGTGGAGTCTAAATTCTCACTACACCCCTTGATAAATGCCTTTAGGGGTGTAGTTTCTAAAATGGGGTCACTTTTGTTTGGTACATCAGCGGTTTTGCAAATGCAACATGGCGTCCGCAAACCATTCCAGCAAAATCTACGCTCCAAAAGATAAATACCGCTCCTTTTCTTCTGTATGCTCCCATATATGTAAACAGCTGATTATAACCACATATGGGTTGTTACCGTACTCGGGAGAAATTACTTTACAAATGTTGGGGTGCTTTTTCTTCTCTATTCTTTGTAAAAATGAAAAATGTTGATCTAAAACGACATCTTGTTGGAAAAAAAATTATTTTTCATTTTCATGGCTTAATTCTAATTAATTCAGCAAAAAACCTTTGGGATCAAAATTTTCACTATACCCCTAGATGATTCCTCAGGGGGTGCAGTTTCCCAAATGGAGTCACTTTTGGGGTGTTTCCACTGTACTAGTACTACAGGGACTCAGCAAATGTGACATGGCGCCCAGAAACCATTCCAAAATCCAAATGGTGCTAGTTCCATTCTGAGCCCTACCGTGTGTCCAAACAGATGTTTGTGACCACATGTGGGGCATTGTTTTACTCGGGAGAAGTTGCTTTACAAATGTTATGGTGCTTTTTCTCCTTCAGTCCTTGTGGAAATGAAAAAAAAAAACCTAAACCTACATTTTCTTTGAAAAAATTTACATTTTCATTTTTACGCCCTATTTCCAATAAGTTCTGTAAAACACCTGTGGGGTCAAACTGCTCACTGTACCCCTAGATAATTTCCTCATGGGGTGTAGTTTCCAAAATGGGGTCACTTGTTGGGGGTTTCCACTGTTTTGTCCCCTCAGGGGCTTTGCAAATGCAACATGGCCTCCGCAAACCATTCCTGCTAAATTTGAGTTCCAAAAGCCAAATGGCGCTCTTTCCCTTCTCAGCCTCGCCGTGTGTCCAAACAGCCGTTTATTACCACATGTGGGGTACTGTTTTACTCGGGAGAAATTTCTTTACAAATTTTACAGTGCTTTTTCTCCTTTAGTCCTTGTGGAAATGAAAAAAAATTAGCTAAACCTAAATTTTATTTGAAAAAATGTAGATTTTCATTTTCACAGCCTACTTCCAAAAATTTCTGCAAGAAATCTGTGGGGTCAAAATGCTCACTATACCCCTAGATAATTTCCTCAAGGGGTATAGTTTACAAAATGGGGTCACTTGTTGGGGGTTTCCACTGTTTTGTCCCCTCAGGGGCTTCGTAAATGTGACATGGCCTCCGCAAACCATTCCTGCTAAATTTGAGCTCCAAGAGCCAAATGGCGCTCTTTCCATTCTAAGCCCTGTCGTGTGTCCAAACAACCGTTTATTACCACATGTGGGGTATTCTTTTACTCGGGAGAAATTGCTCTACAAATGTTGTGGTGCTTTTTCTACTTTAGTTCTTTTGGAAATGAAAAAAAATTAGCTAAACCTACATGTAATTTGAAAAAATGTAGATTTTCATTTTCATGGCCTAGTTCCAAAAATTTTTGCAAAAAAACTGGCCGGTCAAAACTCTTGCTACACCCCTAAATAAATTCGTTGAGGGGTGTAGTTTCCCAAATGGGATCACTTTTGGGGGGTTTCCACTGTTTTAGTTCCACAAGACCTGTTCAAAGCTGATATGGTGCCTAAAATATATTCTAATAAAAAGGAGGCCCAAAATCCACCAGGTGCTCCTTTGCTTCTGAGGCCGGTGCTTCAGTCCAATAGTATGCTACAGCCATATGTGGGATATTTCCTAAAACTGCAGAACCTGGGCAATAAATATTGAGTGGCATTTCTTGGGTAAAACCTTCTGTGGTACAAAAAAAATGGATTCAAAATGAATTTCTGGAAAAAAATAATGAACTTTGTAAATTTCACCTCTACTTTGCCTTAATTCCTGCGCAATGTCTAAAGGGTTAAGAAACTTTCTAAATGCTGTTTTGAATACTTTGAGGGGTGCAGTTTTTAAAATGGGGTGACTTATTGGGGGTTTCTAATATCTAAGGACCTCAAAGCCACTTCACAACTGAACTGGCCCCTGTAAAAATAGCATTTTTAAATTTTCTTGAAAATGTGAGAAATTGCTGCTAAAGTTCTAAGCCTTGTAACGTCCTAGAAAAATAAAATGATGTTCAAAAAACGATGCCAATCTAAAGTAGACATATGGGGGATGTTAATTAGCAACATTTTTGTGTGTTATAACTGCCTGTCTTACAAGCAGATACATTTAAATTGAGAAAAATGCTAATTTTTGCAATTTTTCGCTAAATTTTGGTGTTTTTCACAATTAAATACTGAATGTATCGGGCAAATTTTGCCAGTAACATAAAGTCCAATGTGTCACGAGAAAACAATCTCAGAATCGCTTGGATAGGTAAAAGCATTCCGGAGTTATTACCACATAAAGTGAAACATGTCAGATTTGAAAAATGAGGCTCTGTCAGGAAGGTCAAAAGTGGCCAAAGAGGGAAGGGGTTAAGTCACTTCAACTCATGTATTCATATAAAAACGCTGATTATATATGAAATAATATATGATATACGGCTTTGTGAAAAAATAAATCTATTCAACTTGCAATATATTTTCGTGTTTTCTTGTGAGTGCTGGGGTAATCGTGACTATATTAGCACCCATGCCCGGCAGTCGGCTCCGTTTGGGGGTGCAGTCTCGCTTCTATTGGCTATACGGGTATGACGAGCAGCTAGCTCTTTCCATAAGGACACTATTTCCCAATGTTATTCCTCTGAAGGTCGCCCGCTTCCAGCAAACATCAGTGCTCACTCTACTCGTTCTACCACTACCTCATGGGCAGAAAGGAATTATGTATGTTTTGACCAGATTTGCAGAGCTGCAACGTGGGCCTCTTCATCAACGGTTGCAAACCATCATAGACCGGACATCCCTGCCTCTACAGATGCAGCCTTTGGCAGACGTGCTTGAAGCAGTTGTTTCATCCCCCCCTTAATATTGCTTCTCAAATCCCATTTGTATTGTGCTGCCGAGGATGATAAGGAAAGCTAAAATTGTCTTACGCGTAATTTTCCTTTCCTTGAATCCGAAGGTAGCACAACTTTCCGCCCCTAAAGTTTATTGCTACATATTTACACAAGTGGTTAGTGGCTCAGCCTTTCCTATATACCCTGGCTATGCTGGTTAAATGTACTGATTCATTGATTAACCACTCATGTGTTTTTTTTCTTCTGTCCTAGTAGCCAGGAGACATGACTAACCCTATTTGTATTGTGCTGCCTTCGGATTCAAGGAAAGGAAAATTACAGGTAAGACAATTTTAGCTATGTCTACTTTATGTTTGCATCGGTTTTTTTCAGAGACCAGTTCAGATCTGAAGTGGCTTTGAGGGCCTTCTATATTAGAAAGTCCCCATAAATCACCCCATTTTGAAAACGGCATCCCTCAAAGTATTCAAAACTGAATTCAGAAAGTATTTTAACTCTTTGGGTATGTACACACGAGGTCATTACCTCCGTAATTGACGGACGTATTTAGGCCGCAAGTACCGGACCGAACACAGTGCAGGGAGCCGGGCTCCTAGCATCATACTTATGTACGACGCTAGGAGTCCCTGCCTCGCTGCCGGACAACTGTCTCGTACTGAAAACATGATTACAGTACGGGACAGTTGTCCGGCAGCGAGGTAGGGACTCCTAGCATCGTACATAAGTATGATGCTAGGAGCCCGGCTCCCTGCACTGTGTTCGGTCCGGTACTTGCGGCCGAAATACGTCCGTCAATTACGGACGTAATGACCTCGTGTGAACATACCCTTTAGGCGTTTCACAGGAATTAAAGCAAAGTAGAGGTGAAATTTACAAATTATTTTTTTTTAGCTGAAATTAATTTGTAATACATTTTTTTCTGTAACACGGAAGGTTTTACCAGAGAAACGCAACTCAATATTTATTGCCAAAATTCTGCAGTTTTTAGAAATATCCAACATGTGGCTCTAGTGCGGTAATGGACTGAAACACAGGCCTCAGAAGCAAAGGAACACCTAGTGGATTTTGGGGCCTCCTTTTTTTAGGACATATTTTAGGCACCATGTCCGGTTTAAAGAGGTCTTGTGGTGCCTAAACAGTCGAAACCCCCCAAAAGTATAGTTAGCATTTTGACCCCACAGGTTTTTTGTAGAATTTAATGGAATTAGGCAGTGAAAATTAATATCAACATTTTTGTCCACTAAAATGTTGAATTTTTTAATTTTCACAAGGGATAAAAGAGAAAAAGCACCCCAACATTTGAAAAGCAATTTCTCCCAAGTACAGCAATACCCCATATTTGGTCATAAATGTTTTCTTATTACAAATGAATTAACCCTTTCAGGACTGATCCTTTTTTGCTTTTTCATTTTTGTTTTTCACTCCCCGCCTTCCAAGAGCCATAACTTTTACATTTTTTCTGTCAATAGAGCGGTGTGAGGGCTTATTTTTTTGTGGGAGGAGTTGTAGTTTCTATTGACACCATTTAAAGTACCATATAATGTACTGGGAAATTGAATAAAAATTATTTGCGGGTTGAAATTGGAAAAAACTGTGATTCCTCCATTTGTTTTGGGGTTTTGTTTTTACGTCTTTCACCGTGCGGTAAAAATGACAACTTTAGTTTTATTCTGCGTCTCAATACAATTATCGTGATACCAAATTTATATAGGTTTTTTATATTTTACTACTTTTACAAAGAAAAGACTATTTGTTAAAAAAAAATAAATTGTGAGAGGCATAACTTTTTATTTTTTGGTCGATTGAGCGGTGCAAGGGCTTATTTTTGGCTGGTCGAGCTGTAGCTTTTATTGGTACCATGTTATGGTACATACAACTTATAGATCACGTATTGACCTCAATAGTGATGGAAACTTTGCTACTGGTGTCACCGTTGTGAACGGGTTCCGTTGTTTAGGCGGAATCAATAGCGCAGTTGACAATGCAAAACAACGAAACCCTGCCACAGCGGTGACAAACGGAAACCTTTAGCAACGTTTCCGTCACCATTGAGATCAATGGTGAGGGAAACGGAAGCGGAGGTTTCAGTTTTCCTTTCTGTTGAGAGGTTAACCCGACGGAACCCCTAAACGGAAGGGCAGCAGTGACGTGAACTGGCCCTTACTAATGTTTGTTTTTGTGGTTTTTTTACAGGTTCAGTCTTTGGACTATGTCTGATTCGAGGACTACTTAGATGACAGCTTTCTTATTCTCTATAAAATGGTTAATGAGGGTTGTGTGTGGGTTTTTTATTTCAATAAATCCATTTTTTCTTTGTGTTTTGTATTTTATTCAAACTTTATTGCTATTACCTTACTGAAGGCCGCTGACCGATTGACAGCGTCCATTACTAAGGCGGGGCTTAGTGTTAGCTGGTGAAAAGGCTAACACCAACCCCCATTATTACCCTGTACCCACCACCACCAGGGGTGCCAGGAAGAGCCGGTTATGATCCAGTATCTCACCATCTGTAGTGATGGCCGGGCAATGTGGCGGCCACAGGCTGGCTTTATTAGGCTGGGAAAGGCCAAAAACAGTGACCCTTCCCACCCTGGTAATGCTAGGCTGCTGCATTGTATCTGGCTGGTTATAAAAAGTGGGGGGGACGGGACGGGACGTAATTTTTTTTATAAATAATTGGACTGCACGATGTGGGGTTCCCCCATTTTTATAACCGGCCACATGCAACACAGCAGCAGAAGGCTAGTATTACCAGGGTGGTAAGGACCACTGTTTTTGGGCTTTCCCAGCCTGATAATACCAGCCTGCGGCCGCCCCAGCTCCGCTCCGTCACTACCCCGCACTACCCGGTACCCCTGGTGGCGGTGGGTACCATGGTAATAATGGGGGTTAGTGTTAGCCTCTTCATGTCTAACATTAAGACCAGCCTTAATAATGGCCGTTGTCAATCAGCCAGCGGCCATTACTAAGGTGGTAGTTATAAAATGTAAACAAATACAAAGACATAGATAAAATATTTTATTGAAATAAAAATCACACACACAACTCTCATTATCCATTTTATTGAGAATAAAAAAACGTAGTCCTCGAATCTGAAGTAGTCCAACAACCGAACTTGTAAAAAAAACACAAACACACAAAAATAATTAGTAACACATAAAAAAAGGAAACTAATTCTTATACCTTTCCCAGGTCCAGCGCTGGAGCGGCAATGCCAGCGAGCTGGGCCCTATATCTAATCCTATCATGTGTGATACTGTCTGCTGAGCCACTGTATCTAATCCTATAATGTGTAATACTGTCTGCTGGGCCCTATATCTAATCCTATCATGTGTGATACTGTCTGCTGAGCCACTGTATCTAATCCTATAATGTGTGATACTGTCAACTGGGCCCTATATCTAATCCCATCATGTGTGATACGGTCTGCTGAGCCACTGTATCTAATCCTATAATGTGTAATACTGTCTGCTGGGCCCTATATCTAATCCTATCATGTGTGATACTGTCTGCTGAGCCACTGTATCTAATCCTATAATGTGTGATACTGTCTGCTGAGCCGCTGTATCTAATCCTATCCATAGCTATAGGGTCGTATTGCTATAGATATGCTGTCTCATATATATATATATAGTGGGGGGCCCAGCCCAGCCCAAGAAGAACCTTTGCATCGGGGCTCATGAGCCTTTAGCTATGCCCCTGCTACAATTGTACCCAGTGTGGGCAAGCCAACAATTTATTTAAAAGAAGACCCCGATAACATATAGCTGGAGGGTGTAAAAAAATTCAACCTAAAAAAACCCTACACAAACGGCTAAAACCATAGGCTTATCAGTATACTTACATTTAACATTCGTCAGTTTGCTGGCTGCTACAGGTTATGTCCCCTATCACACCTGTTCATATGCCTGTGATGATCCTCATATGAGCACATCCCTACATCGGGCAGTTACTGTTGATATGTCTGTGTGGTGTCTTGTCATCTGTAGGGTCCACATATAATCACTCAAACACCCAATTAGAGATGCAACAGGGGAGCTGAACAGCATTAAAGAGGCTCTGTCACCACATTATAAGTGCCCTATCTCCTACATAATGTGATCGGCGCTGTAATGGAGGTGACAGTGGTTTTTATTTTGAAAAACGATCATTTTTGAGCAAGTTATTAGCAATTTTAGATTTATGCTAATTAGTTTCTTAATAGACAACTGGGTGTGTCTTTACTTTTTACCCCCTGGGCGTTGTACAGAGGAGTGTATGACGCTGACCAATCAGTGACCAATCAGTGTCCTACACTTCTCATTGTTCCAGCCCAGCTTCTTTCACTGCACAATCACACTAACAATGGGCTGGAACAATGAGAAGTGTATGACGCTGATTGGTCACTGATTGATTGATCAGCGTCATACACTCCTCTGTACAACGCCCAGTTGGTAAAAAGTAAAAACACACCCAGTTGTCAATTAAGAAACTAATTAGCATAAATCTAAAATTTGCTCATAACTTGCTCAAAATTGATCGTTTTTAAAAATAAAAACCACTGTTGTTATCTACATTACAGCGCCGATCAGATTATGTAGGAGATAGGGCACTTATATTGTGGTGACAGAGCCTCTTTAACAAGTAAACAATGAGAAACTGTAAGGGTATGTGCACACGCTAGCTTCCTTTTACGTCTGAAAAGACAGACTGTTTTCAGGAGAAAACAGCTGCGTCGTTTCAGACGTAAAAGCTCCTCCTCGCATTATGCGAGGCGTCTTTGACGCCCGTAATCTTGAGCTGTTCTTCATTGACTTCAATGAAAAACGGCTCAAATTACGTTTCAAAGAAGTGCCCTGCACTTCTTTGACGAGGCAGTCATTTTACGCATAAATTACTGGTCGTCGCCACAGTACGTCGGCAAACCCATTCAAATTAATGGGCAGATGTTTGTCGACGTATTGTAGCCGTATTTTCAGGCGTAAATCTGGGCATAATACGCCTCGTTTACGCCTGAAAATAAGTCATGTGAACCCAGCCGTAGGCTACATTCACACGAGCGTATCAGATTCACGGGCATGAATCTGGTCCGTTATGCATGTGTGCTTTGCGAGTGGCATGTGTTATTCACGCACTCGCAATGCACATTTTTAAAAAAAAATATTTTCAATTGAATTGATGTGCAAATCACGCACAGCACACGGCTCTGCATCCATGTGTTGTGCATGATTTTCACACACCCATTGACTTCAATGGGCGATAAGTGCATGAAAACCGCACCAATATAGGACATGCAGTGAGTTTAACGCATGTGTGAATGGCCCCATTTAAATCAATGGGTCAGTGTGCTGTGCGTGATTTTCATTTTACGCTCGTCTGAATAAGCCCGAAGGCTACATGCACACGTTGCGTAATTTGCTGCAGAAAAGACACAGCAAAACCACAAGAAATTCGCAGCAAAAAAGTCACCTGAAGGTGCATTTTTTTATATTTCTCAGTGCGGTTTTTATTTGTAAATCGCATGCCGATTTCATGCTGTGGGTTTTCCTGCGTATTTCTGTAAAACGGATAGAATTCACAAGCGGAATCGCAAGATAAATACGCACCACAGGTCAATTTACGTTCCAAAAAATACCACAGCATGGACATAAGATTCCCTGGAACCTCATTGTCTATGCTGGTACTGTATTACACTGCGGTTTTGCCACACGCAAATATGCGCTGCAAAACCGCATGTAATACGCATCTAGTGCATTGACCCTTAAGGTAAGTTTATTATTATAACTTTTTCGGCAGATTAACCCCTTCGCGCACCCAGACATGCTGTTACGTCCGGCTGTGGGGAGTGATGTTCTGAGCATGCTCCATATGCTGCGGGTGTTGGCTGTATTTTACAGTGGACACCCGGGACTAACAGCCGGGAGCAGCAATCGCATTGTTCATGGCTGTTTAACTCCTCAAATGCTGCATCTGAGGCGTTGAAAAGGGGGGCGGCCCCCTCCAACAGCCCCCTGCAGTGGGATCGGGGGGTGACGACGGTTTTTATGGCAGCCCAGGGGCCTAATGAAGGCCCCCAGGGCTGCCTTCACTCTGCCTCTGTTAAGCCCTGCCTGTGGCAGGGATGAACAGAAGCCTGTAAAAATGACGATATACTGCAATACGTTAGTATTTAACGTAGTTAAAATACATTAGTATTGCAGTATATTGTACGAGCGATCTAACGATCGCTGGTTCAAGTCCCCTAGGGAGGCTAATAAAGTGTGTCAAAAAAAAAAGTTAAAAAATGTTTTTAGTAGTGGAAATAAAAAATTAAAAGTTCAAAAAATCCCCCTTTTCCCATTAAAGTAATGTAAAAAGTAAACAAAATTGGTATCTCTGTGTCAGTAAAAGTCTGAACTATTACAATATAGCGTTTTTTAATGCGCACGGTGAACGCCGTAAAAAATACAAAATTTAAACCGACAAAATCTATGTTTTTTTGGTCAATTTAGCTCTAAAAAAATGTAATAAAAAAAGTGATCAAAAAGTTCTATGTACCAAAAAATGGTACCGATAAAAACTACAGCTCGTCCCGCAAAAAATAAGCCCTCAAACCGCACAATCGGTGAAAAAATAAATAAGTTACGACTCTCAGAATGTGCCGACACAAAACATTTTTAAAGTTTAAAAATGTATTATCAATAAAAGTAGTAAAATATAAAAAACCTATATAAATTTGGTATCACCGTAATCGTATTGAGCCACAGAATAAAGCTAAGTTGTCGTCTTTATCGCACGGTGAAAGTCGAAAAAATGAAACCCAAAAAATTATTGAGGAATCAGTTTTTTCCAACTTCAGCCCACAAATAATTTTGTTGCAGTTTCCCAGTACATTATATTGTGAAAAAGACCAAAAAAATACCTATAAACGGCGCTGCTAAAATGAAATTGAAGAGGTCGACGAATGTAGATAATAGTTTAATAGACTACGCTTTACGACATCGAACCGACGTCATCAGGCCATGTAAAAAACATAGACAAATTGAACGTTTTTTACCGCTCAGACGGTTTAGGGGTTTTAAAGTCTGAAGTGTCTATCAGGGGTTTGACCTTCCCCCAGCTAGCATGCAGAATTTCCATTGGTGTGTGTATCTCGCTGGTACTTGTGCTTCCACACAGAAATGAAACTGCAGAAATGCAACTGCTTGCTGTGTATACCCTCGTACCTGATGTTCTAAATCTCCAACAAGGGAGAAAAAGGAGATCGTGCACTACCTTTTGGAAACTACAAATTCCACGAGTTTATTCCATACTTACAAAAACAGATATAGATAAAAGCATAAGATAAGCTCTTGTAACACGGAAAATAATACAACCCGACCCTGGGTTTCGCCCTTCTGGCTTCCTCCGGGGCATCAGATGTGTTACAAAAAACACAAGGTAAAACCACAGGGAAAAAAATACAATTTTAGCCATATAAAAGATTATAAGAAGATGCTAAAAATGATTAGAAGGGGAAAAGTTATAAAAATAAGAAATAAAAATAAAGGATTGAAGATTAATAAAAACAATTGACAATTCGATGCATTAATACCTGGGGGGGGGGGTGGGGGTATATACAATATAAATATATACCGCATTCCAAATTATTCTGCAAATGTTATTTTTCACTGATTTTCCTAAATAGTCAATACAAATGACAGTCAGTATAATCTTTAAGCCATCAACCGTTGGAGTATAATGCAAATTTTATTGAACAAATCTCCTAATAAGATTTTTTTTTTAAAAGTAAAAACTCAAAATGCACTGTTTCAAATTATTATGCACAACAGAGATCAAAACATTTTAAAGGTTGTAAAGAGAACTAAAATGGTAATTTGTTGAATTTGCAGCATCAGGAGGTCATATTTACAGAAATCAAAAGCTCTTTCAATCAAAAAAAACTTAGCAGGCCAAGTTACATGTTAACATAGGACCCCTTCTTTGATATCACCTTCACAATTCTTGTATCCATTGAATTTGTGAGTATTTGGACAGTTTCTGCTTGAATATCTTTGCAGGATGTCAGAATAGCCTCCCAGAGCTTCTGTTTTGATGTGAACTGCCTCCCACCCTCATAGATATTTTGCTTGAGGATGCTCCAAAGGTTCTCAATAGGGTTGAGGTCAGGGGAACATGGGGGCCACACCAGGAGTTTCTCTCCTTGTATGCCCATAACAGCCAATGACACAGAGGTATTCTTTGCAGCATGAGATGGTGCATTGTCATGCATGAAGATAATTTTGCTACGGTAGGCACGGTTCTTCTTTTTGTACCACGTTAGAAAGAGGTCAGTCAAACTCAACGTACTTTGCAGAGGACATTTTCACACCATCAGGGACCCTAAAGGGGCCTACAAGCTCTCTCCCTATTATTCCAGCCCAAAACATGACTCCGCCACCTCCTTGCTGACGTCACAGCCTTCTTGGGACATGGTGGCCATTCACCAACCATCCACTACTCCACCCATCTGGACCATCCAGGCTTGCACGGCACTCATCAGTAAACAACACGGTTTGAAAATTTGTCTTAATTTATTTCTGAGCCCACTGCAACCGTTTCTGCTTGTGAGCATTGTTCAGGGGTGGCCAAATAATAGCTTTATGCACACTTGCAAACCTCTGGAGGATCCTACACCTTGAGGTTTGCGGGACTCCAGAGGCACCAGCGGCTTCAAATACGTGTTTGCTGCTTTGCAATGGCATTTTAGCAGCTGCTCTCCAAATCCTATTAATTTGTCTGGCAGAAACCTTCCTCATTATGCCTTTATCTGAACGAACCCGTCTGTGCTCTGAATCAGCCACAAATCTTTTCACAGTACGATGATCACGCTTACGTTTTCCTGAAATATCCAATGTTTTCATACCTTGTCCAAGGTATTGCACTATTTCACGCTTTTCGGCAGCAGAGAGATCCTTTTTCTTTCCCATATTGCTTGAAACCTGTGGTCTGCTTAATAATGTGGAACGTCCTTCTTAAGTAGTTCTCCTTTGATTGGGCACACCTGGCAAACTAATTATCACAGGTGTCTGAGATTGATTACAATGATCCAAAGAGCTCTAAGACACAATACCATCCATGAGTTTAATTGAAAAACTAATAATTAAATGTTTGACACTTAAATCCAATGTGCATAATAGTGTGTGTGTTTGTGTATTTTTTTTTTTTTTTCTCTCAAGGAAAGATCCTGTTTTTACAGAACACGATCTGATTTCCTTTTTGGCACTGACAGCTTCTGAACAGAGATGTAGTCTGGTGGTGCGAATTAGCGCTAAAGGTACTTTTACACAGCTGACCTGGACAGTGTAAACGAGCGTCGATCAACGAGACAGCTTGTCGATCGGCACTTGTTACAAGGAGCTATGTATGGGGGTGAGCGCTCGTTACTCAGTTAGCGCGTCCACATACATTACACAGATGTGCTGCCGACAGCAATATTTTCAGCATTTAAAATTATACGATCAGCTTGAATGAGCGTTTGCAATTATCAGGAATGAGCGTTCTGTGAACACTTGTTTGCCCGATAATTGGCATGTCTAAGACAGCCTTAACTCTGCATGAAGATCCGGACGTGGCCTCCAATGACAACACACAGCAGAATGCAACGAGAGACCATGATATAAGTACAGTACTATTTTACCAATTTGACTGGAGGCTCAGAAAAGCCAAAATAGTCCACTGCTTTAAAGTGCCACTACTAGTGTTTATTTTAAAGAGCCATATGAAAGGTGGGTTTTTCGGTTGCTGTCTAAGGTTTGCATGGTCTGAGAGGTACAGAGTATACAAAAAAAATGCACAAACTACAACGTAATAGGTTTTTTAAAAAAAACAAAAACTTTATTTGAAATATCTCAAACTTAACTGGTCAATTTTGAGTCCTGACCATACTAAATGGGGAAAAAGGTCAAACTCTGCCAATTACTTTTATTTTGGTTGTTTTTTCAGCTCCTCTAATACAACATCATTGTTCGTAATTATCATAGAAGGTCAAATGTATTGCTGAAGGAAAATGACAGAAAATTATTCTTGTGTGTCCTGTAAACATTAGTTTTATTAAAGAGGGCTCTTATAATATGGTGACAGAGCCTATCTACTACATAAGGAGATCAGCGCTATAATGTAGGTGACAGTAATGCTTTTTATTTTAAAAAAAAGGATCAATTTTTGCCACTTTATTAGCGTTTTTTGATTTATGCTAATGAGTTGCTTAATGCCCAAGTGGGCGTGTTTTTACTTTAGACCAAGAGGGCGTTGTACAGTGGAGTGTATGACGCTGACCAAAGTAAAAATACGCCCACTTGGGCATTAAGCAACTCATTAGCATAAATCCAAAACGCTAATAAAGTGGTAAAAATAGATCGTTTTTTTAAATAAAAAGCACTTCTGTCACCTACATTATAGCGCCGATCTCCTTATGTAGGAGATAGGGCACTTATGTGGTGACAGTCTCTAAATCCAAAACCTAAAATGAACAGATAACCTCTGTAGCTGTAATGGAACTACAAGGCCCAGCTCTGCCTGCTGGGACACATTGGGATCTGCATTTCCACAAATACATGGGTTGATATGTCTTGTAATGAACAGTCCGCATCCCTGATTCCTCCTGTTCTTCCGATCGTAGGATTCCCTGGAAGATATGGGAAGCCCCTGAGACTCTTGGTTCAGTTAGTGAGAGCAATGAGTGCTTCAACTACGTTTCCCATGTGTTCTCTCAAACTTCGTTCTGCTGCCGACCGGGGTATCTCCATTTCATGCATCTGAAATTTAAAGAAAGTATAAATACAAGAAATGCTACTCCCCGCAACACTACATTTCCCACAACGCCAACACATTTTATACATTATGTTTGGGCCTGTTCACATCAGTGCTGGCTTCCGTTTATCTGTTCAGTCAAAAGCTCAGATGAACGGAAAGCATCGCTTCCGTTTGCATCACCATTGATTGCAATGTTTTTTTTTTGTTTCAATTGGTTTCCGTTTTTTTCACGGAATCAACAGTGCTGCCGGCTCCGCTATTTTTTCCGTGGAAAAACGGAAACCTTGTGGAACGGAGGAAAACTGAAAAAACAAAAAAAACAAAACAAAAAACACCATTGAAATCAATGGCGGTACAAGCTGAAGCAAAGCGATGCTTTTAGTTTATCTTGTTCTCTGACAGAACAGATGAACGGAAATCCTAAACGGAAGCCAGCGCCAAAGTGAACAGGCCCTAAATCAATCATTATATAAAGAAATGTGTTTGGAGAAACTTATTCGTTTAATTTAGAAGAAAAACATCAAAATATGGAATTCTGGTTTAGGTTTGATTCCCTTAGGGGGGAGTTCACACAGTTTTTTTTACGCGGAAACCGCATCGGAAAACTTGCTAAAAAAAACGGCCGAAAAGGCCTCCAATTGATTTCAATGGGAGGTGGAGGCGTTGTTTTCCCGCGAGCAGAAAAACCATCTCAAAGGGAAAAGGGACATGCCCTATCTTTGCGCATTTACGCCTCTGACCTCCCATTGATGGGAGGCAGAGAAAGCGTATTTCGTGGCTTCTTTTTGCCCACGGCTCTCAATGGCCAGGGCGAAAAAACCAGCAAAATTCGGCATGCAGGCAGAGCAAAATCTGCCTCAAAATTCCAAACTGAATTTTGAGGCAGATTATCCGCCTGCAAAAAACTCTGTGTGAACCCAGCCTTAGTGTTCTCGGTTGATAACAATTTTTTTAAACCACTAGTTACATTTATTATTTGCGTTTAGACTGTAGTGTCATTATGGCTGTCAGAAGATACAGTGTTGAGGAAGCCTATCAGATGATCCGTTCGGATACTGATTCATGAATCTCAAGTGAACCTTTTACTTGAAAGCGAAAGTGTCGCTTCAAGTGATTCTAGTGAAATGAGACCCAGTACCAATGATATGGGAGACGGCACAGTTGCCACAACGTATGTGCAAAGTGCAGCCCCTGAAACTGCACTACCCCCCAAAACAGATTTAGTGCTTTACTCCTACAAGTTTATTTACTCCCACCATAAATAATTACTTTATTGCTACACCAGGCATAAATCCCAATGTCAGTAATTTTACACCACTAATTTTTTTTAACATTTTTATTACGGACCAAGTTGTGGAACATATCGTGCGGGAAACAAATTTGTATGTCAGGCAATACATTGCAAATAAACCTTCGTGTCTTTATGCCAGGTTATGGAATCCGATAACGGAGATTTAAATAAAAAAAGATTCTGGGCCTCACCCTTAACATAAAAAAACAACACTATTAGGTCACATAGGGCATCCAGCTCTATAAATGCCAAACATTTTTTGTGGCATTATGTCCCACAGCAGCTATGAAATGCTTCAGCGATTTCTCCACTTTAGGGACAACCTGCCGGCACCCCCTTCCAGCGAAAGAAGCCATAAAAAGTTAAATAAAGTAAGACTTTTGGTACATTTTCAGCCAGAGCAGCTGATCAATGCGGGGTCCGGTTGTCAGACCCGCACTGATCGTACACTGATGACCTATCCGGTGGATAGGTCATCAGATTGTGGAAAACCCCTAGTTTTCAAAATTGGGTCATTAATAGAAGGGGGGGGGGGGGGGAGTTTCTAGCGTTCTGCCAGCTCAATGCCTCTATTAATGTGTAGTGGGGCCTAAAAAGTTTTCAAGCAAAATTTGTGTCCCGAAAAGCCTACGGGTGCTTCCTTCCTTTTGGGCCTTGCTGTGTGTCCATGCAGCGCATTACGGGCATAATAGGGATACTTTTGAACACAGGAGAAACATGGTGATACATTTTGGGGTGTATTTGGACAGACATTCTCATGTTCGCTTTACAAGTAATCTGTCCTGAAAAATGACACGTGTAGAAAAAAAGTGGTGTGTTTTTTTTACCTGCTATGCATTAAACGGGTTGGCCAAGGAAAAAATATTTTCTAAAAAGTGTTCCCCAGCCATGGTTTGCCTTCCCTAAAACCCCCTACATGCTTTCTAACCAGTTTCTGTTTGATCTCAATAGTCACTGCTGCTCGGTTTACATCCCCTGTTCCTGTCCGATTCCTGTCTTGTAACCCACCATACCCATGATCCCTTGCTGCATCTCAGCTATTTGCATACTGACACACACACACACACACACACTGAGGATTATACAGTCATGTTGGGGTTATAAACAGGGATGATGGGGGTGGGGTTACACTGGGACGATTTAACTCCATCATACCTGAATACAACCCCCATCCACCGTGTATTCCCTCATCCTCCATGTGTATATAACCCCCATCAATCCGTGTTTTACCTCATCATCCACAGGGATGATGAGGGTTACAGACAGGGATGATGGCCCCATCATTCCTGTATATAACCCACATCATCCCTGTATTTATATAACCCCTGTAATAACTGTATATACCATCATGGGGGGTGCCGCCGACGGCGGGCGTCGGCGTGGGAGATGAGAGGAGACGGGCAGGCAGTGCGGGAACTCCGAGATAGGAGGAGGGGGCGTGTACAAGCAGAGACGACGCTCCGTGTCTCGGCTCAGCCAGTACTTCCTGCTGTGTAGAGACACGACACGTCATCAACTAGGTTTACAGGCGGCAGGACCAGAGGAGGCGGAGCTCTGAAGGGCTCATGAAACATCCGCCCAGCCCACTGCATGTAAATGTAGTTGATGACGCACCGTGCCTCTCTCAGCCGAAAGTGCTGGCTGAGCAAAGATACGGAACGTCACAGGAAACGAAAAATATACTCTCGGTGCAGTCTCGTGACCGCAGATCAGAGTAATGCTGCCACAGGTAAACAGACATATTTAAGTAAATTTCTAATATGTTCAATTAAGTTAAAAAAATAAATAAAATGTATTCCTGGACAACCACTTTAATTCCTGCAAACACGGTTGGGTCAAAATACTTACTACACCCCTAGATCAATACCTTAAGGGGTCTAATTTTCAAAATGGGGTCATTTATGGTGGGGTTATAATTCTGACACCCATGAGCCTCTAAACTTGGCTTGGTGCAGGAAAGCAATATGTACGTCAATTTAAAAAAGTATGTTTTGAAGTGGCAAAAAAAATAAAAAATAAAAAAAACTTTGAACGGCCATTTTGACCCTTTTTTCCCCAGCTACGGCATTTGCAGTATTGGATAAATAATTTTATATTTCAAGCAATTTTCGGGTGCGGGGATACCTAATGCGTTTACTTTTGTTTATTTATTTGAACATAAAAGGGGAAGGGGGGGGGGGGTGATCTGAATTTTTATATAATTATATATATTTTTTTTAACTTTATTACTATTTTTTAGCCCCCCTAGGAGGCTTGAACCTGCAATCATTGCAATGCATTATCACAATATTGCAGTATATGACAAAATCAGTACATTGCTATCGCTAACCGCAATCTTTCTACAGCAGGGCTGGCAGTGTTCACAAGGCTCCCGGCTGCTATAGGACTACACAGGCTCCCATTATCTTGCCGCACAGGAGCCGGTGACCGGCCCCAAAGTGGAAGGGGCAGTAAAACCCCTCAGATCCCAGTGGTCACATCTGATACAGGCACCTGAGGGGTTAAATGCTCGCGATTAGAGAGGTTTCTGATCGCAAGCATTGGCGCTGGGTCTCTGCTGTGTAACAGCAGAGACTGGGCGGCTATGGCACCTGCTCATCTTCGGAGCGGGCGCCATTTTTAAAAACCCTTTCCCGATATAAACTGCGGATGGAGCGACGGGAAAGGGTTAAAGGAGTAATCTCACGAATCCTTTTCATACCGAAACAATGTGAATAGCTGTTTTGAAGTACTTTCCAGTGTTCTAGAATATAAAAATAACTGATATTTTTGTGCTTCCCCGTGTCCCTTTTGGGGCTGCCGGAGGAAAGACGGAGCAGAATCAGTCTAATTTCCCCTCTGGCAGCTGACAGTGTAGTCCCTTTATTACTTTCCCTACAGATAGGTAACATGGGGTTCCGAGTAGTGAAGATATATACTGTGCGACATCCACAGTATGCACTACTCCCTTAGAAACCAATGAAAGTATAATACAATTAAACAAAGATTGAGTGGGAATGTGCAAGGTTCGTATCATCTGTCAGGATGTAAGAGCTTTACAATACTAATAAGCTGAGGAGTCTTCTCAGCTACACACCACTGTGGAGGCACTGCTCCTTCCCTGACAAGTAGGGCAGACAGCTATATTTATTGGCTGCTCTGCAGTTAACAGAGGATCACTGTCTGGGGGGGGGGGGGGGGGGGAGAATAACTGAGCATGCCTGTCCACCAGCACTCCAGTAAAGAGGACATGCACATTACTATACACTTTGAACACCAGGTGGCGCCATACTATATATGTAAAAGTTATAACTGCTGAAGTGTATTTTTAACAGCATCTAAACTGCAAACCATTACGTTTTTTTTATGATGGATACAATGAAAATGATATTTAATGGTGGGACAAACCCTTTAAACCTAACTTATTTGGTAGTTATTACCAGACATTAATACTTACAATAAGTTCCACATCTTCCTTCTTGATGGTAACTTTTGCTAGTTCCTTTTCTCTGAAAAAATAAGGCTTTCCTTTAGTAAAATTTGCTTACATTAGATGAGCCTTGATCACTCCAGTTACACAACTACATTCACAGCAAAGAGCTTTCTATTTTAATTAAAAGTTTGATTCTGTAACAAACTTACAATAAAAGATCTTTAATGTATTTTATATCTTTATTTTATAGTAATCTAATAGAAAAGCGAAATGGTATGATTTCCTAGAACTAAGGACAAGTCTAAAGCCTCTCCTGCAAAGCTCTTCATATGTAAAAGGGGTTGTCCAGTTTAGACAAATCTGTTATTTTTTAGATAATTAAAGGGTATAAAATTTTCCAATATACTTTCAGTATTAATTCCTTACAGTATTAACCAGTTAGTGACCGCCAATATGCCTTTTCACGGCGGCCACTAATGGGCTTTATTCTGATGCATAAGCCTTTTTACGGCGCTACATTAGAATAAACAGAGCAGGGAGCCGTTAAATCTCCCTGCTCTCAGCTACCAGAGGTAGCGGAGGGCTGGGGGCGTCCCATCTCGAACGGGTGAGATCGATATAAGTATATCACCAGTTTATCCCCTCAGATGTGGCGGTCAATAACGTGCACCGCATCAGAGTTGTTTTGGAGAGAGGGAGAGAGCTCCCTCTCATCGCACTGGCACACGGCGATAAGATCACCGAGTGTCTGTGTCTCCGATGGCAGCCGGGGGCCTAATAAAGGCCCCCAGGTCTGCCTGTAGTGAATGCCTGCTAGGTCATGCCAGAGGCATGTCCTAGCAGATGCCTGTCCGTTTTAAACTTATTTAAAAGTATTGCAGTGTATTATAAAAGCGGTCAGATGATCGCATATTAAAATCCCCTAGTGGCACTAGTAAAAAGTTAAAAAAAAGTTTAATAAAGTTAATTAAAAAAAAAAAGTGAAAATAAATGAAAAACCCACCTTTTCCCCTTACAAAATGCTTTACTATTAGAAAACCGAAATAAAGTAAAAAAAAGTTACACATATTTGGTATCGCCGCGTCCGTAACGACCCAGACTATAAATCTATTACATTTAACCCGCACAGTGAACGCCGTAAAAAATTAAATAAAAAACTATGGAAAAATTGCTGTTTTCTGTAAATCCTGACCAAAAAAAGTGACAAAAAGTGATCAAAAAGTCACATCTACTCCAAAATGGTACCAATAAAAACTACAAGTCTTCCCGCAAAAAAAAAGCCCTCATACAACTGCATCGGCAGAATTAAAAATAAATTAAATAAATTAAAAAAAAATAAAAAAAAAAAAAGTTATGGCTCTTCAAATATGGAGACAAAAACAAATAATTTTGAAAAAAATAGTGTTTTTACTGTGTAAAAGTAGTAAAACATACAAAATCTATACAAATTTGGTATCGTTGCAATCGTAACAACCCGCTGAATAAAGTTAGTGTTATTTATACCACATGGTAAACGGCATAGATTTAGGATGCGAAAAAGAGTAGCGAAATCTGTTTTTTTCTATTCCCCCAAAAAAAGTTAATAAATATGTACCTCAAAATGGTGCTAATAAAAAGTAAAACTTGTCACGCAAAAAACAAGACCTTATACAGCTATGTCGACGCAAAAATAAAAAAAAGTTATAGCTCTTGGAATGAGACGATGGAAAAACGTAAAAAATGCCTCGGTCATTAAGGTTTAAAATAGGCTGGTCATTAAAGAGGCTCTGTCACCAGATTTTGCAACCCCTATCTGCTATTGCAGCAGATAGGCGCTGCAATGTAGATTACAGTAATGTTTTTATTTTTAAAAAACGAGCATTTTTGGCCAAGTTATGACCATTTTTGTAGTTATGCAAATGAGGCTTGCAAAAGTCCAAGTGGGTGTGTTTAAAAGTAAAAGTCCAAGTGGGCGTGTATTATGTGCGTACATCGGGGCGTTTTTAATACTTTCACTAGCTGGGCATTCTGATGAGAAGTATCATCCTCTTCTCTTCAGAACGCCCAGCTTCTGACAGTGCAGATCTGTGACGTCACTCACAGGTCCTGCATCGTGACGGCCACATCGGCACCAGAGGCTACAGTTGATTCTGCAGCAGCATCAGCGTTTGCAGGTAAGTCGATCTTACCTGCAAACGCTGATGCTGCTGCAGAATCAACTGTAGCCTCTGGTGCCGATGTGGCCGTCACGATGCAGGACCTGTGAGTGACGTCACAGATCTGCACTGTCAGAAGCTGGGCGTTCTGAAGAGAAGAGGATGATACTTCTCATCAGAATGCCCAGCTAGTACAAGTATTAAAAACGCCCCGATGTACGCACATAATACACGCCCACTTGGACTTTTACTTTTAAACACACCCACTTGGACTTTTGCAAGCCTCATTTGCATAACTACAAAAATGGTCATAACTTGGCCAAAAATGCTCGTTTTTTAAAAATAAAAACGTTACTGTAATCTACATTGCAGCGCCTATCTGCTGCAATAGCAGATAGGGGTTGCAAAATCTGGTGACAGAGCCTCTTTAAGGGGTTAAAGATCTCTGCTTGTTGTTATTCAGTAGGAACATTCATTGTTTCCCTCCAGTGGATAAAATTCTGTCCATGGTCATGTGATAAACAGAGGTGCTGGGATCATTAGAAGTCACAGCTCTGATACACATACTGTAACGAGCCGTGCACCGGTGTGTCCATTAGGGATGTCACGATACCAGAATTTGGACTACGATACCGATACTTTGTGTAGTATTGTGATTCTCAATACCAAAACGATACTTTGGCAACAATAAAAAAGTTGAACTCCTTCCATTTTCTGATGGGAGGCGCATCCATGTGCCTTACATTAACAGTAATTAACCCCATCATGTTTCTCCGTCATAATGGTCAACATGCAGTTAATGTGTGAGGCACAGAGGTTCCAAATTCATAACACCTCATGCCTCACTTTAATAAGCGAAAGAAAGCAGGTTGATTTATTTTTTTACAGCGTACGCATCATAAATTACACTATACATTTTTTGTGCGGGTATTACAGTCCCGACGATACCGAATGTGTATATTTTATGTATGGAGACTTATTTTAATGTTTATTGTAAAAAATGTGTGCGCGCACGCGCTTTTTTTTTTTTTTACAATTTCTTAATTGAACATTTTTTTTCCTACTTTTTTATTTTTAAACTTTTATGTACTGGAATATAGATACATGCCAATACATTAAAGTTTACAAAAAAAAATTCAATTATTTTTTTATTTGGATGCCAGTATACTGGCAGCCCCGCTCCAGACACAGCTTAGTATCGAAATACATGAATTAATGGTAAATTAACAGTTTGAGGGTGCACGGCAACTAAATAGTATCGATATTTCGATGCATCGTACAACCCTAGAGTGCCTTAACAAGACCATGGGCATTATTCCTACTAAATAACAAAAAGCAGAGATCTTGAAAATAGCAATGAATACAGAAAGTATACTGGTAATTATATAACCTTTAATTTTACATGAAATAACATTAATTTTCTGAAACAGGACAACCCCTTTAATTCTCCTGCAGCCCTAAATAAGACCAGCTCAACTGAGCCCTGGACTACCATTTGGGGCTCCGGAAGAGTATACACTGTATGAGAATAATAGCTCCTCTTAGGCCCCATGAATACGAATGTGCTTTTGCGGCCGCAATTCCCCCAAAAATCCACGGGATGTATGGATCTATGGGGCCATGTACACGACCGTGGTTTCCACGGTCCGTGCATGGTCCAGGAGCCTGGACCGCAGAAAGAACGGACAAGTCTTATTATGCCCGTGTTCCGCGGTCCAGGCTCATAGCAAATAATGCCGCGGCCATGTGCACAGCCCACGATTTGCGGGCGGCTTGCGGGTGACACTCCGCCCCCGTCCGACCCGAAAATTACGGCCGTGCACATGGCTACGGTTGTGTGCATGAAGCCTTAGTAACGATAATAACATAGATCACAAAATAAGTCAACACATGATAGGTGATAATTGTCTGATCGTTGGGAGCCCCACCGACCGCAGTGAGGACAATGAATGGGGCGGCGGTCGAACATGGGCACTGCCGGTCCACTCAAAGCCTATGGGAATGACAGAAACAGTTGAATACAGACCTTGGCTGTTTCCATTAGTCCCGTAGAAATTGAATGGAGCTTCATTCAAGCTCATCCTCACAGCAGGGTGAGAACTGAGGAGAATCTGGGACCACCATACTCGCTATGAGTGGGGTCCCAGCGGTGAGGCCCCCAGCAATCAGACAATTATAACCTATCCTGTGGAACGTTGACATTGGAAGATACAGCATTAGGTAACACATCAGAATGATCTCATTACTGAATATTCGAAGTAGAAATAAAACAAGTGATGAACGCACCTTTCTTGCTTTGCTTTCTGTTCTCTTGACCGTCTGTCTCCAATCACGGACATGGCCTATAAGAAAGATTTAATCAGAACTACTCAGGTGTAGCAGGACGTACGTTTATGAGAGGGAGATATATGGCCTGACCAGTCACATGATCATCATATAGTTAGTTATACATGACATCTAAGTACCGGCGGGCACAGCAGCTCCATGCCCGTAGTGTCAATGGATGAGATCTATCAAAACTGGTGCAAGTACCCATAGCAACCAGTTACCCATAGCAAGTTACCCATAGCAACCAGTTCCCATTTCTCAGCGGATCCTTCAAAAAATGAAAGAGTTAATCTGACTGGTTTCTACAGGCAACTGCTCCATCTGTCACTTGTTTTGAGCACCTCCATCTCATGAGCACCCCACTTGATACAGGTCTATATATGAATGGCTTGATACCACGTTTACCTGGTAGAGTATACTGGTGAGCGAAGGTTACATGGTAGCCCTCACAATCCATTGCCATGTACCATTGACAATATAACCCAGCGTGGCGAAAAGCTGCAACACATGACAGCCACGCTCCTCTGCCAACGTCACATGTAATATACAGCCCAGGACGTCACATGTAATATACAGCCCAGGACGTCACATGTAATATACAGCTCAGGACGTCACATGTAATATACAGCCCAGGACGTCACATGTAATATACAGCCCAGGACGTCACATGTAATATACAGCCCAGGACGTCACATGTAATATACAGCTCAGGACGTCACATGATCACCCCCTCTCAGGTAGCCTGTTGGCACTTGTCACCTCTGCCCATAACGACCCTTATAAGGAACCACCAGTGACCCTCTCAACCTGCGGGTTCTCATGAGCACATCTCACCGTCTCCAGGTTGGAGCTCTGGATCTCCTTCTCCTCCGCGTAGTCCGTGACCCTCTCCAGGTCCGCCGCTCCGCTGTCATGTTTGCGGGGTTTATCCGCCGGCCGCTCACTACAGTTCTCCTCTGTTTCCAGCTCCAGCTCCACATCCCCTTCAGCAGCCATGTTTCGTCTCTGTACCGGAAGATATGACAGGGAGCAGAGCGTGGAACTCTACTTCCGGCAGCCGCGATGTGACGTCACGTCCGGTGCTGGGAAATTATCTTCTGTGTGTGTGGGAAGCGGCTGCCGCTGTACTGACGTTTATGTGGGTTGTTTTAGTTGTCAACAGCCAGGCCAGATACTCTGCACTAGTGCTACACGTCTGTCTCCCAGATACAATGATGTGTATTCTTATAAAAATATTGCTGTGTATTCTTATAAAAATATTGCTCGTCTGAGACCAACAGGCTCTTCTCATTTTTATTTTTTAGAAACAGCGCCAGTCTTGTCCATGGGCTGTTTTTGGTATTACAGCTTAGACGCATTCAAGTAAATGTGACAGAGCTGCAATACCAGTCACAGCCTTTGGACAAGAGTGCCTTTAGGGTATGTTCACAGGGGCTATTTTCGGGCAGTAAACGGGCCGAAAATTCGGACGCAGAACGCCCCCAAACATCTGCCCATTGATTTCAATGGGAAAAACGTCGTTCTGCTCCGACGGGGCGCTTTTTCCGTGGCCGTTTTGAAAAACAGGCGCGAAAAAGAAGTGCATCTCACTTCTCGGGACGTTTTTGGAGCCGTTTTTCATTGACTATAGAAAACCAACTTCAAAAACGTCTGCGAAAAACGTGAGTTTTTTCAAGGGAAAACAACTCCTGATTTTCAGATGATTTTTAATCAGACGTTTTGAAAAACGGCCGTGTAAAAAACGCCCCCTCGGAACAGAACGCCGTTTTTCCCGTTGAAATCAATGGGCAAATTCTCCCTATTATAAGAACTTCCGATGACGTATTTGGTAGGTGTGTCTATGTGTGACCAATGACAGCAAGTATAACAACTCCAGCCCTCATCTGCAGAGATAGACATACAAGTTGACGAATCAGAGGTCGTCAACGTCGGCCTTTCAAGAGATAGTCTGCGCATGCGTATATGTCCAAGGATAAATATCCAGCATACTGTGTAGCCTGCCTACATTTCAGGTAATAAAAGTCAATGTGGTCCCTTTGTGACCCACAAGTTGCTGTGACCGCAACTTCACAGTCGGTAGAAATCCAAACCTGCTTAATTTTGTGCAATTGTCGTGTAGCGGCAACGTGTGGGTCACAACGCAGCCGCATTGACTTTCATTACCTGCAGGCAGGGTTACAGAGCAATTTTTGGCCGTGCGACCCGTGTAAAACAATATTAATAAATCCCCCCCTTGTTCCTGTGAATCAACACAGATTATTTTTCTAATCTCAGACAACTCCTTTAAGGTGTACTCTCCTCAGGGCTTGAAATGCCATTGTCTATCGGATTGTCTGATGTTACCTCTACTCCTGGGCGATTTGCAGTATTGCCACCGAAAGGGCCTAAATCTAGGTTTTAAGGACCTAGAAAAGAATACTACCTTGCCTTCGCTGAGGGACTTAAAGGGGTATTCCGGTTACAACAAGTTACTTGCTGATCGTGGGTGTCTGACAGCTCGGACCCCTAACGTTTATGAGAACGGGAACCCCGAAGTTGCTCGAACCCCAAGTTTGAATGGAGCGGCAGGTCGCTCATGCGCACTGCCGCTCCATTCATTCTCTATGGGAGCGCCGGAGATAGCCAAGTACAGTGTTCAGCTTTTTCCGGCGCTGCCAAAGAGAATGAAAGGAGCAGCAGTGCGCTTGAGCGACCTGCCGCTTGGTTCAAACTTGGGGTTTGGGCAACTTTGGGGTCCCCGTTCTCGTAAACGATGGGGGTCTGAGCTGTCGGACACACACTGATCAGCAAGTAACCCCTTACCCTACGGATAGGGGGTAACTTGTTGTAACTGGAATACCCCTGTAAACGTTTTATTTAGCTGAGGACTGAACGAACTTCCTGGCTGGAAAGGGTGTGAACAGAAATGTTTTCCAACCAGGGCGTCACCAGACCATTCCTTCTCCTGCTTGCATCTGACTCTGTTTCCTCGTTTCGATCTCCGTGGTCCGGGATTCAAGATAGCTGCCTCTGTCTCAGACTTGCATATGGAGACTGTTGTCTGCTAGTCTGAGACACGCCCCCGCCTCTTCCACTGCCCTTGGATGGACCAGCACTGATGATGTCAGCGCTGTGTCCATCTCTACTGATACTTCCCCTGCTAGGATCTGGACAGGGGTTCCGGCTACAGATGTCAGCTTCAGGATGTCAGTATATAATTGTTCGCATGTAACTGTATTATATGTATTATTTTCTGTGTTTTTTTTTTTTTTTACAGGTTTCGATGTCTTGAATTGTTGTGGGATTTACTTTTTATAATAAAATGGTAAAAAATGGCTGCCGTAGTGGAGTGTTTATTTCAATAATGTATTTATTTTTTCCCCACTGTATAACAGTTTTAGTAATGGAGGTATCTGACACATCTCCGTTAGTATTGCTAGGGCTTGGTGTCATCCAGAGGTGTCCTATGTCCACCTTTGCCTGACACTAACCCCTCCATACTATTACCCTGGTACCAAACGCACCAGGGGTACCGAAAGGAGACGGGAACCATCAGGAGCAGCCTCATATGATACGATGGGCAGCCGCAGGCTGGTATTTTCATGATGGGAAGGGACAAATTGCCATGAACCTTCCCATCCTGATAATAGACTATGGCTGTTGGTTTTCCTTGACTCGTTATGGAAATAGGTGGGGGGGGGGGACGTCGTTTTTTTAAAATTATTTATGACATTTTTAAAAATAGGCATTCCGCTATGGCATAAATAAATGATTTAACAAAATGATGTGCAGTCCCCCCCCTCCCCCTATTTCCACTGAGAGGTTTATTGAGAAGTTTTATAGATATATATATTTTATAGTTCCTGATAATTGGCTGCTAATTAGTTAATTATTTAATTACTTTAATTAACATGCCTTTTTTTTTTTTTTCCTAGTAGGGGAAAGCACGATTATTAACCGTTTCGAGTGCTGCCGAGGTAGGAAATGGAAAGGCAAGAATTTTATAACGTGACTGAACTTCAGAGTCAATTTCAAGAATATATTTAGTTATTGCACCGATGACATTTCCATAATAGACACCAAAGGCTAAACTATATTGAAAACCATTGCAGGCTTTCAAATCCAATACAGTATGTGTTTCAAGTTCCATATTCAATTATAATCCTAATATACCAAAAAAAAGGATATGATTTTATGCAAAACATAACCTAGGGCTCATACATCATTTGGTAGGTTAGCAAGAAGTAGGGGACAGATGGAAGGGACTGCAGGATCAGGCTATCCAAGATTTGTTTGCAGTCTGTTACCATAAAGATACATAAATCTGCATAGGAGCTGTATACACAATACGATTATTTTTAATGATGACTATTTGCAAAGAAGTTTCATTTTTTATTTTAGGGTGTGAAGGTGGACATAGCTTTTAAATGTGGAACGTGATACATCAGGAAACAGGTACATGAAAGAAGGTCATTTAATTCAATTCTTGCCCTATAAGCGTCAATCGTTTTGACTAAAGGAAGACTATAAGGGTATGTGCACACGATGAGAGGCTTTTACGTCTGAAAAGACAGACTGTTTTCAGGAGAAAACAGCTGCCTCGTTTCAGACGTAAATGCTCCTCCTCGCATTTTGCGAGGCTTCTCTGACAGCCGTCAATTTTGAGCTGTGCTTCATTGAGTTCAATGAAGAACGGCTCAAATTACGTCTGAAAGAAGTGCCCTGCATATAATGTATATAAGTGTCCTGCACTTCTTTTGCCGAGGCTGTATTTTTACGCGTCGTCGTTTGACAGCTGTCAAACGACGACGCGTAAATGACAGGTTGTCTGCACAGTACGTCGGCAAACCCATTCAGATGAATGGGCAGATGTTTGCCGACGTATTATAGCCTTATTTTCAGACGTAAAACGAGGCATAATATGCCTCGTTTACGTCTGAAAATAGGTCGTGTGAACCCAGCCTAAGCTGCAAAGCCTCAGAAATATTAAGGTGTTATCAAACATATCTAAGGAAGGGTATCATTCAAACTTTGAATCATTTTCTAATATGGTCGTTTTGTTCACCGTTAGTAGAAAAGCTGATGAAGATGAATTTGTAATCACTCATCATTTTACATTAATTTTGGATGTCCAAGATTTCAATGACTAGGGATGTGTAGATATAGCTTCACCGGTGTTCTTACTGGTGATCCTCGTGTCACTTCATACTGCCGGCTGTATTTTTATCCCGGCTAAATTAAGAGTTAATAGGCTTATCTACATCTTTTGCACTTTGCATGGAGATTCTCAGCACCTCTCAGTGCAGGAAACCAGTCTATATCTCATACAAAGGCGTGGAGTCTATTTAAAATGTTTCTATATCTTCTATGTCAGGGTGTTTTTACTTTCCATTACGCTGCGTATAGGTGGAAGCCAAACGTAATATACTTTAAAAAATAAAATCTGTACTGACCTGTAAAAGTTAAGTATTGTTTTAGATATGGTTTTACAATACAGTTATTTTAAGTGAATTAAAATTGTCACCATATTATGAACTGATGGTACGTAATAGGTGGACCAATAGGTTTTCATGGGAGCAGGGACTCTAGACAATAAAAATGTGCCCCCCAACTTTAACTTCTACCTGCTATTAATGTTATTGGATGTAGCTGGTTTATTGTCACTTGCTGGCACACAACACATGGTATGTTGATGTAGCGCTAACGCTATTGGGGACATTGCATTGCCTGGACAGTCATTTTGAAATGTAACTAACTGGCTTTTAGCAAATCCTATTTAATGTGCTGAGCCTTACATAGCCCTCCCCCATCTGTGCAGATGGTAAGACCTAGGCTGAATTTGTCTTGTCAATCAGAAGATAATCTCTGTTTTTTAGAATTGCCCATAGGGTGATAAACCGCCAGCATGGCACTCCAGGACGGTAAAAATAAATCGTCGTATCAATGAAGAAGTGACAGAAAAGGTGGCGGAGATGTGTCGCATACTTCAACATTCCTCTTTATTTGTTTTCCTGACATGTTGACAAGGGAGCCGACTTGTTAATGGGATTTCCAGCAAGAAGTAGCACCATGAAAAAAGGAGAACAACACAACCTTATTTTTATGGACAACCTGGGGCACAATAAATGTAGAAGAACATCTGCAATCAATATTCACTAAACATATTTTCACCGTAAGAAGGATTGGACTGCTCTTATTAGACTAGAAGAAAAAAAATCTTCAGATAAATCAGATTTTTTAAGAAATGATGTGATGAAGATGCGGAAGATGCAATTTCCTAAGGTGAAGATCTTATAGCGACCAGACATCAGTCAGTACCAATTATGAGGCTAATGGATGAAATGGCTGTCCGGAAAGCCCTGAGGAGGAACAAACTATGCAAGGATTTCATCAATTCTGTCTCTTACCAGGTGAGAATTTTGGAACATCCCCATTTTGAGACAATATATGTTCCTCTTACCAGAATTTTATGTTAAGAAGTTTTGATCCATGGTTACTTCACTTGTAACTTTGTTGCATTTGAATGCATTGAAGTTTCATTTAATACATATGTGATAATTGGATCTCTTTTCTGATATCACTTACTTTGAGACTGCCACTGTTTTACATGGGTGAGAATACTGTGAAGGCATCCTAGACAGATGCCAGGGCCCACTGGGTTTTGAAGATGGGGGATCTATTGGCATCAGCGTTCACCACCTTTCAAGTCGTGGGTGGTGTAGGCAACGGGCCCACTGGGACTCATTTGACCAAGGGCCTGGAGCCAGCCCTGGCCATTTGCATAATTATATTTCCACATATGCAAGTCATTTGCATACAGTTACAATTTAAAGATTCTTGTGTATCCTATTTCTAAGTAAAGACTTGACCATTGTAGTATACAGTACACTATTCTAACACATATCTGGATAGTTATTTCTCAAACTTCTGTATTAAAGGATTAAATATGGCTAACATTGTTCCTACCAATAATAGTATGTTTTTCTAAAAGGAAATGTTACCCTGGTTTTAATAGTTTAGTTGTTATGTATATACAGGCTTTTATTAACCTTTGATGGACATCTGGCTGCATCTGGATCTTCCCCAGGTGGCAGAACATAATTTTCTCACACTGATTGTAAAGGGGTTGTATACTTTATACAATCCCTGCTTGTTAGAAGGGTCCATCGACAATATGTCGATCACAATGTGTTCCCCTGCAGGGACCCAAGTGTTCAGCTGTAATGTGAGGGGGAAACCATTCAGTAAGTGTTCATTTTGCCTGCAGTGCCACCACAGGAGGAATTAGGCATTACACAGTGCACATACAAATCAATGGGTTGTCTGTGTAATGCAGGACAGGAGAGAGACGCTTTTTGTAACCGCTCCCCACTCTACAGAGTACTTTCTATTAACTCAGAATTAGAATAAGATTTTTTTTAAATGGACAACCTTGTTAGTTCTAAAAAAAATACGGGGTATGTAGATAGTTTTAGAACTGTATGATGCAATGCCCAGCCATGTCTTACTATTCAAATTTCTTTTATATAATGTTTTTTTTTTAGATATGTTGCTGCTGTGGGCCCTCTCCATGCTCTTTGTGTTGCTCATGCTTCCCCAGCATCAAGGTGTCCACTGGTACCAGACTGCTGTACACATTCTTCCACATACTGGCCTGCACCGTCTGCTGCCTCATGCTTTCCAGAAAGGTGTCAGAAACTGTCAAGGAGCATGTGAGTATATAGTAGAACTCTTTATATGTAGCAATATTGTTACAATTCATTCATTTGCAAGTAGTTGTAATGTATATTGTCTAGTGTCAATGCACAAAGAGATTAAGGATAAACAATGAAACTTTTTTGATTGATTGTGTATACAAAAAAATTATAGTGGCATCGGTAAGGCACTCGTCTGACATTTACAGTACATATGCCGCTAAAATAGATTACAACAATTGTAAGTGACTGCAGAAGCTTTGTAAAACTTAAAGATCAAACCTTAACTGTATATTTAGTGCCATAGTCTAGACATTAATTATTTCTTTTAATTGTAAAAAAAATAATTTTCGGGTAATTCAATTATTCAATAACGGAAAAACAGTCACCTATTTGTTATTTAAGTAAATTAAGTGTCTGAATTACAGGAATATAAACATCATGCTATCCATGTAACTTTCGGTAATAGTATTAAAAGTCAGATGCACTTGGTTATGCCATTAGGAGTAGGCATGGGCTCTGCAGAGGCATGGTGACTCAATGAATGGTCTGTCTTCATTGTCTGTTTATGGACATGGCTGCATACCGCACCATAGACTGAAGCCTTACGCCTCATGCACACGACCATTGTGCCACTCGGGCCGTTTTTTACAGCATCCGAACGGCACCCGATAGTCTTCACGGACCCATTCACTTTAGTGGGGGAATCAGGTCCGTGAAAAATGGTCCGAGTCTCTGATCCGAGGAAAGATAGAACATGTCATATCTTTCCTCGGATCACTGACAGGACTCAGACGGCACGCACGGTCGTGTGCATGAGACGTTAGGGTTGGCCCTTCTGGTGACTAATGATCTTGCTGCATTGTAAAAAATTAAAGGGGTTCTATACTTTCCACATATTGGGTTCTTGGCTCTGAGGATAGGAATATGTATTTATTTCCTTAAAAGCTATGTAAACCTTTGAAAGTGATTGTTTCTTTTTTTTTTAAATAAGTCAGTGTGTTTGGTGCAACTTTCAAATTCGTTTTTATTAAAAATTATTTTTACTTTTTGAGATACAGCTGCTCTGTATCCTGTATACAGAGCAGCTGTATCTTTCGCTAAGACCTGAATCCATCAGTCCTGCAGACCTGACGGGTTCAGTGTCAGCGGGTCCTGCGTGTCTCTGACACGCAGAATCCACCTGTAATCTATCACATGTGATGGTTAGGCTGTGTTCACATCAGCGTTGCCCTTCCATTGAGGGGTTCTGTCGGAGGTTTCCGTCGGGTTAACCCCTCAACGGAGAGGCAAACGGAAACCTAAGCTTCCGTTTGCATCCCCATTGATATCGATGGTGATGGAAACGTTGCTAAAGGTTTCCGTTTGTCACAGTCGTTACAGGTTTCTAATGTTTTTGACGGAATCAATAGCGCAGTCGACTGTCACAACCCTGTCACTACGGTGTCAAACGGAAACCTTTAGCAACGTTTCCGTCACCACTGATATCAATGGTGATGCAAACTGAAGCTTAGGTTTCCGTTTGCCTTTCCGTTGAGGGGTTAACCCGACGGAAACCTCAGACAGAACCCCTCAACGGAAGGGCAACACTGATGTGAACAAGCCCTTAACAGGTGGATCCTACGTGTGTGTGTGTTAGAGACACGCAGAACCCGCTTTCACTGAACCCGTCAGTCCCACGGACCTGAGGGGTACAGTATTCAGTGAACTATACAGCTTCTCTTTATACAGATACAGATACAGAGCAGCTTGAAAGTTGCACAAAACACACTGACTGACATTTTTATTTATAAAAAAATCACTATCAAAGGTTTACATAGACTTTAAATACATTTATACAGCAGTGTAAAGTGACGCAGTGCATATATTGAAATGAATAAATGTTCCACATCCATATATTCTGAAGAACATTTGCATTGGCCCCATATTCCCCAAGATCTAAGTTCTGAGCTGAATGAAAGTATTTCTTTAATTTTCACAGCATTATTTTCTTATTCTTCATCTTAATTATTTTTTTGTGCTAAATATGATCATGTATTTCATATTGTCAACTACAGGTGCCTTGGATTTATCTCCTGTGCAACCATCTGCCTGGTGGTGATGACTGTAACAGTCTTGTTGGTTATACAGCCGTTTATCGAGTTTGCTTTGGCACTGCATCTTTCTATTTCATCCAGTCAGTCTTCCTTATCAATGTGAAGTCTACACAGGAGTTCAGGGCCATGGTCCACAATGGGTACAGTTTAATACTATATCATAATACCACAGATTTTTGTTTCAAAATTGTATAACATAGGCCTATTACTTCTGTCCTTTGCTGGGTGACAATCTTCTAGACCCTGGGAAACAATGGGATCGATATCATTTGATGATTAAGTTTGTGATTATATTTGTATTATTATTTGTAGGTTTTGGTGCCTAAAGTTCCTGATTTTAATTGGAATGTGTATCGCTGCATTCTTTATCCCGATTGATTCCTTTATACCAGGTAAAAGATACCAACAATGTCTTACATAACATGTCAGAAAGTAGTTGAATGTGTGTATTGGCACAGTTCTGTGTATAGATATATGACATTTATCTAGTACGTGCTCATGTTACACAAGGTGCCAAGGTCTGTAAGCACCAGATCAGTGGCTGAAACAATCAGGGAGGTGGGTGATAATAGCAAGTGTAGTCAAATTACAGTCCAGGTTTGGTACACGGATAAGCGGCAACAGTTTGAAGCGTAAAGCAGGGACGTGGTCAGGAAACAGTCCAAGTTTGGTACACCATAAGCGGCATAAATACTGTTAGAAAAAGGGAAAAAGAAACACAAGGCGCACATAGTGCTCTATCTAGTGGCTATGTGACAGGTCGTAGTGAAGTTGGTTATGCTAACCTGATCATATAGTGCAATGTTGCTGAGCTGTAGCCTGAAATACATTCAGGGACAGCTTGTGCCCATCAATAGAACAAATATAGCTGAGAAGATGAAGGTACGGATATTTTTCTTGGCGCTGCTCTTGATGCAGATGCATGTGATGCAGTATGACATGTTGACCCCTGACCTGTAAAAACTCCCATTTAGAGTTTTATTCTGGTTATAAAACCCTCAAACTAGGGGGGAAACTTTTAATGTGTGTTTTGGCAGATAAAGAAACCAGTCCAGTTTCGAAACGCGTTGCTTTTTACACAGAATAAAACCATTGGATTTTAAATCATATAGAAATGCTTCCCTTTTTGTTGGATATATCTAAATATATATTTGAAGATTTTAATGAGCAGCAGCACTAAGGAAAATATCCATATTTACTCCTCATATATAGTTTGTAACATAAGTCAGAGACGTGGTCAGGAAACAATTCAAGTTTGGTACACACTTTGGTACAAGAAGCAATAGTTTGTAGAGTTAGGCATGCACACGACCGTAATAGTTTGTACTGTCCGCAAATATGGATCCGGTGGCTACGGATACACATCCGTAGCCATCTGAAATTGCGGAAGCGCCCATAGACTTCTATTGGCGAGTCTGACGCAATTGCGGACAAGAATAGGACATGCTCTATTTTTGCAGATCATTTCTCCGGCCCGGACACACATCGGTAAATATACTGAAAGGTGTTTGTGGCCAATAGAAATTAATGGGTCCGCAATTTCATCCGTAATTACGGTCGTGTGCATGGGGCCTAAGGCAGCAATGAACTAGACTAGAGGCAGGAGGCTTAATAGTCTGGCAAGGAGGAAGTGCAAGAGCCAGGCTTATATACGAAGCCAAAATGTTGAGACCAATCAGGCAATAAAGGCAAAGAACTCGAGGCAAAAATCAAGAGAACCTGGACAATAGATTGAGCATTGGTGCTGTCCATCATCACCAGTAGCTCAATAAAAAGAGCTACACCCTGAGATATAGGAGTTTCTGGGTTTGATTCCTGATCATACTCCCCTCCTTCCAGGTTGTCCTCTGAATGTTCTAGAGGCTGGCCTGTTGGGATATCTCTGATTAAATTGTTTTTTAAGCCTAGAAGCATGAAGATTTTCTTCTGGTTCCCAAGAATTCTCCTCAGAGCAATATCCCTTCCACTGCATCAAATATTGTAGCTTATCCCAAGAGATTTTGGAGTCCAAGATCTTTTCAACAATATATTTATCTTTACCTGGCACATTCACTGGTGGTGAAAGTGGCAAATTGCATCCCAAAAAGTATTTTCGTCAAATGTCTTAAAGGGAAGGTGTCATGAAAAAGATATTTTTTATATAATATTGCTTTTAGTATGTCATTAAAATAAATTTTATTTATTTGTATTTTTGTGATGTACTTTTTTCTTTCTTTTACTTCTCCATGGGGGCTGCCATTTTTTTTTTCATCTCTGTATGTGTCGATTAACGACACATACAGAGATGGAATACGGCACATACATCCCCATAGAGAGTGCAAACGGGAGCCGTTCCATTCACTATAGCGTACACCGTCTGTGTGGGAACGGCGCATGCGCCGCTCCCGGACAGACCAAAAGGAAGGTCTTTGGTAGAGCAATATCCGGCGCCATTTTCATGTGGACCGGAAGCCGCGGCCGAACAGTAAGATGACTTCCGGTCGCGGCTTCTGGCCATATGTTCAAGGCAGCGCAAACGCAAGGACTAAGAGCGTAGGCGGCAGCGGTGGCAGCGACGGCAGGAGCAGGTAAGTTATGTTTGTGTATGTGATGTGTGTGTATGTTCGTGTTATACTGTCTGATTACCACTGTATCTAATCCTCCTACACTGTGCTCAGAAATTGGCGGTACACAGTGTAGGAGGTTTGAACATTCAACCCCATCCTTTCTCCTGGCACTAGCCAGAATAAGGGAGGGGGGATTGTGTGAGGACACTAGAGCGAGTGTGTCTACTCCAAATTTGCAGCATAAAGTAGCAATGAGGTTGCTTTACCACATTGCCAATGCTGAAATTTTGGGAATTGCTCCCTCTAGTGACCAGCACATGGAAATGTTATAAATTAGAATCTAATTTATAATATTTCCTGACTTGTGAAAAAATTAAAAAAATGTAAACAATGTGTAATCACTTATATACTAACTTTTTAACTAAAAAGAAAAAAAAAATTCTGGCGACACATTCCCTTTAAAGTGAGAACAAAAAATACAAAACAGTATGCACTTTCGTAGTCTCAAAAAGTTTTAAACGAAAAGGGACTTGTTCAGAAATTTAAAATTGCCCAATATATTTCTAACCCAATTTTGGAGAGGTTACTTTCAGCCTTAATTTTTTTGTGGAAAGCCACACTTTGTCCCCTACATGAAAAGAGGTAGCTGCTTTCCGGTGCTTATCAGCTTCCTGTTTAAATTGGTTTTTAACCATCGTGCAAACTCTTAACAATTTTTTCTTCAACCCTTTGTAATGTCGTCAAGAGTTCAGTCACTGCTGGAAAAATTGGTAAATCAGGAATAAAAACTGGGTAAGGCCCACGAACGTAAAAACGGCCGTTATCACGGGCCGTAATTACGGGCCGTAATTACGGGCCCATAGACTTCTATTGGCCACCGGGTACCTCCCCGTATGCTTACGGGAAGGTGCCCGTGCCGCTGAAAAATATAGAACATGTCCTATTTCAGGCCGTAATTACGGCACGGGCAGGCCCATAGAAGTCTATGGGGCTCCCGTAATTACGGGTGTCTACGTGTGTGCACCCGTAATTACGGGAGCGTTGATATGCGACGTCAGTGTATAGTCACTGTCCAGGGTGCTGAAAGAGTTGAACGATCGGCAGTAATTCTTTCAGCACCAGGGACAGTGACTGCCGATCACAATATAGATAAAGCTGTAAAAAAAAAAAAGACGTTCATACTTACCCAGAACTCCCTGCTTCTTCCTCCAGTCCGGCCTCCTGGAATGATGTTACAGCCCATGTGACTGCTGCAGCCAATCACAGGCCAATCACTGGCTGCAGCGGTCACATGGACTGCGCGTCATCCAGGGAGGTCGGACTGGATGTCAAGAGAGGGACGCGTCACCAAGACAACGGCCGGGTAAGTATGAATTTCTTTTACTTTTATTACGGAAAGGGCTGTCCCTTCTCTCTATCCTGCACTGATAGAGAGAAGGGCTGCCGATTATTGCAGTGTAATTTTGCAGCGAAAACGTGCCCGTAAATACGGGTGGAATACGGGTGACACCGGACCCGTATTTACGCCAGTATTTACGGGTGGACAAAAATACGGTCGTGTGCATGGGGCCTTAAAGACTTGTATTCGCATAGAAAGGAGTTTGTGATGTTGATCTATACTATGTTATTTTATGCAAACTCAGCTGCGGGTAAGTCATTCACAGGCTCTCGTGCCAGCCAACGTCCCGCTCTTATATTTCCATTCTATTTCGCTCTTACCCGTGGCCGGCATTGTGCTCTGCACCGCTCCTCTCCTGCTTGGGTTTCCTCTGCTCAGCAGCGTGCTCCCTGACGCCGCTCTTCTGCTGGTTCCTCTGTTGTTGCTGCTTTTTCAGAATATTCATTGTCACAGTTGACCTCTCTGTGGGAAATCCTTAAAGCATGTCATGTTGGTTTTGTTTGAATATGATCATACTTTATTAAATATGATTATATATTATTGTAATAATAATAATAAGGTAACCTATTGGGGATACATGAGGTACAGTGGTAGTGTGTTACTGACATACAATTTATCATTTTATTGCAACAGTGATTTCTTATTAAAAGCTGCATAATATTTAGTTTAAAACTGTTTAGTGGTAAAAAGTCATGTAGCAGGTCATATTACCGATCCATGTTGTACAGATCCATAATACCGCACCCATACACTTCTATGTATATCTTCATGCCAACAATTTTATAATAGATGTCAGGTGGTATTTTTATTCCTTCCACCAAAGGTTTTTTATAGCATAAATACTCTATTTAGAATTAGTAAAGAATCACTGGAATAATGATAGAGCTTTATAAAATATAACTTTTACTTCATATTTTTTAAAATAATGTGCAAAACATACACACAGGACAAATTTCAAGGCTAAAAATGTGCTCTCTTTTGTGAGAGAAAAACTGACATTCTGTACGATTTGTGCAGAGTAAATGCAAAGCTCCAAATATTACTGCATAAAGGAGGAGGTTTTTTCAAAGGTATATTTTGGGGTAATCCACCCCCCTACCCATTCTATAGTGTGTCCAAGTCCACAGGAGAACAGCATTATCTGCCTGGACACATATAAAAGGAAAATAGGAGGTTTCCCAGTCCCCAGCTACAGGATCAAGATGGACTTGGACACACTATAGAATGGGTAGGGGGGTGGATTACCCCAAAATATACCTTTGAAAAAACCTCCTCCTTTATGCAGTAATATTTGGAGCTTTGCATTTACTCTGCACAAATCGTACAGAATGTCAGTTTTTCTCTCACAAAAGAGAGCACATTTTTAGCCTTGAAATTTGTCCTGTGTGTATGTTTTGCACATTATTTTAAAAAATATGAAGTAAAAGTTATATTTTATAAAGCTCTATCATTATTCCAGTGATTCTCAACAATTTTATAAGAAAGCATAGAGGGTTTTTTCTTACAGATTCATAATGAATGTGTGAGAAATAAAATTATGGCATTTTCTATTAGATGGTTTATTACAGAGGTATTTTCCCCTATAAGCATTGCTTCATGGGGAGAATACAGTGCTTCAAAGAGGCACCACACTGAGACTGTGCCACAGTACACGGTCCGTGCATGCAGCTTGTGCGTTTGCCCTAACGCTTTATTTTATATTGTCCTGCCTTTAGGTTCCAAATCCCTGAATGTAAAGTTAGGCTTTGTTCACATCTGCGTCGAGACTTTGTTCATGGGATCCGTCGGACCTTTCCGTCAGGGGACCCCATGAACGGAATGCAAACTGAAACAAACGGATACCATAGGTTTCTGTTTGCATCACCATTGATTTCAATGGTGACGGATCCGGTGCAAATGGTTGTGTGAGGGTTCCGTCATCTTTACGGAATCAATACAGTAGTTGACTCCGCTATTCATTCCATCGAAACGACGGGACCCTTACACAACGGTGACAAACGGAAACCATTTGCACCGGATCTGTCACCATTGAAATCAATGGTGATGCATACGGAAACCTATGGTTTAGTTTCCGTTCATGGGTTCCCCTGACGGAAAGCTCCGACGGAACCCATGAACGGAGTCCCGACAGAGATGTGAACTAAGCCTAACTGTTAGTTTTTTTAATTAGATTTATTATTTTGGTTTATTTTGACATAACTACCATCATGTGCTGGGGTATGCATCCTGTGGCACTTATGCAAGTAGTCTTCCTAGTATGTGTACATGGTGAGACTTGTAGTTCCACAACATTTTAAAAGTCACATGTAACAGATGTTTAACTAGAATTAGTTAAATGGGTAATCTATTGGCATCCTAACAACCAAATAATTGGCATCATTTAATGTGATTCCAATTATAAAACATCAGTATTTCCAATTGCAGTAAGTTAAAAATGTATTTCAATGTATTTATTTTTCGGCATAAATATCCCTTAAATTATGAAGTTGATTTCACATTTAAATGACTCTCGGCATTTGTCTTTGCAGTATGGCATTATGTGGGCGTGTGCGGTGGATTCTCTTTTGTTCTCCTCCAGCTGATACTCATAACAGCATTTGCTCATACCTGGAACAAGAATTGGTGAGATTCCAGATTTTAACATTTTTAAAGGCAGTTAAAATAGATATAATTAAGCTTCTGTCTGCAGATGATGTCACCACAGGGGGGCAGTATAGACAGTCAGTGAAATCTCTGCCCTTTGCTAAAGTTTTTAAGAGTAGCTGCAACAACTTATCATTTACAGAGAAAAAAAATAATCGGAGCACACAAACGTATTTTTGCTCCGAACCCGGAACAAAACAGAATCGGTCTACACATCTGCATCAGCATTTACATGATTGACCTTGATATTAGTGTTTTATACTTTATTCGATTACTATGAAAAACTTTTATATATCCTATTACATCAATATTTCCCAAACTTTATATAATGTATAAACATTACCCCTATGGTGTTCATTATCAAAACTTTCATTCCAGTTTTGTCGAAAACAAATAACTTTGCTAACTTGTTTGAGGAGAGGGAAATGAGAGCATCTAGAAGAATACAAAGCATCAGTGGAGCCCTTAGTGGGGGTTAAACCCATACCCATTGTTAGAAGGCAGTAATGGTATCCTCTGTGCTTTGTACATATGTGTCAGGGCTGATAAACATGCAAAAAAGTTTTTCACTCTTTTGGGATCCGTGTAGGATGCTTATACAGCATTCTCAGTGGTGACACCAATGGGTATAAGAATATATAAGTAGTCTAGGTAAACATACTGTACATTATAGTATTATGATCGAAATCTATCTGTTTCTCTCTCCAGGCTGACTGGCGCATCTAAAGATAAACGCTGGTATTTTGCAGTCCTGGTTACCACATTGCTCTTCTATTCCATTGCCTCGATGGCCTTCTATTTCCTGTATACATACTTCACCCATCCAGCTGGCTGCTTCCTGAACAAAGGACTGATAAGCATTAACATCAGTTTGTGTATAATCATGTCATTCATTTCCATCACCCCATGTGTACAGCTCAGTAAGTACAGAATATAGAAGGGGTTCTTATATAGAGGTTTGAGAATGTATCATTCATTCATCATTGTACCATTCCTACAGAACAGCATTCTAAATGTCTTTAACTGTATAGTTTTTTAAATTTGATTCCAAATGTTAAAATTTGTATTGTGTTTTTATTGCTCTGTTCAGTATTGTGTTACTAATATGTTAAATGGTAAAAAATTCAATTACACTACAAAAAAATATGTAACTATAATAACACATGCAGACAGGATATGACCTGGGGTATTTAAAACCAGTCTTCCAGCTAAAAACTGTAAAGTTAACTGTGGGTAGAGTTTGCATCTCCCAACCACAACAAAACTAGTGCCACAATCACACAACATATAGTGCAGCTTTCTGCATAGGGCATAACATGGTCAGATCTGCAGTGGGAGAATTTTATAAGGGCTTTGAAAGGTGTGGTTAAGGTACACAGCCTAGGAAGACCTGATCAATAAAGCTGTTCATATATTTGTTAGGTGTACAATGTAATGTGTATGGAAACATTCTGACTGCCCCTGACGTCTCCCGTTGGGGAAAACAAATTTTGAAAGAGTGAGTTTCTTTCCCCTGGGAGATTTCCCAGTGAGACAATGATCAGCAGAGGTTCCTGCCAGCTGCTTATCTCTTCCCCTTCCCATTTTTATGAGGGTGTTTGGGGTGATAACTCTCTACCAAGAAATCATTTATCCAGCTATATTATGTGTATGGCTTTCTTAAAGGGAACCTGTCAATACATTTTAGGGCACTAGACCACCAGCATGTCATTACACTGTTGTGGTTTAACGTGCTAAACATGCCCCTATCAAAACTGTCCGGTTTAGCATTTTGTCTAAAAAAAAGTTATTGTACAGTGCACGCTGCATGCAAGTTACCAGAGAAGAGTCCTAAGATAAGTACAGTTGCATTCGGTGCATGCTCAGTGCTCAGATGATGCCGAGGCCAGTACACCTGGACTTATCTCAGAGCATTATAACATATAATATATTATATATATTATTATATATAAAATCTACAATCAGAAAATATAAACAGATTAGAAATAAAAAGATGTGTTACTATCTGGTTTTAATTAGTAAAAGCTCACGTGACAGTATTTTGCATCAGTATTTGTTAGGCAAAACTAGGAGTGGGTCTAAAACACAGAAGAGGTGCAAATCCTTCCAATTTTTTTTCTCTATGTAGGTTGCACTCCTGGCTTTGGCTTACAAATACTGATGTAAAATACCGCCATGTGAAAGTGGCATGTTAGGAAATGTCAGTTTATTTAAGGTTGTCATGACTACTAGCCTAGCTTCTGGGCGGCTCTGGTTTGAGTTTCAGAGCCAATCTAAGTTCTCTGTTTTTATCCTATCAGATTCTAGGGTCGAGTATTTAAGTCTGGGCAGTTCTTTCATTGTTGCTTGTGAATTTCTTTGTGTATGCAAGTTCTGATCAAGCTCCTGGCTACACCCTGTATCACCTGACTATTTGTCTCGGTGAAAAGCAGAAGAGAAAGATAACTGTACACCAAGTTTCTTATAAAGTAGAGAACTTGGTGTACACTATCTTTCTCTTTTGCTTTTCACCCTGAGACAAATAGTCAGGTGATACAGGGTGTAGCCAGGAGCTTGATCAGAACTTGCATACACAAGGAAATTCACAAGCAACAATGAAAGAACTGACCAGACTTAAATACTCCAACATAGAATCTGATACGATAAAAACAGAGAAATTAGATTGGCTCTGCAACTCAAACCAGAGCCGCCCAGAAGTTAGGCTAGTAGTCATGACAACCTTAAATAAACTGACGTTTCCTAACATGGCATTGGTAAGTAAACCAATGAAAGGGCAATATTCACTGTTTACATTGTAAATTATTTAAAAAGTATCACAGAATATATATTTGTAAATATAATATTATTTCATTTTTGAGGCAATTCACTTCCTGTGCAATGTTTTTATAAAATATGTGAAAAACTCTTCACACTGGGCCTCATACATCAGTTCTCTTTCATTTTAAAGCCAGATCTGGGAAAATAAAAGCTGCCATCTGATTGACATTGATCGATCCGACTGACACTTTTTGTTAGAACAATGTTTATTCCTGTATATTTTAAAAATAAATGTATAACAAACTAGACATCTGAATGATAGCTGCAGACTTCCAGCTGTTTGGGTCAGTCTGATAACTTATTGCCCTTTGATGGCAAAGAAATAAACAAACTAGATTTATGTTTAAACTATTCTCCTAAATCCTGTAAGAGCCCGCAGCTCTCAGCATCCCTCCAGTAATCCCATTGGCACAAATCATATAGTGAGGCCATGTGAGGTCATGACTTTGACTACTTAGCATGTGAATGGTATTCTCGTATCCTGATATTTGTACCAAAGGGGCTCGGAGTATCCATCTGTTTGATGTTGCATCCCCTGCTTTCACTGCATCCCCAGGCTGAGTGCCTGAATATTTACGGGTTTAGGAGCTATGACATCATCTATAGGAATAATACAATAAGGTTCTAGACTCGTTTTCACCATTGACTTTTAGAATAGTGTTAGTTGTCGTTTGAATTATCTGAATAATTATATAATCTTCTTTTTTTTTTCGCAGAGCAGCCTCGGTCCGGATTATTACAAGCCTCAATTATTAGTTGCTATGTCACATACCTTACATTTTCAGCCCTCTCCAGTCGACCTCCAGAAAGAGGTCAGTAAAAATGGAAATCTAAGAATAACAAATGTTGAGACATAGACCAGGTTCATACATGACATTTTATGGCATTTTTGTTATTGACTTCGATAAGAAGAGAAAAACATTCAGTGTGATAGTGATGTGGTTAACTGCTTCACCACTGTCGCCCTGTGGCTCCCCTGCTGCCACATTGTGGTTTCATATACTTTCCATGTCCTTAGTTGAACCTTTGCATTGTAGTGCTGTCAGTCTGCTTATATGTGTCAGTATGAGATGATAATGACTTCCCTAGTGCCTATTCTTTGTAATAATGGGGATCGTGTTCACTGTGGAGGTTTGATATCAGTCTCCCAGATAGATCAAAAAGTAATTGTCAACACGTTATACTGAAACGTGGCCATTCTTTTACAGGACAAGCTCACAATCAACATAGTAGTCTCTTCTCTTTTCTTTTCACATGCATTTCCTTTCTTTTGTCTATTATTTCCTCTTTATTACTTTCTCTTTGTGTTTTTTCTCCATCACTTTATTTGTCACCATTCTTTATCTGTTAACTGATATCAATTTCTATCACTTTCTATTTCTAAAACTGTGACTTCTGTTACGTAAAGAGTTGTCCCACCATTTTAATAATTTCCCAGATGATCTCATATACAAAGTTACAAACTTTTCCAAACAGGTATGCCTCCAAATGATGCCTTGTTGAGTAGATATCACCCTACCGTCTGCCAACGCCCTGCACAGTGTGATCTCCGGCTGCAAACTTGTATTAGTGAGAGAGTGCAGTGTTTGCACTTCCAGCTTGTGTTGAGTTTGGCTATTCTTGGCATTCTCCATGGTGCAGTTAGTGGTCATGTACCTGCAGTCTTCATATATGTCTACAGCAGTGGTGTACACAGACAGATGAGGGCCTGCGTGCAAGAACAGTATATGGGCCCCTTACTCTCCAATATCTCATCATAGATCGCCCCCTTACATCTCTCTAACAATCCATAAGTAATTGTTTGCCATAAAATTCAGCATCTCAGGCATTTACATGCAATTTAACAGACAGAAGAAGGTTGCTATTAGGTGAAAATGGGCCCCTTACCTATTGGGCCCCTGTTCAGCTGCACAGGTTGCACCAATGGTATGTCCATCCCTGGTGTACAGGCATGTTCATCAACTCAAAGGAAAGTGATGCTGTGAAGGGATATCTTTATTTATAGTGGGGAAAACACCTTTAAAGGCTATGATAGGATTTTTTTTTAAATGAATATCTTTTTTGTTTTGTAACTAAATTTCAAATTCACTTTTATAAAAACATTTTTTTTTTTACTTTTTAATATGCAGCTTTTATGACTCCTGTATGCATATGATTTGTATAATCCTGTCTCAGCCATTTCCGTCAGATCCGCGTGTCTCTAACACACAGGATCCAGCTAAAATCGATCACATCTAAGTTTTGACCTTAGATGTGATCGATATCAGGTGAATCGACTGAGGGAGAACGATACAGATTCTATGTATACAGAATACAATGAAGCTGTATCTTAAAAATGTAATATTTTTTTTAATAAAAGTGGATTTGAAAGTTGGTTAAAAACACAAACACATTCATTTAATTAAAAAAATATATATATCTTTGCTCTAGGTTCATCCAAACTGCAGGTTGGCGGCTGATATAGAACTACAACTCTTATATTAAATTTCCAGCCTTTGTACAAATTGAAGCATTATTGTTCTTCATATTCATAAAAACATTAAATTACAGTATGTGTGGCGCAAGCTCTTGTATGAAAAGTGTACTCTTGCCTGTCATTTGCATGTACCAATATTTTCGGTTCTTTCCAACAGTTCAGTTCAGGGGACAGAATAACACAGTGTGTTTCCCAAGCACCAGCAGAGATGGACTACAGACAGAAGATACATCTATTGCTATTATCGGGGCCTGCATTATGTATGTGTGCGTCTTGTTTGCCTGGTATGTATATATTTTTAACTACATATTCTATCTATAACTATGAGTACAAACAAACACAGTTTTTTTAAAAAGATAATTCAATTAAAATGAAATAAAACTTAGTTTTGAGGTGAAATATGACACATAAATCCCCATCCTCAACATTTATCTTGGCTCCAGCATAAAAGCCTAAATTCAGTGGCGTGTAACAGACTGCCATCATTTTCCTGTGTGATGTCACTTTTTTCTCCAAATGATGTCCTTCTGTTTGCATCTGTCATTCACATGACATCACTTCCTGTCTCAGTGACCACATAGTCTCGTTTCCTAACAGACCTAACTGTGGTGGTCACATTCAATAATTAAGATAGGAGCCTGGGAGAGAATAGGGCAGGGAGGATTCACCCATGAAGCAGTTCTGGAAGATGGCTGTGTCCTGGTCCTAGAATGGAGGGCACATGTTTGAAGTAGAGGATGGAATGCAGATAGTAGAAAACAAAGGCATAATGTGTAAAGAGCTAGAGGGGCTTTGTTAGATTTTTTATATGCCTCGTGTTCTGTGGACGATATTAATAGTGCTCTGTAAGTAGATAGATATAACAGGAGTTAGTAGTTCAGAAGACACTTTTGGCCAGTTCATAAGGCCAGATACTCATTACCTGCCGAGACCCCGGAGCAATGCACTTTGTGTCAAAGACTTGAGGTTTTTTTTGGGTGGAATTTTTCTGTGTTAAATGAGATGTGCGGAATAGTTCATGTAATTGCTCTTGTTACTGTACATAAAAACATCTTTCAGCATGTGGTAATGTGTAAAGATTAAAAACAGACGTGATGCAAGCAGATTATTTCGGAGATAATTTATTAAATCACGTTCCATACATATCTATGAGTAATTTTCTAATGTTCCAAACAAGACAGCACAAGTGTTATACAAGAGTAATGTCAGCATTTCATCTCATTCATTTTTACTTCATGAATTTCTAATAGGAACCTCTCATGACCCACATCTTTATGCCCATGCCAAGTTGTCCTCCTCAATGGGTATAGTTTTAATGGAGGACATGTTGGCTGTGATATCAAACTAAATCTTTCCCATACAGAAAAAAGTTTTTTCTTTCTCTATTCTGTCTTTTTTGTTTTATGGTTTTGCAAATGGATCAACTTAGGATTGGTCTTAAGGCACCTGTGGCAGTGACTTTGAACAAAGCATCAGGCATTTTGAAATACGCCCCCTTACAGATTATATTGATGGCATATCCTGCCAAAATCAGCGCATTCAGCAGACTTTAACCTAATGTGTATGGCCAGCTTTGCTATAGCAGGTCTGTACTTCTAATGAGAGAGTGGACTATAAAGAGCAAACGGTGCGACTGCTGCTTATAGAGCATTGGTAGGCCGCCTGCCATAATAAGGAATTCTCTATTACACCAAGGCAATGTCCTTTTCAAATTACTTTTATTGTAATAGCAAATTCAATATGACAAAAGACGCTTATGTTTTTCGAGCTTTGCATTCTTAGTTATAGTAAATATTATAAACAGATGAGTAATATTTAAAGGGGTTTTCCCATAATCAATATTTATCAGCTATCCACCGGTAAGGTCAGAAATATCTGATCAGTGGGGGTCCAACCGCTTGAACTCCCATCGATCACTAGAATGGACCTACCTTGCCGTTCCTGGGAGCCCCATAGGAGTGGAGCGGTACTGCGCTTGCTCGATCACCGCTCCATTCATTTCTATAGGGCTGCCGAAGATAGCACTCAGTAGCCCCATAGAAATGAATGGAGCGGTGGCTAAGCATGCGCAGTACCGCTTCATTTATATGTGGCTTCCAAGAACGGCAAGGTAAGCCTGCTCTTGTGATTGGTGGGGTTTCCAGCGGTTGGACTGCCACCGATCAGATATCACCTATCCTGTGTGATGGGTGATAATATTATTGGGGCAAAACTTTAAGTCACAAAACAACATGAATTATAGATCCAATAATAATCAATGTATTTGATATATGTTAAAAACAAATGTTACATTAAACAACAAAGAGAATAATATTTAGATGCCACTAATCGGCTTTTATTTTATGTGTTGAGCAGTCCAGGTATTGTAGCTGGCACAATGTACACAAAATCAGATTTATCACATTTTTTACCCTCTTTTCCAGCCACAAGTTTTACAAGGAAATTATCTACACTTGCAGCAGCCACAGTAATTTCAGGGTAGACTGTCACCACACATCTATGATGATAAGATAAAACTCAAGCACTCCTCTGGTTAAAGGGAATGTGTCGCTAGAAATTTTTTTTTTTTTTTTTAGTTAAACAATTAGTATATAAATGATTACACATTGTTCTAATTTTTTTTATTTTTTCACAAGTCAGGAAATATTATAAATTAGATTCTAATTTATAACATTTCCAAGTTCTGGTCACTAGAGGGAGCAATTCCCAAAATTGCAGCATTGGCATGTGGTAAAGCAACCTCATTGCTTTATGCTGCAAAATTGGAGAAGACACACTCGCTCTAGTGTCCTCACACAATCCCCCCTCCTTTCTCCTGGCTAGTGCCAGGAGAAAGGAGGGGGTTGAATGTTCAAACCTCCTACACTGTGTAACGCCATTTTTTGAGCGAATGCACAGTGTAGCAGGATTAGATACAGTGGTAATCAGACAGTATAACACTAACATACACACGCATCACATACACAAACATAACTTACCTGCCGTCGCTGCCGCCGCCGCTGCCTCCGCTGCCTCCGCTCCTAGTCATTGAGTCTGAACATATAGCCGGGAGTCGCAACCGGAAGTAGTCATCTTACTGTCCGGCCGCGGCTTCCGGTCCACATGAAAATAGCGCCGGATGTCGCTCTGCCGAAGACCTTCCTTTTGGTCTGTTTGGGAGCGGCGCATGCGCCGTTCCCACACAGACGGCGTACGCTATAGTGAATGGAACGGCTCCCGTTCGCATTCTCTATGGGGATGTATGTGCCGTATTCCATCTCTGTATGTGTTGTTAATCGACACATACAGAGATGAAAGAAAAAATGGCAGCCCCCATAGAGAAGTAAAAGAAAGAAAAAAGAAAAAAGTACAACACAAAAACACAAATAAATAAAATGTATTTTAATGACATACTAAAAGCAATAACATATAAAAAAAAATTTTTTCGTGACACCTTCCCTTTAGATGGGCAATGTAATAGAGAAAATATGTAACGTTTCGACCACAATCGTAAATATAAAAAGTTGCTGGAGCGCTATAGGAAATAGGTAGCTTGTACCATGGAGAAATGCGTACAAAGGCGATCCATGGTACAAGCTACCTTTTCCTATAGCGCTCCAGCAACTTTTTCTATTGACCAGTGGCAATAGAGTTTTGACAAAGGCCGGATTGTGGCCGAAACATTATATATTTTCTCTATTATATTGCCTGATCCGAAAATTAAATATTTTTCTTTGCATATTTAACCAGAGGAGTGCTTGACTTTTATCTTATCAATATTGATGGGGTGGGAACCCTACCTACAGCACCCAGACCATTTTGCAGAGTGCCACAGATTTGATCTACCATAGATTTATGAGACACTCTTTCTAAATCACCTCAACGAGTGGTTGCTGCGAATGGGAAATGTGATACATAACAGATGCTCACTCTAAAATGAAGTGCTTAGTAGGAATAAAAACGGGATTAAAAGGCGCTGCTTGGATATATTTAAATATGAAAATAATTTATTGAGTAGTCATAGTACAGATGCTACGCGTTTCAACGCCGGACTGGCTTCTTCATCAGGCAAGTAAAAGTTGGTTTTGGTTTTACTTGCCTGATGAAGACGCCAGTCCGGTGTTGAAACGCGTAGCATCTGTACTATGACTACTCAATAAATTATTTTCATATTTAAATATATCCAAGCAGCGCCTTTTAATCCCGTTTTTATTCCTACTAAGCACTACTTTGGCAACTCCTCCGGGTGTTTGCATTTGGGATTAGCAGCAGCTTTCCACCGTATTGCATATACCCACCAGTATTTTGCAACCACAAGGTGAGCAATTATCATCATTTTTGCTCCTGCATATTACAAATTGAATTGCACGATGTGGCGCCGTGTCCTTTTTACTCTGTTTTAGTAACACTCTAAAATGAAGACAGATTCCCTTTAAAGGGGTTGGCTTAGAAAAAACATCTTCTATTATATTATTTTGAATTAATAGATGGCGATCCCTCTATCAGGCCCTCATTATCAAGAGGGGAGAGCTGCAACAAAGAGTGCCTCTAGCTCTGGAGGACCCATCACATCCATCATTGCATGGATAGTCTTTTAATTTCAATGGGAACTGTGAAATACTTGATTTCCTCTGTGGTGGCGCTTCAGGGAAATTGAACACTTGCTATCAGGTTACTGCAGAGATTACAGTTGATCACTGAGGGTCTGGCAGCGGGAAACCCTGTGATTAGCTTATTGTCATTGGACCCTTCTAACAAAAACGAAATTCTCCAAAATGTGCTACCCCTTTAGCCATGTGGGTTTAGCATATGCTGCATGAAAGGTACTAGGGGATAAACAATTGGCAATAGTTATTGCTCATTGTGAAGAAAATTTACAGCCTTTATTAAGTCCTCATCCTGATATAACGCAAGTAAATATTTTCTTACAATGTGGGTGACTTGTTATTCAGGACTAGTAGTAACACTGGGATCTGTTGGTTGACCCCCACTGAATTTTTTTTCTTCATTAGATAACAGTGATTAAGATGCTGCAGGGGATGAGAAGGAGGAACCATATGGAATAAAATGATGCCCACGATTGGCGAAAACATAAAAATATTAAGAGTTATTTTAAAAGGGGCAGCAGTCTTTGCCAGCTGTTATAAATAATGGGGCTTGCTATACTTAACTGTGATCCAAGTGGAAATGTGGAAAGGTTATGAACAGAGAGCAACCAGAGAACCAGTGGGAATTACTGCTTCTCCTGGCATGCTAAATATTTTTTCTAATTAAGCCAACAATATTAGCAGTTCAGAAGCCGAGGCCAGCAGCAGCTGCCCTCTGGATATCTGTCCTCCAGCGCACGCCTGCTCATGGACATTTGCTAACTCTGGCACTGTAAATACTTCTAACTATGTTGTATTATTATGCAGTCAACCCTTTTACTGCCGCTGTTGTTAACAAGGGTGAAGATTCACCCATAAAAAGCTGGCTGTTCCCAATAAAATAAGTACAATGCTTAAAATCTCTCATTGCAAATAAGGGTGGAGGACGGGTCCCTTACTGCTACATAAGAGCTTGGTCTATAGTTTTGTGGGGAGTATGATAGTAAAACATGAAAACCAAAAAAAACACTGCTGCACGAGCTACTGCCGTGTTGCCCACATTGTTTACACTGCCAAGCAGCACATTGTGGGAGGGTTTTATAGTCATAGCTCTGATATGTATCTTGGGCTAGCTGTGTGTTTCACTTGAAATCTTTCTTCACACAGTTTTTTCTCTAGCATTGCATGAAAAAATGCATGTTTTTCATTTAGTGTCATTCTGTACGTGCTTTTTTTTTAATGGTGTTTATAAAGTCCTATAATAAAGCCTATGGGAAAAAATTCCAGGAAAAACTGCGTTTGGAAAAAAACGCAACTGACCACAAAAATGAAACAAAGATGCCACAAACAAAAACACAGTGTATTTAGTGCTTTTTACGGTTTATTATAGACTTTAAAACATCTGACTGCACAAAAACACGCACCATAAAACCGCTATAAAATACGCAGCAACATGCTGTGCGCGAAACCAGCCTACAGGCTTCTACTATATACATTTTAATAACTGGTAATCATAAAGAGATGTTTCACATGAAGTAAAACTAATATTGTTTTTACCTGGTATCTAAGGGAGATGTCCATGCATGTCCTTGGACAGAAGTCAGATTGGAGAATAGATTGCTTTATCCTATATGTCTCCAGTCCGTGCTGGTATTGCTGTGCTGGGAGATCGCGTCACGCAGCCATTAGCATTGTAAAACATAATTTCACAGACATAGATAAACATATATAAATGTGTGGGTGAAAGTATCTTATGCTACGAATATAACTAAAAAATATAAGTCCCAGGGTAGGGTAGTTCAAAAATTCACAAAATATTCCTTAAGCTGGCCATACATTGAAATAGCTGTGGGCGAAACAGCTACTTCTCCCGACTTCAACACAAACATGCTTTTTTTTAACCCCTTCCCCCTGCTTGCATTCTGGGCCCTAATGACCAAGCCATTTTTTACGTTTTTCCATTGTCACATTCGAAGAGCTATAACTTTTTTATTTTTGAGTCGACATAGCTGTATAAGGTCTTGTTTTTTGCGGGACAAGTTGTAAGTTTTAATAGCACCATTTTGGGGTACATATAATTTATTCATTAACTTTTAATAACTTTTTTTTGGGGGGGGGATAGAAGAAAACCTGAAATTTCGCCACTCTTTTTTTGCGCCCTAAATCTACGTTGTTTACCGTGTGGTATAAATAACACAATAACTTTATTCAGCGGGTTGTTACGATTGCAAAGATACCAAATTTGTATAGATTTTGTATGTTTTACTACTTACACAGTAAAAACACTTTTTTTTCAAAATTATTTGTTCTTGCGTCTCCATATTTGAAGAGTTATAACTATTTTATTGTTCCGCTGATGCAGTTGTATGAGGGCTTTTTTTTTTGCGGGAAGACTTGTAGTTTTTATTGGTACCATTTGAAAGTAGATGCGACTTTTTGATCACATTTTATCACATTTTTTTAAGTCAGGATTAACAGAAAACAGCAATTTTTCCATTGTTTTTGATTTTTTTTTTTACAGCGTTCACCGTGCGGGTTAAATAATGTAACAGCTTTATAGTCGGGGTCGTTACGGACGCGGAAATACCAAATATGTGTAACGTTTTTGCTTTATTGTGTTTTTTTAATAGTAAAGCATTTTGTAAGGGGAAAAAGTGGTTTTTTTATTTTTTTTTTCACATTTTTTTTAATTAACTTTATACAACTTTTTTTTTTTACCACTCCCACTAGGGGACTTCACTATGCGATTATACGATCGCTTTTATAATACACTGCAATACTTTTGTATTGCAGTGTATTACTGCCTGTCCGTTTAAAACGGACAGGCATCTGCTAGGTCATGCCTCCGGCATAGCCTAGCAGGCATTCATTACAGGCAGACCTGGGGGCCTTTATTAGGCCCCCGGCTGCCATCGGAGACACAGACACTCGGCGATCTTATCGCCGGGTGTCAGTGGGATGAGAGGGAGCTCCCTCCCTCTCTCCAAAACCGCTCAGATGCGGTGCACGCTATTGAGCACCGCATCTGAAGGGTAAAACGGGTGAGATCGATACTTATATCGATCTCACCCGGCAGAGCAGGGACGCCCCCAGCCCTCAGCTGCCTCTGGCAGCTGAGATCAGGGAGATTTGACGGCTCCCTGCTCTGTTTACTTTATTCTAATGCAGCGCCGTGAAATGGTGGCGCTGTAGAATAAAGCCCATTAATGACCGCCGTGAAAAGGCTAATCGGCGGTCATTAAGGGGTTAAAAAGGGAGAGGGGAATATGCCGCTTCAAAAACCTTTTCAAATCCAAAATTCCTAATCCTTCTTTCCTCCAGTATCTGCCATCGGAGAGAGTTAAGAGGCCCCCTTAGACATTTGATAGTCGGCCGATACTTGAAATAAGTGGGTTCTGACAACTTTTATGTAATGTGTATGGCCGGCTTTATAGCATAAATGTCTCCACCAGAGGGGACCCACCAACACCCCTAATATCAGATGCCAATGCACTATACAATGAGTATCATGATGGATATCACTGTTTCTCCTTAAAGTTTCAATGAATTTCCTCTTACAATTAAGTGTTTTATGATTTTCTAGCAAATAATTTTGTGAATATAATAAAACAATTTGTGGGATTTTGCAATACAGGCTTACACAGCAATTTCCATTCTCTGAAAACTACTGGAAATCCAGCAAGGAATTGTGAAATCCAAATTGATCAAATGAGTATTGTTATTTTTCATGATATTGGACATCGACATTGAATATTGGTGGTTATTGGTATTCTCTACCCTGTTAGGATAATACAAAGTGGCATTGTGTATATATAAAAAAATGACATCAGGTGCACATACTTACTGTTTACAGGTATACACAAAGGGTTAGCAGCACAATGAGGATGCTATGTGATTCAGTACAGAAAACGATCTTCGTTTTAGAAACAGAACAGGGAATTGGCTATTTTATTGAGCATCAATAAACTTCTACAGTCAATAAAGCTGACCTCACACGATTCCTCATAAGCCTTTCTGTCTTCTGCTGGCGACTGCTTCCCAACCTCAGCCGATACCCTGCAATCTGGTTGACGGAAAGCAGAAACTTGGAAGATTAGGAAAGTCACTTGGCTGACGTGAAAAAAATATGTATTTTTCTGATTTACAAATGTGAGAGGGGAAATGGAGATTTTTGTTTGTGAATGAAGGCTGGGAGGTTTTCTTTTCGAGCCATAGCCTCAAAAATAAATACTCGAACGCTAAACCACAGCTAAATATCATTGTCACCCTTTACATGTAATAATTTTGCTGCCAACTTTATGTAGAGCAGTTGCTGAATTGCTGGGTTATTATTTTATAGGGTACTTTGATGTGAGTGCTTTTACACTGTTACAGGGAATCATAGTCAGGGCCGGCCCTAGTATAGATGGTGCCCTGTGCGAAATGATCTTTCGCCGCCCCACCCCATCATTAAAAAAAAATGCCCCATAAAAAAATTTATAATGCCCCTTTAGTGCCCCCATACAGTATAATAATAATATTTAATAATATAATATATTACAACCCCTTCAAGGACACAGTATTTTGTCCTCTAATTGTGCCCACAGTATTATGCGCCTTGTAGTACCCCTACACAGTATAATGTCCGCTTAGTGGCCCCGACACAGTATAATGCCCCCCTGTAGATTTTGCCATATAGACAGTGCCATAATCCCCCATCTCCTTTTTGTAGATCGTGCCATACAGCCCCCCACACCTCCCCCTTGTAGACAGTGCCATACAGTCCCCCACCTCCCCCTTGTAGATCGTGCCATACAGTTCCCGCACCTCCCCCTTGTAGACAGTGCCCCCAAACAAAAACAAAAATTGTACTCACCTAGGCCCCGTTCCCATGACGAACTGAGCTGCTCCATGACGGGACCCTAGTACAGAGTTTCCCAACCTTTTCGGACTCGAGGCAGCACTGGAAAAACAAAATTTCCTCAGGGCCCCCCTACCAAAAATTGTTTTGAGAAAGACAGAAAACGGCTAAGAACAAGCACTCCACTTATAGGGAATGTTCACACACGTTTTTTGTAAGGCAAAAAAAAATCTGCCTCAAAATTCCTTCAGCAACTAACAGCGTTGTGTGACCTTTTTTTTGTGTTTTTTCTTAAGCCGTTGAAGCGAATGCAAAAGACGCAGGAAAAAAAGCTCCAAACGAGCACTGCAGGTATCTTCTGCCTCCTATTAATTATAATTGGAGGTCAGAGGTGGAAACCACTTGAAGACCATCAGCCCCCCACTCACAGAAAAATGACCATCAACCCCCCACTCACAGTAAAATGACCATCAGCCCCCCACTCACAGCAAAATGACCATCAGCTCACCACTCAGTAAAATGACCATCAGACCCCCACTCACAGATTCCCCCTGTAGGTAGCGCCACACAGCCCCTTGTGGGTAGCGCCAGACAGCCCCCTTGTAGGTAGCGCCACACAGCCCCTTGTGGGTAGCACCACACAGCCCCCTTGTGGGTAGCACCACACAGCCCCTTGTAGGTAGCACCACACAGCCCCCTTGTGGGTAGCGCCAGACAGCCCCCTTGTAGGTAGCGCCACACAGCCCCCTTGTAGGTAGCGCCACACAGCCCCGTTGTAGGTAGCGCCACACAGCCCCCTTGTAGATAGCGCCACACAGCCCCCTTGTAGATAGCGCCACACAGCCCCCTTGTAGATAGCGCCACACAGCCCCCTTGTAGATAGCGCCACACAGCCCCCTTGTAGATAGCGTCACACAGCCACCTGTAGAGTGTGCCACACAGCCCCCTGTAGGGAGTGCCGCACAGCCCCCTGTAGGGAGTGCCGCACAGCCCCCTGGTAGGAAGTGTCGCAAAGACCCCTGGTAGGGAGTGCCACACAGCCCACAGCCCCTGGTAGGGAGTGCCTCGCAGCCCCCCGGTTGGTAGTGCCCACAGCCCCCTGGTTGGTAGTGCCCCACAGCCCCCTGGTTGGTAGTGCCACACAGCCCACATCTCCCTGGTTGGTAGTGCCACACAGCCCACTGGTTGGTAGTGCCACACAGCCCATAGCCCCCTGGTAGGTAGTGCCACACAGCCCCCTGGTAGGTAGTGCTACACAGCACCCTAGTAGGTAGTGCCACACAGCCCCCTAGTAGGTAGTGCCACACAGCCCACTGGTTGGTAGTGCCACACAGCCCACAACCCCCTGGTTGGTAGTGCCACACAGCCCACAGCCCCTTGGTAGGTAGTGCCACACTGCCCACAGCCCCCTTGTAGGTAGTGCAAGGACTACGAAATGACTGATAGCTGGCGGGCAATAGACATTCAAAAAAGGACAACTGTGCAGGAGCACACAGAATACCCAGCTTTCCCAGCTATCAAATAAATGTGTGGAAATAAACTAAGTTATAACTTTTATTTAGTCTGAGTAAAGGATTAATCCTTTTAGCTAGATTAAATAAAAGTTATATCTTAGTTTATTGCCACACTTTTTTTTTGATACCCAGGAAAGCTGGGTATTTTGTGTGCTCCTGCACAGTTGTCCTTTGTATGTAGTGCCACACAGCCCACAGCCCCCCTGTAGATAGCAACCCCCCCTCCTTCCAGTAAAGATAGCGCCACCGTAGCTCCCTGAAGGAGCGGAATCCCTGTGTGGCCGGGGATTCCGGTCCTGGAGCGCTGCTTGATGCCTCTGTCCATATATGGACAGTGACATCAGGGAAAACTCCTGAGGCGGAATCCCCGTCCACAGCGTTGCAGACGCTATGACCGTCGATTCCACTCCAGGAGAAGCTCTTGTCGTCTATGTCCATGACGTCATTGGCTTCTCCTGGAGTGGAATCCCTGGTCATAGAGTCTGCAATGCTGTGACCGGGGATTCCGCTTCAGGAGTTTCCCCTGATGTCACTGTCCATATATGGACAGAAACATCAAGCAGCGCTCCAGGAGCGGAATCCCCGGCCACACGGGGATTCCGCATCTTCAGGGAGCTACTGTGGCGCTAGTAGACAGCAGAGCAGGGAGATACCTACCTGCTCTGCTATAGTGCCCCCTGTAGATAGCAACCCACCCTTCCAGTATAGATAGCGCCACTGTAGCTCCCTGAAGGAGTGGAATCCCCGTGTGGCCGGGGATTCCGCTCCTGGAGCACTGCTTGATGACTCTGTCCATATATGGACAGTGACATCAGGGAAAACTCCTGAAGCGGAATTCCCGGTCACAGCGTTTTCAGACGCTATGACCGTCGGTTCCACTCCAGGAGAAGCTCCTGACGTCTGTGTCCATGACGTCATTGGCTTCTCCTGGAGTGGAATCCCCGATCATAGACTCTGCAATGCTGTGACCGGGGATTCCGCTTCAGGAGTTTTCCCTGATGTCACTGTCCATATAAGGACAGAGGCATCAAGCAGCGCTCCAGGACCGGAATCCCCGGCCACATGGGGATTCCGCTCCTTCAGGGAGCTATGGTGGCGCTATCCTGGAAGGGGGGGGTTTGATATCTACAGGGGGGCACTATAGCAGAGCAAGGGAGGTATCTCCCTGCTCTGCTGTCTACTAGCGCCGCTGTAACTGAAGGGAGCTACAGTGGCGCTAGTAGACAGCAGAGCAGGGGGATATCTCCCTACTCTGCTATAGTGCCGTCGCTACCGCTATAGAGGCCACAGCAGCTGCTATCGGCGCCACCACCCTCATGCCCGGTGTCACCGCTAGCAGCCGCTAAGGCTGCTACAGCGGTAGTGATGGCCACTAAGTGAAGAAGCGCCCGGGTGCGACTGCAGTTAGTGTGTGTAAAACGAAGTAGAAAACTGTTTAATAAAAATTTTTACAAAAAATTATGTAAGCAATAAGAAAAGTAAACATAATTGGTATCACCGCGTCTGTAAAAGCCCAAACTATTAAAACATTACGTTATTTAACCTTATGGTGGAACACTGTAGAAAAATAAAAATGCACAATGCAAGAATTGCTTCCTCCAAAAATGTATTAGAAAGTGAACATAAAGTTGTATATACAACAAAATGGTGCCAAATAAAACTCCAGCTTGCCCCGCAAAAATGAAGCCCTCACACTGCCCCATCGCCAGAAAAATGAAAAATGTATGGCTGTCAGAATATAGCTACACGAAAAAAAATGTTATAACAAATTTTTTTTTAGTACATCATAAAAAAAATATATATTAATTTGGTATCGCTGTTTTCGTATTGACCCGCATTTCGTATTAACATGATGTTTTTCTGGCACAGTGAACGCCGTAATAAAGACACCTGAAAAACAATGAAGGAATCGATGGTGTTTTTTTCCACTCAACCCCACAAAGGACTGTTTTTTTCATTTCCCATGACATTATATGGTATATTAAATGGTACCATTAAAAACTACATCTTATCCTTCAAAAAAATAAGCCCCCATACAGCTACGTAGACAGATCAATAAAAAAGTTGTAATGCGGTGATGGAAAAAAAAAAATTGTCTGTGTCTTCAAGGGGCTAATATGTTACAGAAAACCTGCGGGATACAATGCATGCCAATGTACTGACTATTAATGTTGCATATATTTTCATATGTTTACAGCAATGAAGCCTCTTACTTAGCTGAGATGTTTGGTCCAATGTGGATGGTTAAGGTCTACACATATGAGTTCCAGGTTAGTATCTATTATTCTGCACTTTTTGGCCCATTCAGAAACTATGTAACCTGTTTTTGCTAAGAATTGAGTCATTTTCTCACATTTCCTTCCTGGTGGGTAATCATTCTGTGAGTTCTGGATTTTCAGAGGTTCATTGCTAGTTCAGATCAGCATATCCAATTGAAGAATTATTGTGGTAAATTGAGCAGGAAGAGAACAGTGATACACAGGGCACTGAGATGGGATACACTGCCTGTAATGTGGAAGATTATAGCGTGTAGCAAATACAATTGTAATGCAGGTCATATTAATCTATGGATCTACTGTACTGTTTTATTTTATCCATCTTATTTGTAGAAAGCGTCCTGCTGTTTCTGCTGTCCAGAAGAGGACGAGGAAAGAGGTGATGAAAATTTATGTTCTTTTTCAATGTCTGCTTAGATCAAATAATGCACTCACATATATAATATGTCCTTCTGCTGCCGCTTTCAGAAGTTTCCTTTCAGACAGCCAAAATACTGGCGCATTTTAGCATCTGTATCATGGCCGCAACACCCGGACCTCCAGTAGTATTATTCCCACTGAAGTAAATGGAGAAAAACTGACACAATAGCAGCACAACTGTGACAAATGATGCGGTGCAAAAATAAACAAAATGCGTTTTTAACCGCATTGTGTGAACGGGATGTTTAAAAAACTCATTGATCACAATAGCACATCTCACTGTTACGGTAAATTAAACGCACATGTGAAAGTATCATAAAAGTCTTATGTGTTCGATTGGAATAAAAATGAAAAGGTTTTAGCTGTTGGATGATAGCACTACCTTCCTTACTTTTGACAATAGTTGGCTAAGAATTTTCTGAGTGGGCAATTAAGGGTATGTGCCCACGGTAGCAGGCTTTTACGTTTGAAAAGACAGACTGTTTTCAGGAGAAAACAGCTGCCTCGTTTCAGACGTAAATGCTCCTCCTCGCATTTTGCGAGGCTTCTCTGACAGCCGTAAATTTTGAGCTGTGCTTCATTGAGTTCAATGAAGAATGGCTCAAATTACGTCTGAAAGAAGTGTCCTGCTGTAATGACGGGGGGTAGGGAAACGGACAAGTGAGCCCTAGTCTACCCGCCACTCTGTCCCTGCCTACTTGCAACGACCCGCCCTAGGCGACGGGGTACAACTGGGCGGCGGTCCCTGCGCTCAGTAAGTGCACGACAAACACGACAAACATACAAGGGAATACAAGCAAGGGAAAGGGGCAGTTGCCCACGGCAACACCGTGAGCAACCAGAGTGGTGAACGAGCCGAGTCAAGCCAGGAGTGTGTGAGGTACCAAACGAAGAGTCAGTAAGCCAGGGTCTGTATGGAGCAGGATCAAAATAGAAGGAGCTGTAGCTGGGCCAGGAAACCACACGAAAAGAATCACAAGCACCGAGGGACAGGAAGGGCAGGCTTAAATAGACCGACGGCGGGAGCTAGCTGAGTCTGGCCAGGTTGCGATAGGCTCTCCCACTCCTAAGCCTGCCAGCCTGAGTGGTGGAAGCTGGAGTCAGTCTCAGGGATGTAGATTCAGGTGCTGACTGATTAATTATGGGAGTTAACCCCGAAGCTGTGCCTGGCAGATCCTTTACAGTACCCCCCCTTTTATGAGGGGCCACCGGACCCTTTCTAAGTGGACCTGGCTTACTGGGGAAACGCAGGTGGAACCTCCTGACCAATACCCCAGCGTGAACATCCCGGGCGGGTACCCAAGTCCTCTCCTCGGGCCCGTATCCTCTCCAATGGACCAGGTACTGGAGGGAGCCTTGGACCATCTTGCTGTCCACAATCTTGGCCACCTCGAATTCCACCCCCTCAGGGGTGAGGACGGGAACAGGAGGTCTCCTCGAGGGAGCCAAGGACGGGGAGCAGCGTTTAAGGAGGGAGGCATGAAACACGTCGTGTATACGAAAAGACGGGGGTAACTCCAGCCGGAAGGAGACAGGATTGAGGACCTCAATGACCTTATATGGCCCAATAAACCGGGGAGCAAACTTCTTGGACGGAACCTTGAGACGCAAGTTCCTAGACGACAACCACACCAGATCCCCGACGATAAACAGGGGGTTAGCAGAACGTTTTCTATCAGCCTGAGTTTTTTGTACGCTCTGGGACGCCTCTAGGTTCTTCTGAACCTGGGCCCAGACTGTGCACAGTTCCCGATGAACGACCTCTACCTCGGGATTGTTGGAACTACCAGGTGAAACGGAGGAGAACCGTGGATTAAACCCAAAATTACAGAAAAAGGGGGAGACCCCTGACGAGTTACTGACCCGGTTATTAAGGGAAAATTCGGCGAGGGGAATGAATGAGACCCAATCATATTGACAGTCCGAGACAAAACACCTTAAATATTGTTCTAGAGATTGATTAGTCCTCTCAGTTTGGCCATTGGTTTCAGGATGGAAGGCAGAGGAGAAGGACAGATCAATCTCCAACTTCATACAGAAGGCTCTCCAAAACAATGAAACAAATTGTACCCCTCTGTCCGAAACAATATTGACAGGGACCCCATGGAGACGCAGGATGTGTTTGACAAACAAGGTAGCCAACGTCTTGGCGTTGGGTAGTTTCTTGAGGGGCACAAAGTGGCACATCTTACTGAAGCGGTCTACTACCACCCACACCACCGACTTGCCTTGGGATGGAGGCAAATCGGTGATAAAATCCATGGAGATATGTGTCCAAGGTCTCTGGGGAATGGGCAACGAACGCAGTAAGCCCGCTGGTCGGGACCTGGGAGTCTTGGACCTAGCACAAACCTCACAAGCGGCGACGTAGGCCTTAACGTCTTTAGGCAACCCAGGCCACCAATAGTTTCTAGTAATGAGGTGTTTGGTACCCAGGATGCCTGGATGACCAGATAGTGCAGAGTCATGATTTTAACTAAGTACCCTTAGCCGGAATTGCAGGGGAACAAACAGCTTGTTCTCAGGAAGGTTCCCGGGAGCTGAACCTTGATCAGCAGCAATTTCAGAGACTAAATCAGAATCGATCAAGGAAATGATTATACCTGGAGGCAAAATACAAGCAGGATCTTCCTCCGAAGGAGGGCTGGCCATGAAGCTACGCGACAGTGCATCAGCCTTAATATTTTTAGACCCAGCCCTATAGGTAACCAAAAAATTGAATCTGGTAAAAAATAACGCCCATCGAGCTTGTCTCGGGTTTAGCCTCCGGGCAGATTCTAGGAAAACCAGATTCTTGTCGTCGGTAAGGACCGTTACCTGGTGCCTAGCCCCCTCCAGGAAGTGGCGCCACTCTTCAAATGCCCATTTAATGGCTAAGAGTTCGCGGTTACCAATATCATAGTTACTCTCAGTTGGCGAAAACTTCCTGGAGAAGTAGGCACAGGGGCGGAGATGGGTGAGGGACCTGGTACCCTGGGACAAGACAGCCCCCACTCCCACCTCAGATGCGTCAACTTCCACGATAAATGGCTCCATTTGGTTGGGCTGAACCAGCACCGGGGCCGAGATAAAGCACCTCTTAAGGACCTCAAAAGCCTGGACAGCCTCAGGAGGCCAGTGGAGGAGATCAGCTCCTTTGCGAGTGAGGTCCGTAAGAGGCTTAGCGATGACCGAGAAGTTAGCAATAAATCTCCTGTAATAATTAGCGAACCCCAAAAAACACTGTAACGCCTTCAGGGAGGCAGGTTGGACCCATTCCGCCACCGCCTGAACCTTGGCGGGGTCCATGCGGAATTCATGAGGAGTGAGGATTTGACCCAAAAATTGTATTTCCTGTACCCCAAACACACATTTTTTCGGTTTTGGCAAACAGTTTGTTTTCCCGAAGGACCTGGAGCACCTTCCTGACATGCTCAATGTGGGAGGACCAGTCCTTGGAAAACACCAGTATGTCATCAAGGTACACTACAAGAAATATCCCCAGGTAATTTCTCAAAATCTAATTTATGAAATTCTGGAAGACCGCAGGGGCATTACACAACCCAAAGCGCATGACGAGGTTTTCAAAATGGCCTTCGGGCGTGTTAAACGCAGTCTTCCACTCATCCCCCTCTTTGATGCGGATAAGGTTATACGCCTCCCGTAGATCCAACTTAGAGAACCATTGGGCCCCCTGAACCTGATTGAAGAGATCAGGAATCAAAGGAAGGGGATACTGGTTCCTTACCGTGACCTTATTCAGGCTACGGTAGTCAATGCATGGCCTAAGACCACCATCCTTCTTCCCTACGAAGAAGAAGCCAGCACCTACCGGAGAAGTAGAGGGACGAATGTAACCCTTGGCCAGGCATTCCTGGATATACTCTCTCATGGCTTCACGTTCGGGACAAGAAAGATTAAATATCCTACCCTTAGGAAGCTTAGCTCCTGGTACCAATTCGATAGCGCAATCGTATTCTCTATGAGGAGGTAACACTTCGGAGGGCTCCTTAGAGAAAACATCAGCGAAATCCTGAACAAACTCGGGTAGCGTGTTCGCCTCCTCAGGGGGAGAAATAGAATTAACAGAAAAACATGATGTAAAACATTCATTACCCCATTTGGTTAGCTCCCCAGTATTCCAGTCAAACGTGGGATTATGCAACTGCAACCAGGGAAGGCCTAGAACCAAATCGTACGATAATCCCTGCATCAACAGTACAGAGCACTGCTCCAAATGCATGGAGCCAACAAGGAGTTCAAAAACAGGGGTATGCTGTGTAAAATAACCATTAGCAAGAGGAGTGGAGTCGATACCCACTACCGGGACAGGTTTAGGCAAATCAATCAGAGGCATAGCAAGAGACATAGCAAATTCCACAGACATGATATTAGTAGAGGACCCTGAATCCACGAAGGCACTGCCGGTAGCAGACCTACCACCAAAAGAGACCTGAAAGGGAAGCAAGATCTTAGTACGTTTCCTATTTACGGGAAATACCTGTGCGCCCAAGTGACCTCCCCGATGATCACTTAGGCGCGGAAGTTCTCTGGCTGCATTCTTAGGGTATGTTCACACGTAGTCAACAAAAACGTCTGAAAATCCAGAGCTGTTTTCAAGGGAAAACAGACCCTGCTTTTCAGACGTTTTTTTACCAACTCGCATTTTTCGCGGCGTTTTTCGCGCCGTTTTCGTGGCGTTTTTTACGTCCGTTTTTGGAGCTGTTTTCATTGGAGTCTATGAGAAAACAGCTCCAAAAACGTCCAAAGAAGTGTCCTGCACTTCTTTTGACGAGGCTGTATTTTTACGCGTCGTCGTTTGACAGCTGTCAAACGACGATGCGTAAATAACAGGTCGTCTGCACAGTACGTCGGCAAACCCATTCAAATGAATGGGCAGATGTTTGCCGACGTATTGGAGCCGTATTTTCAGACGTAAAACGAGGCATAATACGCCTCGTATACGTCTGAAATTTGGCCGTGTGAACATACCCTTACGCTTAGGACAGTTGTTCACTTGATGCTTGTCATCCCCACAGTAGAAGCAGAGACCATTTTTCCTGCGGAATTCTCTACGTTGTTGGGGGGACACGGAGGCCCCGAGTTGCATAGGTATCTCTGAGTCTTTTGGGGAGGAACGAAGCAACGGAACTTCGGGAGGCATCATGGGGGAGTCGGAGGAGAAAACACATAAACGTTCACGTTGTCGTTCCCTGAGACGTCGGTCAAGTCGTACCGCTAAAGCCATAACCTGGTCTAGGGAGTCAGAAGAGGGATAGCTAACTAGCAGGTCTTTCAGGGCATTCGACAGACCCAACCTAAACTGGCACCTTAAGGCAGGGTCATTCCACCGAGAAGCTACGCACCACTTCCTAAAGTCAGAACAATACTCCTCAACAGGTCTCTTACCCTGATGTAAGGTCACCAGCTGACTCTCGGCAAAGGCAGTCCTGTCAGTCTCGTCATAAATAAGTCCGAGAGCAGAAAAGAAACAATCAACGGAGGAAAGTTCAGGGGCGTCAGGAGCCAAGGAGAAGGCCCACTCTTGGGGCCCTTCCTGGAGCCGGGACATAATTATACCCACCCGCTGGCTCTCAGAACCTGAGGAATGAGGCTTTAAACGAAAGTAAAGCCTACAACTCTCCCGAAAGGAGAGAAAAGCCCTCCGGTCCCCTGAGAACCGGTCGGGCAACTTGAGGTGGGGTTCAAGAGGTGAGGTGAGGGGAACTACCAAGGTAGCATCAGGCTGGTTGACCCTCTGAGCCAGGGCCTGGACCTGTAGGGAGAGACCCTGCATTTGCTGAGCCAGGGTCTCACGGGGGTCCATAGTGGTGTCAGGGACCAGGGTAGACTAGGTATGGGCTTGTGATTATGTTATGACGGGGGGTAGGGAAACGGACAAGTGAGCCCTAGTCTACCCGCCACTCTGTCCCTGCCTACTTGCAACGACCTGCCCTAGGCGACGGGGTACAACTGGGCGGCGGTCCCTGCGCTCAGTAAGTGCACGACAAACACAACAAACATACAAGGGAATACAAGCAAGGGAAAGGGGCAGTTGCCCACGGCAACACCGTGAGCAACCAGAGTGGTGAACGAGCCGAGTCATGCCAGGAGTGTGCGAGGTACCAAACGAAGAGCAGAAGAGTAGTCAGTAAGCCAGGGTCTGTATGGAGCAGGATCAAAATAGAAGGCGCTGTAGCTGGGCCAGGAAACCACACGAAAAGAATCACAAGCACCGAGGGACAGGAAGGGCAGGCTTAAATAGACCGAGGGCGGGAGCTAGCTGAGTCTGGCCAGGTTGCGATAGGCTCTCCCACTCCTAAGCCTGCCAGCCTGAGTGGTGGAAGCTGGAGTCAGTCTCAGGGATGTAGATTCAGGTGCTGACTGATTAATTATGGGAGTTAACCCCGAAGCTGTGCCTGGCAGATCCTTTACACCTGCACTTCTTTTGACGAGGCTGTATTTTTACGCGTCGTCGTTTGACAGCTGTCAAACGACGACTCGTAAATGACAGGTTGTCTGCACAGTACGTCGGCAAACCCATTCAAATGAATGGGCAGATGTTTGCAGACGTATTGTAGCCTTATTTTCAGACGTAAAACAAGACATAATACGCCTCGTTTACGTCTGAAAATAGGTCGTGTGAACCCAGCCTAAGGGTTTATTTAACAAATAAGCAAACATTGCCGGGTAACGCTAAATATCACTCCTAGCGACATTTTCATTTACAGACGGCATTGCTGCCTAGCGCATGTCTTTCACAAAACCTGTCACAAGGCAATAATGACCACTACTTACCCGGCGGTGGATCGTCCTGATGGAAATGTCCTTCAGATCCTTGACGTTTGTCAGTGGTTTGAAAAGTCATTCTCACATGAAGGGAAGCCTATCCTTACACCCATTCTGTAATGTGTGGATCAAAGTATACACAGTGTTCCAAATTATTATGCACATTGGATTTAAGTGTCATAAACATTTAATTATTAGTTTTTCAATTAAACTCATGGATGGTATTGTGTCTTAGGGCTCTTTGGATCATTGTAATCAATCTCAGACACCTGTGATAATTAGTTTTCCAGGTGTGCCCAATCAAAGGAAAAATACTTAAGAAGGACGTTCCACATTATTAAGCAGGCCACAGGTTTCAAGCAATATGGGAAATAAAAAGGATCTCTCTGCTGCCGAAAAGCGTGAAATAGTGCAATACCTTGGACAAGGTATGAAAACATTGGATATTTCGAGAAAACGTAAGCGTGATCATCGTACTGTGAAAAGATTTGTGGCTGATTCAGAGCACAGACGGGTTCGTTCAGATAAAGGCATAATGAGGAAGGTTTCTGACAGACAAATTAATAGGATTAGGAGAGCAGCTGCTAAAATGCCATTGCAAAGCAGCAAACAGGTATTTGAGGCCGCTGGTGCCTCTGGAGTCCCGCGAACCTGAAGGTGTAGGATCCTCCAGAGGTTTGCAAGTGTGCATAAAGCTATTATTCGGCCACCCCTAAACAATGCTCACAAGCAGAAACTATTGCAGTGGGCTCAGAAATACATGAAGACTAATTTTCAAACCGTGTTGTTTACTGATGAGTGCCGTGCAACCCTGGATGGTCCAGATGGATGGAGTAGTGGATGGTTGGTGAATGGCCACCATGTCCCAACAAGGCTGCGACGTCAGCAAGGAGGTGGCGGAGTCATGTTTTGGGCTGAAATGATGGGGAGAGAGCTGGTAGGCCCCTTTAGGGTCCCTGACGGTGTGAAAATGACCTCTGCAAAGTACGTAGAGTTTATGACTGACCACTTTCTTCCGTGGTACAAAAAGAAGAACCGTGCCTTCCGTAGCAAAATTATCTTCATGCATGATAATTCACCAACTCATGCTGCAAAGAATACCTCTGTGCCATTGGCTGCAATGGGCATAAAAGGAGAGAAGCTCATGGTGTGGCCCCCATGTTCCCCTGACCTCAACCCTATTGAGAACCTTTGGAGCATCCTCAAGCAAAATATCTATGAGGGTGGGAGGCAGTTCACATCTAAACAGAAGCTCTGGGAGGTTATTCTGACATCCTGCAAAGATATTCAAGCAGAAACTGTCCAAATACTCACAAATTCAATGGATGCAAGAATTGTGAAGGTGATATCAAAGAAGGGGTCCTATGTTAACATCTAACTTGGCCTGTTAAGTTTATTTTGATTGAAAGAGCTTTTGATTTCTGTAAATATGACCTCCTGATGCTACAAATTCAACAAATTACCATTTTAGTTCTCTTTACAACCTTTAAAATGTTTTGATCTCAGTTGTGCATAATAATTTGAAACAGTGCATTTTGAGTTTTTTACTTATAAAAAAAAATCTGTAATCATTAGGAGATTTGTGCAATTAAATTCACATTATACTCCAACGGTTGATGGCTTGAAGATTATACTGACTGTCATTTGCATCGACTATTTAGGAAAATCAGCGAAAAATAACATTTGCATAATAATTTGGAACGCGGTGTAGAGCCTGTGGTCTATAATTTACATAACACCTCATAACAATAGCATTTACAATTCTCGCTCTGCCGATCAGTTTAAGTAATGTTGACTATGAACTTCTAGTCATGTTTTTCAGATGCTCTTTGTGCAATTTCTTATTTATCTAATTTAGTCCTCCTTACAAACCCTTTTTTAAGCGTGTTTTTACATGCATTTTTGGTGGCTTTTTGGTCCAAGAGAGAAGCCTACGGGAAAAAAATGCCAGAATAAAGGCCATACATAGAGCATACTGCATTTTGAAAAAAACACCACTACCCCAAAAACGCTACAAACCAAAACGTATGCAGGCTTTCTCATATCTTACTATAGATTTTAACCCCTTAGTGACCACTAATACGCCTTTTTACGTGATTCACTAATGGGCTTTAGGCTAGGCTGACGCCTTTTCACGTCAGCCTAGTCTAAGTCCTGCACGGGTCTCCCGTGCAGGCAGGAGCCGGGGCTCTGCTGTCTGATGACAGCTGAGCTCCTGCTCCAACGCCCGCGATCGAAGTTTACTTCGTTCGCGGCCGTTTAACCCGTTAAATGCCGCCGTCAATAGCGACCGCGGCATTTAACTTTGTTTACAGAGGGAGTGCGCTCCCTCTGTCACCCATCGGCGGCCCGCGAATGCAATCGCGGGTCTCCGATGGGGTGTCATGGCAGCCGGGGGACTGATAAAAGCCCCCGGGTCTGCCCTGGGCATATGCCTGTTAGGACGCGCCGGAGGCACGTCCTAACAGATTGCCTGTCAGATTTACACTGACAGGCAATAATGCTCTGGTATACGAAGTATACCAGAGCATTATAGCAGCGATCGGAACATCGCACAGTAAAGTCCCCTAGTGGGACTAATAAAATAAGTCATCAAAGTGAAATAAAGATTATTAATAAAAAGTACAGTAAAAAAATAAATAAAACCATTTTTTTCAATAAAAAGTGGTTTTATTTAGTAAAAGTGTAAAAAAAAAAAAAAGTACACATATGTGGTATCGCCGCGACCGTAATGACTCCATTAATAAAGTTAATATGTAATTTAAACCGCAAAGTGAACACCGTAAAAAAAAAACGCAAAAAACTATGGCGAAATTGCAATTTTTTTCCATTGCCCCCCAAAAAAGTCATAATAAAAATGAATCAATAAGTCCCATGTACCCCAAAACAGTACCATTCAAAACTACGTCTTGTCCCGCAGAAAACAAGCCCAAAAAATCACTACATTGATGGAAAAATAAAAAAATTACGGCTCTTGGAAAGCGACGATGCAAAAACAAATAATTTTAGTTCAAAAGTGTTTTTATTGTGCAAAAGTCGTAAAACATAAAAAAACCTCCACATATGTGGTATCGCCGTAATCGTACCGACCCATAGAATAAAGGTAACATGTTATTTACGTCGCATAGTGAACGGCGTCAATTTAAAAACGCATAGAACAATGGCGGAATTTCAGTTTTTTTTTATAATCCCCCCCAAAAAGGTTAATAAAAGTTAATATAAAAATTATATGTACCCAAAAATGGTGCTATTAAAAAGCACAACTAATCCCGCAAAAAACAAGTCCTCATACAGCTATGTAGGCGAAAAAATAAAAACGTTATAGCTCTTTGAATGCGACTATAGAAAAACGAATAAAATAGCTTGGTCATTAAGGCCTAAAATGGGCTGGTCACTAAGGGGTTAAAGAAACATCTGGCTGCAGAGTTTTGAAAGGGAATCTGTAAAAATCTGATTTTCTCATGCAGCTTGTATTCCCGAGTCCTCGATATTCGTGAGCTGCGGAGAAAACCGTCAATCAGCGGCCGGGGCAAGCCGCAACTCATAAACACGAGCTGCATGAGGAAAACTCATTTTTACAAAAACTACTGATCGCTAACAAGTATGAAATACATTGTTGGAATCAGGGTCTCTGGCACTGCTTTAAGCTGCCCTCAGATCGGGCCAGCATAAACCTGGTGACAGTTTTACTTTAAAGACGCTCTGTCACCACATTATAAGTGCCCTATCTCCTATATAAGGAGATGGGCGCTATAATGTAGATGACAGCAGTGCTTTTTTATTTAATAAAATTATCTGCTTTCACCACATTATTAGCGATTTTAGATTTATGCTAATGTGTTGCTTAATGCCTAAGTGGGCGTGTTTTTACTTTAGACCAAGTGAGCGTTATACAGAGGAGTGTATGACGCTGACCAATCAGCGTCATGCACTCCTCTCCATTCATTTAGACAGCGCATAGGGATCCTGCTAGATCCTTATGTGCTGTCTTATACTAACACATTAACGATACTGAAGTGTTTAGACAGTGAATAGACATTCCACGGGATGTCTATTTACAATCTCTGCACTTCGTTACTGTTTCTATAGTAGTTACAGCAGAGGAGGCGTAATCTCGTTGTAACCTGTCATTTACTGCGTAATCTCGCGAGATTACGCTTCCTCTGCTGTAACTACCACAGGCAGAGTAACGAAGTGCACAGATTGTGAATAGACATCCCGTGGAATGTCTAGTCACTGTCTAAACACTTCAGTATTGTTAATGTGTTAGTATAAGACAGCACATAAGGATCTAGCAGGATCCCTATGCGCTGAGTAAATGAATGGAGAGGAGTGCGTGACACTGATTGGTCAGCGTCATACACTCCTCTGTACAATGCCCACTTGGTCTAAAGTAAAAATACGCTCAGTTGGGCATTAAGCAACTCATTAGCATAAAATCGCTAATAAAGTGGTGAAAACAGATCGTTTTTTTTAAATATGTAGGAGATAGGGCACTTATAATGTGGTGACAGAGCCTCTTAAAGTACTTTTTTTTTTTTTTTTTAAAACGACACGCAGAAACAAAGGCCACCAAAAACTTAAGTAAAAGCTGTGCGTTAATTCAGCCTTAGGCCCCATGCGCACGAACGTGCTTTTGCAGCTGCAATTCCCCCGAAAATCCATGGGAGAATTGCGGCCCCATTCATTCCTATGGGCCCATGCACACGACCGTGGTTTCCACGGTCCGTGCATGGCCCAGGAGCCTGGACCGCAAAAAGAACGACATGTCTTATTACAGCCATATTCTGCGGTCCAGACTCATAGGAAATAATGCAATGTGCACAACCTACGATTTGCGGGCGGCTCGCGGGTGACATTCCGCTGCCGGCTGACCCGAAAATCACGGCCGTGCACATGGCTACAGTCGTGTGCATGAGGCCTTAGTGAAGAACCACCTTGAGTAGCACTGGTTCTATAGTCCGCGAACATTATCATCTTTGTAATATATCTTCATCAACTTTTTATTGTAGTTAGGGACGCCTGCTGAACATATACCCCAGACATATGGAACTGTCTGACTATACAGTTACATATATCTGACATTGACTCCCATAAATATATATATACTACGAGGAATGTGTTTTGTTTTTTACCTATAGTTGAATTGAAAAGTCGACTACTCTTTTCGGCATATGTCTCTGAAAATAATCCCCAAATGTGGTGTAAACCTAGCTAAACATTTTACTACAACAGAGCAAAAATAATACAGCCTTTACATATAGCCCTGTTTCCCCAGATTTTATATATAGGTAATGTATACAGAGGTTTTTCACAAATACATACAGAATTTGTGAAAAAATAAATTGGAGAATGCTCGAACCGCCACACAGTGCCTTTAAGTATATAGTAGAAACCCACAGGGACACCACCATTTTTGTGTCTCCTTTTAATTTTTTTTAATGTGGATTTGGCTGTGATTTTTGTAATTGCAGCAAACCCAAAAACTTTTTGAAGAAACACTCCAATTTTACCAGAATTACGAAAATTGCAGCAAAAAAACATTGACAAAACCACACAAAAATAAGTACACCCTAAATTTATATGGTATTTGGATGTTTATGTGTTAATGAGCTCTTCTTTTGGGTGTATTTTAGTGCACCTCTGTTTATGATCCTGGATTTTACATTAGCCGACTATATGGCTAATGTCAATGCAAGGCAGAACTTCACTTATTATTCACAAATTATTTTTCTGGAATATAATAACCTTCTATATTGTGCTAGTTACTGCATATGATTTATTTTGTGGTGGATTTTTTTATCAAGTTAAACATTTTTTTGTTTTACAAATTGTAGCTCCAGGTCATCTGGTATGTCAGGAGTGACCCATGAGCACCGAGGCATGCTACTCCTTAATATACTCGTCACAGACTTCTCTATTTACTCATATCTATATTGGGTGCAGTCTCATTGTGCATTGTGTACATCTTACAAAATGTTTACATTGTATGGCAAAAATATTTAACGATATTAAATAAATGACTGTCACTCTACTAGGAATTATTGTAATACTGTGGAAATACTGAGAGTTCTTAAGTTGGCCATATATATTCAGTCATGATCGCGCAAACACATACCTCCCAACTTTTAAGAATCACAAAGAGGGATGTCACGGCGCGGGGTGTGGACCCACTGGGTCGTACTGCGTAGCGGGATATCAGCTGGCCAAACAGGTACAATGCAATGTCTATAGTCCAGAAAGGGTACCTGAGGCAATGTAGACAGTAGCGGTGGATTCAGGCTAAGATGAGGCTCTGACAGCAGACAGACACACGGCGGGGTGCGACACAATAGATGCAGGGGAAGACACAACATGACTCCAACTCTTGCAATGACAACCGTTAGGTAACACAACAACGCTCAGGCAATGTTCAAGAGGACAGAGCCCTTTTTATAGTCTTTAAGGCCATGCACGCTCAGGCGCGCGCGCTCTGCGGGAGACAGTGTCCGAACCAGAAAGTGAGTGCCGGCATCTCTCAGGAGGGAGATGCCGCCGAGAACTCACTCGTCCATGGCCGCTGCCGTCAGAGTGTAAGTCAGGACGATGGTCCGCGGCCATAGACGTTACAAGGGACAACTTTTTTTTCCCTTTTAAGCCACGCCTCTGATCCTGCCCAATCCTCGCACATACACACCCAGTTCAGCCCACACAGTATCATGCTCCCATAGTGCCTCCCACACAGTATATGCCCTCTAGTTGCCCCCCACACAGTCTAATGCTCTGTACCTGCAACCATACAGTATAATGTCCCCATAGCTGAAACATACAGTATAATGCCCCATAGATGCACCTATACAGTATAAAGCCAACACAGATGCTCTAAGAGCAGAATCCCCAGCCAGAGCTTCGACAATGGGGATTCCGCTCCAGGTGGAGCCCCTAAAGTCATTGTCCATATATGGACAGTGACGTCAAGGGCTTCCCCGGGCACAATGCTTAAAGTAGAGCTGTGCCCGAGGATTCATCGGTGAGCGGAGGAGCTCCCCCAGCTCCTCCACTCTGAACTAATGCTGAAGCAGGGAGCTGACAGTTCCCTGCTTCAGTATTGGGTTCAACTGTATCTAGGTCCTCAGGACGCCTATACAGTTGACTGCGGGAAACCGCCCGGAATCTGGGACTGTCCAGCTGAATCTGGGACGATTGGGAGGTATGCAAACAAGTTGATGGCAAATAAGGATCATGCATGTTAGATCTCAATATGCCCAATTTTTTGTGAAACCCTGAGAGGTGTCTCTCAGCAGCTCAATACCCCTCCCTATAATAAACATGCACCATCAGCCAAGTCATACTTGCCTTTTAATGGGAGTGTCAAGAGAGAACGGAGCAAAATAAGCTCCTGGTGCCAAAGGCAGGAATTTCTAAATGTGCCGCCCCCACCTGAAGTTCAGCATGATACATTTCCCTCCACCCCCCTCCTCTGCAGACATGTGCAGTTCTCAATGCAGGGCTGGCTCCATCATTCCCATATGAAACTCTCTTCAATCCACGGCTTCCCTGTATATTGAAGCACTCATTGGACTTCTGTCTTTTCCTGTATGACAAGCACTGTTCCCTCTCCAATGCACCAAAGTTAAACATTCATCTTACCATTGCACCTACAGAATTATCAGCAGCTTGGACACAGCATCCAATTGGTCGTTCAAATAAATTTAAGTACAGAGCATTGATTTCTACTTTTTAAATCCATAGACCACAAACTCTTTGTCTTGGCTTTGCTTGTTCACCCATCAGCTATCTAGCGTATATGGCCAGCATTACAATCTTATATAAGGAGTGCTTCTCTTTATACAGAACTCTGAACTATAGTGATGAAGGGGCATTGACTTGTACCGGCTTCAGTTTACAATACCGGGGCCTGTATGGCGTACTGCAAGTGCAATTGCTGACATTTACATTTCTTTCTGCACGGTCACAACTTTATTTCCAATATCTAAAGTTTACCTCCCTCCTCTAAAGGAAGCAATTTTCCAAATGGGAATTTGCTAAGCATTAGTTACTTCACAAGACGTCTTGTCCCTCAACTATGTCATTACTTGTTGGCTGAATATTGTGTTAGAGATTAGTAGAGATACGATCATGACCGGGTAGTCATTGTTTGCCTTCTCTAACAGGGGAAAAGAACTGTGGGGAGGATGTGGACACTGGCGGTGGACAGACAGTGATACATGATGAGCATGAGCGAGTGATCTACAGCTACTCCTTCTTCCACTTTGTATTTGTGCTCGCCTCTCTCTATGTGATGATGACGCTGACCAACTGGTTCAGGTGCGCATTCCGAACATTCCCAGGTGCTTAGTCTCCTTATTGGCTGCATGAAGGGCCTGCTGCGAAATAACTCACTGTGATTTATAGCATGTTTAGATAGAAGGCACGAGAGCCCTTGTACGCTCATTTACGGTACTTATTGACATTCTCTTGTTACATGTTGATTGAGCAAGAGCAGCAACTTGTCTTATAATAATGTCTCTTAATGCCCAGTTTTCCTTTGTTGGTTCGGATTTGGAAACCATCCAGGAATGTAAGTGGTGTAATACCATGTACCACTGTAGCCGGCCTTTGTTCTTTTATCTAGAATTGCATTACAATCTCTACAGTAAAGGCTTGTAGGTTATTTTTCACATCAGGTCAGAACTTTTGGCAAGAAAAACTTTGTGGTGTTGCTTCTCTTGCTAAAATAATATTGATTTATACATTAAATGCGGTGTCGAAAATGACTGTGTACGTAATTACCGCAATATATACCGTTGACATAATACTTGAATACATTTTTTTCCTGATCTGCACAGACATGACAAGAATTGCACAACAGTGTACATGAACTACACCTTCAAAAATACAAATGACACAATGCTGAGAACTGCCAAAGAGCAAGGCCAAATGGGATCCATCTACCATATAGAAAGGATGTAACAGCCTGTATCTGCTGAAGTCACAGAAATTACCCTAAAAAAAAGAGTTTTACAAAAAGCCCCAAAGGTCGTTTTAATTTAGTTTTAAACTGAACAGATTAGGATATCTTCAAGGGAAACCTCACTTATTTGGAAAATTATTTTTATGCACTAGATATGTACGGATTTTCAATGTGTAGTGGTATACAACCCCTTTCACTGAGGTAATAGATTTGCATAAGATCAGTAAAATTATTTCCTTTAAACTGGAATCATCACAAGTCTTGCCCATGGGCTATGTCTGGTATTGCAGCTCTGCCCCATTCACATGAATCTGCTGCAATATCAGACACAACCTATAAACAGGAGTGGCACTGTTCTGGAAGCAAACCCTACTAATCTTATACAGTCTCTTTAAAGGGGTTTTCCTGGAATACACATTGATGGCCTATCCTTAAAGGCTATGTAAACATTTGAAGCATTTTTTGAATGTAATGTATGTATTTTGAGATTGTAAATATATATATATTTTTTTTTAAATCAGATATTTTTTATTTCAAGATTAGACAATGCAAAACATAGCATACAAACCCTTTCCCTAACCCTCCCCCCAGGCACCATCAGTTATTACAGAAATAAAAGACATATGTGGTGAGACATATTCCAAACATCGAATAAACAATTCACCTGAGAGCAAGTACAATACAGATGTAAGACAGACATAGGACTCTCTTAATCCCCCCCCTCTCATCCCTTCCAGAAATGTAATCCGCATACAATACAGAAGGCTTCCACAAGAAAAATTCCATGAGCACAATTTATGATACAGATTCCGATACACATAACCATGATCCCCATATGGAATCAAATTTTTTAAGAGCTTTACGCTTTACATACACAGCTTTTTCCAACACAATCATTTTATTCACTTTAGCAATGAATTCGCTCCTAGTCGGCGGGGCGCTTTGTATCCAGTGTAATGTAATAAGTTTTCTAGCTATGTATAGCAGCCTTACAATAGCAAGCCGACCCAGGACAGAAGTCTGAATATGCGTAACACACCCCAAAACGCACTCTATAGGAGTCCCCTGAAGCGTAATCCCATACGCATCCTGAATCAGCTTCAGCACGTCTGACCAATATGAAGTTAAATTTGGACATGACCACAACATATGCATATGATCAGCCCCATCTTCCGAGCATCTGGGACAAGTAGAATCACCCCGTACACCAATGTTGAAAATAAATTTAGGAGTCTTATATACTCTATGGATAATATATAATTGAGAGAGGCGCCCAGCCTCACTAAGAGAAATATTCGGAACTGCTTCCATGATATCTGACCATTGTTCTTCAGAGATGGGACCCATTTACCTTTCCCATTTCGAGAAGCAATCAAGGGATACTTATCCAAAAATTTACTGAGCAACAGCTGATAAATGTTTGAGATAACCCCCGAAGTACCACTCCCAGCATGTAAGACAGCCAGCACCCCATCTGTATGTACATTCAAATCTACAACCTTCTTTTGAGCATCATATGCATGTCTTATCTGTAGATATTGGTAAAAGGAATTTCGAGGCAACCCAAATTCCTCCTGAAGCTGTTGATAAGTTTTAAATATATCATCATGGAGCAGCTGTGATACGCGGGAGATGCCCCTTGATTGCCAACCCTCAAAGCCTTCAAGAGAGAAGAACTCCTGAAGTGCCCTATTACCCCATATAGGCGTAAAAGCTGTGCATACCCCGATATCTCTAATGGACCAGACCTTATCCAAAACTTTGCGCATTAGCGCATATGTGGGCATGTTCCTACCCGACAGCAGAGCATGACCCGCTTCCAAAACGGACAGTAAAGCGGATGAACCAAACTGCAAAATCGCACTATTAGATCCACTCGGTATAATTTTCCCCCACCCCTTAAAATGCTGACATTGGGATGCAAGGAAGTATAACCAAGGATTGGGTAGGGCCAAGCCGCCGTCATGCTTTGCACGTTGTAGAATTTCTAATTTAAGTCTGGGGTGACCCTTACGCCATATTAGATCTCTAAAAAATGCGTTAACATAGTAAAAGTCGCGTAAAGGAATCCATACATGGGAGTTATGCAAAATGTACAATAATTGCGGCATTAGGATCATCTAGATAAGATTAACCCTACCTACAACTGACAAATATAACTTACACCAAGTCGATATTTTCAGTTTGAATTTGACCAAGAGGGGTTGCTAATTAAGGGCAATATAGTCAGAAGGAGAAGCCGAAACCACTATCCCCAAATATTTAAAGTGCTCAACACACCCTACAGACACATCATGAAACCTTGGTGTAGAGCACATTGGATCCACAGGGAGCAGGTGGGACTTAGCCCAATTTATTTTAAAACCAGACAATGCACCAAAATTCTCAATTAGGGATATTGTTTCTGCCAGTGATCTACCTACATCCCCCAAATAGAGAAGCATGTCGTCTGCATAAAGCGCCACTTTTTCCTGCACAGAGCCATATGAAAATCCCTTAATATAACGGACAAGCGTATGCGCGCTGCTAGGGGCTCCACTGCCACAGCGAACAGGAGGGGTGATAATGGGCATCCCTGTCTAGTTCCTCTTTCAAGAGCAAACTGAGCAGATAATCCACCATTTGCCCGTATTCGAGCTGTAGGACAAGAGTACAAGACCTTCATCCACGCTGTAAAGGACGATCCAAAACCCATAGCTTCCAAGGTGCACCAAAGATATTGCCATTCCATGCTATCAAACGCTTTAGCAGCGTCCAATGAAAGAATAGCTCTTTCCCGCCTTCAGCTGAAGATTTAAAAATAAGCGTCTCAAATTCATAGCTGTGGACCTAGCAGGCATAAAGCCGGTCTGATCCGGGTGTATAATGGTAGAAATAACTTTATTTAACCTCAGAGCTAAGGCCTTCGCCAAAATCTTGACATCAGTTGTCAGTAACGAAATCGGTCGGTAAGAATCAGCTAATTGAGGATCCTTCCCGGGTTTCGGCAAGACCACAATAATGGCCTCTTGCATAGAAGCCGGCAAAGAGCCATGGGCCAGTGAATGGTGAAACACTTCTAATAATTTGGGTAAGAGCACCAGAATATTTTTTATAAATTTCAACTGGCAACCCATCCGCCCCAGGCGCATTATCGTTAGCCATCTGTTTGACCGCTTCTTCCAATTCCTCCAGCGTGAGTGGAGAGTCCAAAGGTGCCTTGGCCTCCCCTGACAGTTTAGAGAGTTGTGCTTTAGCTAAGAATGAGCAAATATCATTTGTGGATGGATGCACCTTGGAGGCATATAAATCAGAATAAAAGTCCCCCAAAACCTCCAAGACCTCTGAGGTCTCCGTAACCATATTGCCCCTTGCCGTTTGTAAAGCAGCTATATGTGATACCCCTTGTTGTGCATATGGCCGGCCTTCTCTCCTTCTTCAAAAGCATTCTGCGCATAAAACTGCCGTTTTCTACCCGCTACTGCTAAAAGATGTAAGTTTAATGCGTCTTGCGCATTTCGTAAACTTGTTTGATGTACCACAGTCGGGTTTGAAATAAATGCCGCCTCTGACCTACGCATTTCTTCATGTAATCTCTTATCCTCCGCCCTGGTTGCCGTTTTGTGCCTGCTAATTGCTTGCATAAACAAGCCTCTCAAATACGCTTTCATTGCATCCCAAACATAAGGAACAGAAGAAGAGCCACAATTAATTTGAAAGTAATCCTCTATCCTCCGGGCAATGAATCCTTGCCCATCAATCAAAGACAACCAGAAGGGATTCAGCTTCCACGTTCGCGGGCCATGGGAACCCTGATTATTAACATCAACCGTGACCCTAAGGGGAGAGTGGTCAGATAACGTTCTAGGGAGATACTCCACCTGACTAACTAAGGGCAACATACACTCATTCCCCAAGGCCAAATCTATTCTGGATAGAGAAGAGTAAGTGGATAAACAGCATGAGAACTTCCTTTCACGAGGGTGTTTTAATCTCCACATATCCAATAATCCAAATTCTTGTATCATTGTACCAACCGGAGTCTGGGCCTCCCCGTCACTCCTGTCATCATCTCTACATTTATCCCATTTGGAGTCAAGAATATTGTTAAAATCCCCAAGGAGAAGCAAAGGTATCCCAGGTTTATCCGCCACAAAAGACATGGCCTTCAGCAATACTCTATTAGAAAAATGAGGAGGTATGTATATAGATATTATTATGAACATTTTTGAGTATATGGTACATAACACACAGATATATTGACCTTCGGAATCCACTTCCATGTCTAAGCAGTTGAATAGAAATTGTTTGTGAACTAGTAAACTAACTCCCCTAGAATATAAATGTGGAGTGACAGCTAAAGCCCACCCATCTCCTCTGTAGCTGCTGTAATCTGTCATCTATCAAATGTGTCTCTTGTAGACACACAATCGCTGGTTGGTGCTTGCTAATATACTGAAAAATGGCCTGACGCTTCGTGGCATCAGCCATACCCCGAATATTCCAACTAATAAAGCTAACTGAACTAGCCATATTCAAAATAGGACACAATATTTAGCCTGTAATATCTCATCTTTAAGCAAGGATGTACGTCTCTTTTACACTCACATATAATCCAAGTGTGTGCCAACTTTAACCCCACAACCCCCCCAAAAAAACCCACATATAAACATAGTAAACCTCTCTCTCTGAGAGAGTGGGCGTTGAATTCCCCACTAGTGAAATGTACAGAACTACAGAAAGATTGTGTAGAGCATACCACCATTCTGTCAAAACATATATCCTGCATTTCAACATAACAATATACTTGGCATAAAGCCCATAAGTGCTGCCTGAGTAACCAGTAAATAGCAACAAGTCAGGTCACATACTCACTACTTTACGCAACATTAATCAGAGTACAAGTCCCAGAATACATGACCTGCAAGATAAAACATATGAACCATATTTCAGGGCGTCTTGACACGTAGTTGCCTCTCATGTCCATCAATCAACTGCATGGCCATGTGCGGATTTTCAAAAAAATGAGTTCCTCCTAGAGCTGCAACGCCCAACTTCGCTGGGTACAGCATAGAATACGCCACCTGCAAATTTCTCAGTCGTTTCTTGACATCTTGAAAACGTGCTCTTTTATGCTGAACTTCCGCTGAGAAAATCGGGAAGATGAAGACTTTCCCGCTGTTTATAGCCAAACCCGGACATTCCAGCGCTTTTCGTAGAATGATATCCCGATCTTCATAGTGCAGTAATTTGTCCAATATAGGCCTTGGAGGGTGCCTAGGTGGTAAAGGGCGAGTCGGCACACGATGAGCCCGTTCAGTAGCAAATAATGGGGTGAAGGTGTCTTCCCCAAAAGAAGTGCGCAACCAATTCTCCATATATTCTGTGCAATTCAAGCCTTCTGATTTTTACGGTATTCCAATCAGTCTGACATTATTACGACGTAACCTATTTTCTAGGTCGTCCGTTTTGTTAAACAAAGCCACAATATCATGAGTCGACTTTTTAGAGTCTTTCATGGTAGTAAACATATTATCTTCCAGGTCTGTGACCCGTCCCTCCACTTCACCAAGTCGCTCGTGGACCTTTTGCATATCATGCCTAATAATGGCAATATCTTCCTTCATGGCACCCACCTTCACATTCAAAGTAGACAGCGTAGACTTGCAGTAGTTGATAGCCAAAAAGACATCTCGTAGTGTGGGCTCAGCTCCCGCCATTGGTTGCTGCGCAGGAAGCAGCTCCCCCCTCGATACGCCAGCTGGCTCATCAGAAGCTCGGGAGGCCATAGCACTCGCTGATTCCCCATCTGCCACATTGCTCCTCACCCTAGACTCATCGTCAGTGCGGGCAAAGCGGTCCAACCTGTCCGCAATCGTGACCACTGGCTCCACGTGTTGATCAGCCAGCATTTCCTCCGCGGCGCCATCTTGTGAGTCCCGCTCTGCGGGCCTCTGAGAGAATCTTGCCTTGCTTCTGGTCATATCTGTACACCTCCAACCCACAACCACCGCATCAAGCGAGGATCTCAGGTAATACAGCAGTTCAGGTAAGTATATGTCACCTCAGGCAAAGTAGTCGGATACTTTTCAGGAGTTCTTGCAGGAGCTCAGAAATGTGCGACTCTCTACATGCTCATCAAGCCACGCCTCGATGTAAATATTTTTCTAATTTACATTTATTAAAAATTGTATTTAGTTTTAGCGCTGCTACTTCTATGTATGTAAACACTCTACTGTACATAAAACCTGCATAATGCCACTGTAAAACGAATTTGTCAGTCACCTTAGATTCGGTATTAGGGATTAGATTGTCTTGTCAGAGGCACACAGGAGCTCCTGTCACCTGAGCCGTCAGCCCATCTGACTGACTGATTTGGCATGCAGCAGGGTTATGCAGCTTCTATGTATAGTGGATACATCGAAGCTGCAGCGCTAAAACGAAATAACATTTGTAATAAATTTATATTAGAAACATTTTAAAATCATAAAACACATACATTACATTTAAAAAACGGCTTCAAAGCCATTAAGACAGGTCATCAATGTGCAATCAGTGGGGGACCGACCCCTGCGACTCCTACTGACAGAAGAATGAAGAAGCCACATTTTTTCAAGTGAATGAGACTGAGCTGCAGTACCAGGAACAGCTGCATGAGTAGATGCGCCACTGTCTCTGAAAAAAACATTGAAGGTCTTGATCATGAGGGTCCAAATGGATGGACCCTCTTAATGACACATTGATAGCCTCTCCTAAGAACATATGTATTTCTGGAAAACCCCTTTAACCCCTTCCCGACATTTGCCGTACATGTACGTCATGGAAAGTACTGACTTCCCGCATCTTGCCGTACATGTACGCCAAATGTTTGGGACCGGCTCAGAAGCTGAGCCGGTCCCATCATCACCGGATCTCAGCTGTATCTTACAGCTGACATCCGGCTGTAACGGCGGGGACCGAAATTAGCTTCGATCCCCGCCATTAACCCCTTAAGTGCAGTGCTCAAACGCGATCGCTGCACTTAAGGTGTTTGCAGCTCATCGGAACCCCAGTAATGAAATTGCCGGGGTTCCGGTGGCTGCAATGGCAACCGGAGGCCTAATACTGGCCTCCCGGTCTGCCTAGCACCGAAGCCGGTCAAGATCCGCCCGGCGGCGGAGCCTGATCGGCTTCCGTAGCTGTCGGCAAGATGGCGCCGGGTCAGGAGCTGATCCGGCGTCATCAGCGGTGGAAGTCAGCTGTACTGTACAGCTGACATCCACCTGTAACGGCAGGAACCGGAGCTAGCTCCGATCCCTGCCATTAACCCCTTCGATGCAGCAATCGAAAGCGATTGCTGCATCGTAGCGGTTACTAGCAGATCGCCAGCCCTGACAGGCAATCGGGACTGGCGACTGCTGTTATGGCAACAGGAGACACAATGGTCTCCTGCTCTGCCATTACGGAAGCCGATTTAGGCCCCGCCGGGAGGCGAAGCCTAATCGGCTTGCTGTCAGTGAATGACTGACAGATCTAATACATTGCACTACATAGGTAGTGCAATGTATTAGAAAAAAAAAAATCTGACCGTTGGAACTTCAAGTCCCCTAGTGGGACTTGAGAAAAAGTGTAAAAAAAGTATAAAAAAGTGTAAAAAAAAGTGCAAATAATAAAAGTTTGAAAACAATAAAAGTTTCAAGTAATCAAATAAAACACAATCCCCCTTTTACTCTTATCAAGTCCTTTATTATTGAAAAATAATAATAAACCATATGTATTTGGTATCGCCACGACCGTATGACCGGAGGTATCAAAATATTATATTATTTATTGCACGCGGTGAACAGCGTAAAAAAAACCGTAAAAAACGTTACCAGAGTTTCTGTTTTTTGGTCACTTTGCCCTACAAATATTAGAATAAAAAGTGATCAAAAAGTCGCATGTATCCAAAAATGGTACCTATAAAAACTATAGCTCGTCCCGCAAAAAACAAGCCCTCATACAACTCCGTCGACAAAAAAATTAAAAAGTTATGGTTCTCACAACTTGGCGACAGAAAAAATACATTCTTTTTACAAAAGTAATTTTATTGTGCAAAAAGTTGTAAAACATGAAAAAGTTCTATAAATTCGGTATCGCCGGAATCGTACTGACCCGCAGAATAAAGTTAACATGTAGTTTATAACGCATGGTGAACGCTGTATAAAAAAAAAAACGAAAAAAGCTGTGCCAGAATTGCATTTTTTTGTTTACCTGGCATCCCAAAAAATAGGATAAAAGGTGATCAAAAAGTCGCATGTACCCCAAAATGGTACCAATAATAACTACAGCTCGTCCCGCAACAAACCAGCCCTCATACCGCTACGTCTATGAAAAATAAAATTAGTTATGGCTCCAATAAGTCAGGAAATAAAAAAATATGCAGTTGTGCCCGAGGGGAACATTTCTTCTGTTTGAAGAGGCGATTTTTCAAGGACCTAAAATTAGGGAACCAGGAAAGGGAGGGCCCAAACATATCCGCTGGAAGCGACGGTGCCCGTATTATACCAGGACAACACTTCCCAGCAAAATTCCCCAAACTACAAAGGCGCGGAGTGTGGACCAAAAGGGGGATAAGAAATGACACCATTTATCAGTGCGACACCGGCCTGTGCGGAAAGGATTGCCTCACAGCGTAACACACATCTATGGATTATTTTATTGTTTTTTTTTACCCCGTTATTATACCACCTGACTATGCCCCTTATATACTCCGCCCGGCTTACATATGCCCTACATTATAAACGGAAACACCAGTAAGACTCCAAACAAAACTACTACCAAGCAAAATCCACGCTCCAAAAGCCAAATGGCATTTCCTCCCATCTGAACCCTACAGCATGCCCAAACAGCAGTTTCCTTCCACATATATGGCATCGTCATACCCGGGAGAACCCTTTTAGCAATTTTTGGGGTGTGTGTCTCCAGTGGCATAAGCTGGGCACGACATATTTGCCACTGAATGGCATATCAAGGGAAAAATATAAATTTTTAATTTGCACCATCCACAGCGCATTCATTTATGGAAAAGATCTGTGGGGTGAAAATGCTCACTACACCCCTTAATAAATGCCTTGAGGGGTGCAGTTTCCATAGTGGGGTCACTTCCCAGGGGTTTATTTTTATTATTTCACATCTGAGCCTCTGCAGTTGTGAACCAATACTTTGTAAATCGCCAAATTAGGCCTCAATTTTACATGGTACCCTTTCACTCCTGAGCCTGGTCGACTGTCCAGGCAAGAGATTAGGGCCACATGTAGGGTGTTTCTAAAACCAGGAAACCCAGCATAATAATTAGAGAGCTGTCTCGTTATGGTGGCACAAGCTGGGCACCACATATTGTCCACATATCTGTGGAAAAAATCCCATTTTCACTCTGCAACATCGAGTTCACACTAATTTCTACAAAACACCTGCAGGGTTAACATGCTCACTACACCCGTAGGTAAAAGCATTGAGGGGTGTAGTTTCCAAAATGGGGTCACTTCTGGGGGGTTTCCACTGTTTTGGGCCCACAGGCGCCCAGAAACCAATCCAGAAACATCTGCACTCCAAATAGCGGTCCTTCCCTTCTGAGCCCTGCCGTGTGCCCAAACAGCAGTTTACGACCACATATGGGGTATTGCCGTACTCGGTAGAAATTGCTTTACAAATGTTGGGTTCTTTTTTTCCTTTATTTGTTGCGAAAATGAAAAAATTTGCGCTAAAGCTACGTCTTATTGAAGAAAAAGGATTGTTTTTATTTTCACTGCCCAATTCTAATAAATTCTATGAAACATCTGTGGGGTCAAAATGCTCACTACGCCCCTAGATGAATTCCTCAAGAGGTGTAGTTTCCTAAATGGTGTCACTTTTTGGGCGTTTTCATTGTTTTTTCCCCTCAGGGGCTTTGCAAATGTGACATGGCCGCCGCAAACCATTCCTGCTCAATGTGATCTCCAAAAGCCAAATAGCGCTCTTTCCCTTCTAAGCCAAGCCGTGTCTCCAAACAGCCGTTTATTACCACATGTGGGGCATTGTTTTACTCGGGAGAAATTGCTTTACAAATTTTGTGGTGCTTTTTCTCCTTCAGTCCTTGTGGAAATGAGTAAAAATAAGCTAAACCTACATTTTCTTTGAAAAAATGTTGATTTTTATTTTCAGGGCCTACTTCCAATAATTTCTGCAAAAAACCTGTGGGGTCAAAGAGCTCACTATACCCCTAGATAATTTCCTCAATGGGTGTAGTCTCCAAAATGGGGTCACTTGTGGGGGGTTTCCACTGTTTTATCCCCTCAGGGACTTCGTAAATGTGACCTGGCCTCCGCAAACCATTCCTGCTAAACTTGAGCTCCAAAAGCCAAATAGCGCTCTTTCCCTTCTCAGCCCTGCCGTGTCTCCAAACAACCGTTTATTACCACATGTGGGGCATTGTTTTACTCGGGAGAGATTGGTTTACAAATTTTACGGTGCTTTTTCTCCTTCAGTCCTTGTGGAAATGAGAAAAAATTAGCTAAACCTACATTTTCTTTGAAAAAATTTAGATTGTCATTTTCAGGGCCTATTTCCAATAATTTATGCAAAAAACCTGTTGGGTCAAAACGCTCACTATACCCCTAGATAATTTCCTCAATGGGCGTAGTTTCCGAAATGGGGTCACTTGTGGGGGGTTTCCACTGTTTTGTCCCCTCAGGGGCTTTGTAAATGTGACATGGCCTCCACAAACCATTCCTGCTAAACTTGAGCTCCAAAAGCCAAATAGCGCTCTTTCCCTTCTCAGCCTCGCCGTGTCTCCAAACAACCGGTTATTACCACATGTGGGGTATTGTTTTACTCGGGAGAAATTGCTTTACAAATTTTACGGTGCTTTTTCTCCTTTAGTCTTTGTGAAAATGAGAAAAAAAAATCGCTAAACCTACATTTTCTTTGAAGAAATGTTGATTTTAATTTTCACGGCCTACTTCTAATAATTTCTGTAAAAAAGCTGTGCGGTCAAAATGCTCACTACACCCCTAGATAATTTCCTTGAGGTGTGTAGTTTCCCAGATGGGGTCACTTTTGGGGGATTTTGACTGTTTTGGCACCGCAAGAGCCCTTCAAACCTGACATGGTGCCTAAAATTTATTCTAACAAAAATAAGGCCCCAAAATCCACTAGGTGCTCCTTTGCTTCTGAGGCCGGTGCTTCATTCCAGTAGCACGCTACGGCCACATGTGGGATATTTCCTAAAACTGCAGAAACTGGGCAACAAATATTGAGTTGCATTTCTCTGGTAAAACCTTCTGTGTTATAAAAAAAATTGTACTAAAAATTTATTTCTGCAAAAAAATATGAAATTTGTAAAATTCACCTCTACATTGCTTTAATTCCTGTGACATGTGTAAAGGGTTAAGACATTTTCTAAATGCTGTTTTGAATACTTTGAGGGGTGAAGTTTTTAAAATGGGGTGACTTTTTGGGGGTTTCTAATATATAAGGCCCTCAAAGCCACTTCACAACTGAACTGGCCCCTGAAAAAATGGCCTTTTGAAATTTTCTTGAAAATGTGAGAAATTGCTGCTAAAGTTCTAAGCCTTGTGAGGTCATAGAAAAATAAAAGGATGTTCAAAAAACGATGCCAATCTAAAGTAGACATATGGGTGATGTTAATTAGAAACAATTTTGGGTGGTATAACTGCCTGTCTTACAAGCAGATACATTTAAATTGAGAAAAATGCTAATTTTTGCAATTTTTCGCTAAATTTTGGTGTTTTTCACAATTAAATACTGAACATATCGAGCAAATTTTGCCAGTAACATAAAGTCCAATGTGTCACGAGAAAACAATCTCAGAATCGCTTGGATAGGTGAAAGCATTCCGGAGTTATTACCACATAAAGTGACACATGTCAGATTTGAAAAATGAGGCTCGGTCAGGAAGGTCAAAAGTGGCTAAAGAGGGAAGGGGTTAAGGCTATCTGAAATATTCAGTTGGTAAACAATTATGTACACTGGCATAGCATTGGTTGCCTGGCAAACAGTAATAAGTAACACATTTTACATAGAAAAACTATGCTGACTGTATCAATTTCCATCATTATAAATTTTGACTCACATGACCTTACACACTTCTGGACTGTGTAGAGATATGTACTAAAGGCAGCTTGTAGCTATCACATATCACATCCTCCCCAGCATTGCATAGAAAAAAAACAACACATGGAGTTGGCTACATCCCAATTTCATTATTTATCTGGAGGGTGGAATGATTTTTCTCCCATGTCTTGCTTGTGATGTGAACTTTGAAGCAAGTAATAGCAGATCTACACTTTCGGTCTATAGAATGGAAAGGTTTCATCCAATAGTAGCCAAAGGGCAAAACAATTAGTTCAGTGGATAGTATGTTTATAGTCATACACAACATTGATAGCTGGCCATATGTACACCTCATTGTGAGTAATGTTTAAGTATCACTGTGACTAATGTTTTACAATCTGTAAATTCTCATGCAATGCCTTATCTTTGCAGCTATGAAAATTCTTCTTTGGAGACGATATTTACACATGGAAGTTGGTCTACATTTTGGATCAAGGTGGCATCTTGTTGGACGTGTGTTTTCGTTTATCTTTGGATACTACTGGCACCAACATGCTTTTCTGGAAATAGACATAACCAAAGGAATGGCCCACCCCAACATATACTGAGACGAAGACAGTTCCGTAGAGTCACTGTGTCTAAGTAAAATGTCCTAATCCCCTCATCTGATTTAAAGACATTGTGACGGGATTTACAATGGACATGTGAGATCAATGCTTTAACAAAATGGGGATTAACACCAAGGAATACACATCCAATGTCAATGTATTGTTCCTATTTTTATTATTGGGTAAGAAAGCTAGAGAACTTTTAAGAGAAATGGTTAGTCTTTGATGGCATTGGGGTGGAACAACAAATCTGGAGCTGAGGATTCCTCCCTTAGAAGTCATGATGGGAATGACACAGGCTGCAATTCAATGTAACACCAGGCGTTCTAACGGATATAAATGTTCTGGATTCACTTTTAGGACATTTTTATGTTTGTCATATAGCAGAGGAACATTTTAGCTTCGTACTCTGACAGATGACAGTGGTTCTGCATTCGATTTTGAATATATAGATCCACAACTGTTTTTCACTAGCTGGTCAGGTTCAGATCTTAACTAACAGGAGGTCAACTTTATTTGTATCTCCGAGTACATTTCATATAGATGTTACATCAAAGCTAGTTAACCATATGACTATATATGTAGCCATATTTTCCGATATATCAATGGTAAGGGCAGTGCATTCTGGCCCCCTCTAAAGCTAAAAAGGTTAAGCATTACTGTAGACAATCTCTAATGAACTGACATTCATGCACTGACCCTTGCAAAAAGGTACCCAAAGCTCTCGAAGTTAATAAAAATAGCTTATTATGGTTCGTAGTTATTATACTGTCCAGTATTTGTGTTGTGAATTTCAGTGAATGGACATAAGTTCTTAGCAATTCTAGTGATTCCAAAGCTAATTTTTTTTTTCCGTCCCAAATGCCAACACAAATCACAAAGAACATATCCTGAGACCAAGCAATGTAGAAGTGACGCCTACAAGCAACATAATAGGACTTGCGTACAAGCTGTGCAGTCTGCATACCTCTGCTCTCATCTATACATAATGGGATTACTGCGCCAAAGCTACCTGAAGTGTCCCATGAAAGCCCCAAGCTAAAATCCTGGGAGGGAATTACCTTGGCTTGCAAGGTCAGGCAGGATCTGTAATGCAATAACTTTAGAGCAGTTGAGCTTTGTACAGCAGGGGGGTCAATGTCCATTATTTATAGTCACAGTGACTAGATGAAATACAATTACTGTTTACATGGTGTCATGACAACTCTTTTTTTCAGGCTGTTGTGTACTGTTATATTGGGAAAAAGGGGGATTTCCTTTTGCTTTATTGTTTTGTTGCTTGGGCTCCAGTTAGGATTATGCAGAGTACATCAGGCTTTATGATGCTATAAACTACTTCCCATTTTTATATAACAGACAATTGTCGACATTGAAAGCAAGCGTCACCTTCAAAGGATGTTGCAATTTAGGGGTTACGTTTACCATAGTCCGATAGTTTTCTTGCTGATGATTTGCATAATGCACAATAAAAGCTCAGTGATAGCGCTAGTTATCTATAGACAGAAAACATCCTGAGACCAGAAAAAAAACAAAACTTAGGACCACCCAGGAAAATGTAGTTATGTGTGAGCTTGTGTGCCAGGGCCCTGCTTCAAGGTACCGTGAAATAGTCAAATGACTGCTTGGTGTTTGGAACAGTTATCTCTGGAAATGTGATCATCTTCACGAGAACTTCAAGTTTTTCATGTTATATTTTTTTTAATGTAGGTGATATTTCTAAACTAAAAGTCTCAAAGTGGAAGTTTAGTTGTGGGCTTGGAGGTTATATGTCATTTAGTATCTTTAGCCAATGTTTACCTGCTTTTTCCCTATACAGTTAGCAACCTGGCTGTATTTTTTTTTTAGCTCTGCTCAATAAAGGTCCCATTCACATGTGTCAGATTTTAGATGGATTTTGGTGTGGATCAGCACCTTAATCCATGTCAAATCAGACGACAACCCACCTTCCATGCATGCTATTTATTTCAGACGGAAATGCCAAGGATTAGCCTCATTAAAGGACAATGGGGCGTATACTCGTGCGGATCTGCTGCACACACAGCAGCACATCCGCAGTAAATCTGCGGCAGAAATCTGAGGATTATTCTCCCGTGGAAATACACATTTGATTTTAAGCCTGTAAACAGGTGCTTAGGACCCAGCTGTAATCTGTGACTGCATTGACATTAACTGCATTGACTAATGAGAGGCTCAGGTAGCCTGAAGTTTGCAAGAAGCTAACATTTCTGACATTTCATCCCAGCTCGCTATGGAGTGTCATTGTAGGCTAGAAATTGCTTTTGCAAGACTCTTGTGCTAGCAATCAATGCTTATTGTAAAACAGCGCCATTTACTGATCTGCTACAGGTAAACTAGCCAATGATCGTTACGATCCCTGAGGATCCAGAGAATCATGGCTATAATTGGCCAGTGTAAATGGGCCTCCAGGTTGTGTTAATACTGGTGTCCTAGCTTCCATTTTTACAGGATCCATGACAGATATAATTAATCAGTTATGATCCACCCCCCATTGACTCATACTACATCTGTCATATTTATTTCCACTTTAAAAGAATAAATGAAATAGTGCAGCTTGCCACGCTACTCCGACTGTCAAAAAGTAACAATGGCCTGACAGATAATAATAAACATCTTTCAGCATTTCAGTAATTTTTACTATCAGGATGCCGGTCATTACAGGGGCATACACTGCTAGATATTTGCAACAACTGAAATTATTATTTATGGGGTATTTTAATTGTTACAAATAAAATTTATATACATTAAAGCACATGTATTATCTCATATGATAGCTGCTAAAATGCTTCAATCATAGTGGTTTATCAATAACGACTAGGAAAATTTCAGCGGAAAAGCCAAACCAGTTAAAACTAATGAAACCAATTGTTTTAGTCCCATAAACAACAATAATCATTCATGTTTATGGATTTATGGACAGATTAGTAACCTTTATTGTTGCATCTATGGATAAGGTGACCATACATTGGATCATTACTGCAGCTTATATCAGGCAGGTGGGCATATAATGCAGAGTGTATGCGTTTAATATGGGCAACGTTAATACTAGTAAATGCAGTCTAAATATTACATGCACACTGTTTGTGTCAGTCATCTTTTAATAGCAGAAACAGGCTGCAACAGTCTATCCTATTACTCAGGACTATACAGTTGGTTATGTTAATGCAATAATAATCCCAGATTGACTTCCGGTTCCGGCCCCGACATGTGAGGATGCACTAGCACAGTGCTCCAGCCTTCACTCCACAAATCTCTCTGCCGGACCATACAGTCACCAAGATTGCTCCAGAAGCTTGCTCCTCTTCCCCAACATATCCTGGGAGTACATGGACAGATCTATTTGTGTCATGGGCAAAACTATAACCCAAATGAAATCGGGACGAACCGCCGAACAACCAACTAATATGGCGTCGGATCTCTTCCCCTCCAGCGGCCCTCCAGTGATAGAAGGACAAGACTCTCCTCGGTCAGCCTTTGTTTGTAAACCGGACTGTCATATTGACTACAAAGAGCTGGCAACTAATGTGGCCAAGCTTATATCGCCAGACTTGCAGGAATCTTTATTTAAGACTGTAGCTGCATCATTATCCAAACTACATGATGCTGTGACGCAGCATGAGGAACGGCTGGATAGTATAGACAAAACTATACAACACATGCATTCTCATATTGATGACTTACGCCAACTTATGCAAGATTCTCAACAGGAGAATAGAAAGCTTTGGGATCGGATCGAAGACCTGGAAAATCGTTTGCACCTAAACAAACTGCAAATAGTAGGTCTCCCAGAAATACTGCCACCGAAAGAGTTGCGATACTTATGTGAAGTTGATTTACCAGCAGCACTGGGGCTGAAACATTCCCATAAGGTGGAGCGAGCACACAGGATCGGACCTGATCTTCGCCAGGCTGCAGCAAACAAACGTGGTGAGATACAGTCCCCACGAGACAAACCAAGGCAAGTAATAGTAAAATACCTTGACTATTCTGACAAAATGTCGCTACTGAAAGCCTTTAAAAATAAAAACGGAGGCCTGGATTTCAAGGGTCACCGTATACTCATTTTCGGTGACTTTTCTGCTGAAGTAGCCAAGAGGAGATTTGCTTTTTGCAAATTTGCTCAAAATTATACTACGACCATGTGAAATTTGCCTTGCTATACCCAGCGATACTTCGAGACCCAGGAGGAATCGACTGCCATCTTGCGGTCTCCGAATCGACATAATAGTTCCACTTCTCAAGAGACAGACAACACTGTATCTCAGATGGACAATCGATCTTCTACGCTTTCACCACCGGAACAACGTCATCTTGAACAATCGAAATCTTCCATTTGAATGAATATTGCCATACTATCAAGGTTCTTTCTCCATTTATGAGATGTGTGGATGGAGACATCTTACAATAGACTTCCAAATATCTTTCCTGAATACTTACCTACATACTTTTGATGTCCTCTCTGCTGATTTGATATCCTTTTCATTTGATTATGCACACAATTTGACGAACTTTGAAATCTCTTAATATGGAAAGCCTAGTTGTTGATATTCTCATAATGCCCAGGGCGACTGAGTCTAGATATTGGGGACGTGGTGATGCAGCCAGGTAGATATTCCTACACAATGACACACAACTATTGATCTATGTTTAGTATGCTTATTGTAATTGATTGCTTAAGTTATTACGGTCATACTGATAAGAGATATCTCACTCTTTGAGTATATACATCTCCAGCAAACTTGATGAATCTCGACACTTTTCTGAATGGAGTAGTGGATGGAGGCGCCTTACTATTACATACATTTTTGAACCTCATATGCACATTAACGTGAATACTATGTGTCATGTCCATGGCCGCGGGCCGTCAGGCTCACTCACCTCCTGACTGCCGCAGCCATAGGTCTGCGAGCGCTGGCCCAAGTCTCCTCCTCAGGAGATGCCAGCGCTCACTTCCGCTTACATCGGCCGGGTACCGTAGGGTGCGCACGCACGCTCGTGCCCGCTCTTAAAGGGCCGGCGCGCACACCTGAGTTAATGTCAAAATTAGCCCATGTGCACCCTGGACTATAAAAAGGGCTCAGCCCCTTCCTCCATGCCTGAGCGTTGTTGTCATACCCAAAGTTTGTCTAAGCAAATGGTCTCCTAGTTTTTTCCAGTTCCAGTGTTCCCCGTTCCTGTACCCGTGTCCCGTGCTATCCTGGTCAAGTGCCATGCTGAGCTGAAGTCGTGCTGTGCTGTATACCACGCCTGTCCTGCTACACCACGTCTGATGTCTGCCTGCTGCCTAGTCCCAGTCGAGCCTGTCTTGCTACTGTCCGAGCTGCCACAGGTAAACTATACGAACTATAGACTGTGACCTGCGTCCTGTTGGCCAGCTGCTATACCATCAAGGCGGTACAGCTCAGTGGGTCCACGTACCCAAAGTGACAGTACGCTCAGGCCATGAATCCCGCTGGTCGATCCAAGACCAAGATGACGTCACAAGAGACGGATATGCTAGACCTCCGGTCTCGATACGACCAACTCCTCCAGGCCTTGAGCATTATCGCACGTTGGCAGGACTGCAAGCTGACGTTCCTCCTACTACACCTCATGGCAGTGTTGGTCCTCTGACTACACCTCCTGGCAGTGTTGATATCCGATTTTCTTTGCCTCTTCCTGACCGCTATGATGGAGACGCAGGGACCTGTCGTGGACTTTTGAACCAGTGCCAGATCCACTTCAGCCTGTATGCAAGGGCATTCTCGTCTGATGGCACAATGGTCGCTTTCATCATCTCTCTCCTCACGGGCAGGGCCCTTGCATGGGTGAATCTTATCTGGGAGAGACAGGGACCAGAGACCCGTGACTTCCAGGGGTTCCTCCGGACATTTTTGGCACAGTGTTTGAGGACCCTGGCCGAGTCTCGTCTGCAGCCGCCTCCTTGCTGAACCTACACCAGGGAGACACCTCCGTGGGCGAGTACGCCATACACTTCCGCACCCAGGTGGGAGAACTGTTTTGGAAAAATGAGGCCCTGGTGGCTACATTCTGGCAGGGACTGTCTCCTAAGATTAAGGACGAGCATGCCGCCCGAGATCTACCATCTACCCTGGATGACCTCATCCTTCTGGCCGCCCGTATTGATATAAGGATCCGAGAACAGCTCCAAGAAGCTCGTTGGGAGAAAGGACTCCCTAGTCTGGTCCCTACTTTGCAGCAACCCCTGCTGTCCACAGATGCCGATCCTCCTAAGGAGTCGGTGAGGACGGACCAATTTAAGCTATCTACCCAGGAGAGAGAACGCAGACGCATCTCGGGACTCTGTCTATATTGCGGCCTCGGAGGCCATCTTGTGCGTCTGTGTCCCCAAAAGCCCCAGAGCCTAGGTGGAGAGACAACCTTGGGTAAAGAAGGACTTTCAACTAAATAGTCCATTCCCGTGACTATAGTCTCCGGCGAGAAAACACATCGGGTCTCTGCATATCTGGACTTTGGATCTGCTGCTAATTTCATTCGTAGAGACCTGGTGGATCTTCTCCAATTGTCCACTACCCCTATGAAGAGGCCGTTGATGGTTGCATCTGTAAATGGACTACATTTGCCAGACCCAGTTATAGCTGTGACCAAGGCCGTCAACCCCGTGCTGCTGGGTCTGCCTTGGCTCCGACTACATGCCCCAGTCCTGGACTGGAATTCTGGAGAGGTTCTCCAGTAGGGCTCTGAGTGTCTCAAACGTTGCTTGGTACAGATTAGTTCAGCTCATCCTCCTCTGCCTTGGTCCTTGGCAGGATTTGCCTGGTCATTATTCTGCATTTTCGGACGTCTTCAGCAAGAAAGAGGCGGAGACGCTGCCCCCCCCCCCCACCGGGCATATGACTGTCCTATCAACCTAGTTCCTGGAGCTTCCCTTCCCCGTGGTAAGTTATATCCTCTCTCCTTGCCAGAGACTGTCCATGTCCGCCTATGTTAAAGAAAACTTGGAGAGGGGCTTCATATGGAAGTCTTCCTCCCCGGCAGGAGCCGAGTTCTTCGTCGTCAAGAAAAAGGATGGTTCTCTGCGCCCTTGCATCGACTACCGGGGTCTCAACCAGATCACGGTGAAAAATAGGTATCTGTTGCCAGTGATCTCTGAACTGTTTGATCGTATACGTTGTGCCAAGATTTTTTCTAAACTAGACTTGCGTGGGGCTTACAATCTAATCCGGATTCGCCAGGGTGACAAATGGAAGACTGCATTTAACACCCGTGACGGACACTATGAATATCTAGTAATGCGCTTCGGCCTATGTAATGCTCTCGCCGTCTTCCAGGAGTTCGTTAATGACATCTTCCGCGACCTCCTCTATGTCTGTGTTGTGGTCTATCTTGATGACATCTTGATTTGTTTCTCCAGATCCAATGACTCATCGGAGACATGTCCGTCAAGTTTTGCTGCGGTTAAGAGAGAATCGCCTGTATGCCAAGTTGGAGAAGTGCGTATTTGAGAAAGATGCCTTACTCTTACTGGGCTACATCATCTCGAATGAAGGTCTCAAGATGGATCCTGAAAACTTAAAGTCCGTCCTGGAATGGCCACGCCCTTAAGGTTTGAGGGCCATATAGCGCTTCCTGGAATTCACCAATTACTACAGACAGTTCATTTCAAACTTCTCCTCACTGACATCTACTATCTCTAACCTCACTAAGAAAGGCATGAATGCTAAGGTGTGGACTCCAGAAGTAGGGTCCGCATTTAATAGCCTGAAGAGTGCCTTCACGTCAGCCTCTATCCTCCATCATCCAGATGTTTCTCGACAGTTCTCGTTGGAGGTGGACGACTCATCTGTCGGTACTGGTGCACTCCTGTTCCAGAGTGGTTCCAAGGGCAAGTCAATGGTATGTGGCTATTACTTAAAGCACTTCTCTTCCGCAGAACGCAAGTACTCGATTGGGAATCAAGAGTTAATGGCCATCAAATTGGCTCTGGAGGAGTGGAGACATCTATTAGAGGGCGCAGTTCATCCCATCTTGATATTCACGGACCACAAGAACCTCACTTATCTCCAGACGGCCGAGCGACTGAATCCTCGTCAGACCAGGTGGTCGCTGTTCTTTGCCCGGTCCCAGTTTCAGCTCCACTACCGTCCGGCCGACAAGATTGTGAGGGCCGATGCCGTGTCCAGGTCATTCGAGACAGAGGACACTATGGAGTCTCCACAGAGTATCATTAACCCATCCTGCATCATCCCTGTCAACCCTCTGCAAGTTAGAGACATTCCCCCGGGGAGGATTTTTGTGCATCTGGCGGACAAAAGAAGAATCCTCCGCTGGGGACACAGTTCCAAATTGGCAGGTCACGCGGGTGTCCATAAGACCCGAGACTTGATCGCTTGTCAGTTCTGGTGGCCCACGCTGCCCAAAGACATCATGGACTTTGTCTCCTCCTGCACGTTGTGAGCAACAAGTAAGGTTGCCCACTCCAAACCGGCGGGCCTGCTCCAGCCGTTGCCTGTGCCCAATGCCCCCTGGCAACATATTGCTATGGACTTTGTCACGGACCTGCCTCTCTCTGCTGTTTGCAGTACGGTCTGGGTGGTGGTGGACCGATTCTCCAAAATGGCTCATTTCGTTCCACTGACCGTCTGCTTCCATACTGGCCAATCTCTTCGTCCAACACATCTTCCATCTGCACGGCTTGCCTCTACATATTGTGTCGGATTGGGGGGTTCAGTTCACCTCGAAGTTCTGGAGAGCCCGCTGCATACTCCTCGGTGTGAAGTTGGACTTTTCCTCTGCCTACCATCCCCAGTCCAATGGTCAAGTCGAGAGAATAAACCAGATTATGGAGACCTATCTACGACACTTTATCTCCAGACAGCATGATGACTAGTTGCAGCTGCTTCGCTCGGCTGAGTTCTCCTACAACAACCATACTAGTGAGTCCACCGCAAAGAGTCCATTCTTAATTTTCTATGGCCAACACCCTCGTATACCTCTTCCTGTTTCCACTACGTCCCAGGTGCCTGCAGCTGACTCTGCATTCAGGGACTTTCTACAGATCTGGCAGCAGACTCGATCTTCTATTCTACCTGCGGTCGACCACATGAAGAGAAAGGCAGACACAAGAAGACGAGAGCCTCCCCAGTTCCTTCCAGGTACTAAGGTCTGGCTGTCCTCTAGGAATATCCGGCTGAGGATGCCATCGTACAAGTTTGCTCCCAGGTTCCTTGGACCCTTCGAGATTTTGTAACAAATCAACCCTGTTTCCTACAAGCTTAACTGCCCCCTACCCTCAAGATCCCCAACTCCTTCCATATCTCCCTGCTGAAGCCGGTGATCTTGAACCGCTACTCCAAGACTTCATCTCCTGCAGTGGCTCCCAGCGGTTCATCAGAGACTTTTGAGAGATCCTGAACACCAAGAGAGTGGGTGGAAGAACCTTTTATTTGGTGGATTGGAAGGGGTTTGGTACTGTAGAGAGGTCCTGGGAGCCAGAAGAGAACCTCAATGCCCCTACCCTCCTGAAGAAGTTTTTCTCTTGTTCTGGCCCCAAGAGTAGGGGGCGTAAAGGGGGGATACGGTTATGTCCATGGGCCGTCAGGCTCACTAATCTCCTGACGCCCACAGCTATGGGTCTGCGAGCGCTGGCCCCAGTTTCCTCTTCAGGAGACACCAGCGCTCACTTCTGCTTACCTCGGCCGGGTCCTGTAGGGTGCATGCTCGTGCCCGCTCTTAAAGGGCCAGGGCACGCACCTGAGTTAATGTCAAAATTAGCCCATGAGCACCCTGGACTATAAGAATGCCTCAGCCCCTTCCTCCCATGCCTGAGCATTGTTGTCTTACCCAAGTTTGTCTAAGCAAATGGTCTCCTAGTTTTTTCCAGTTCCCAGTGTTCCCCGTTCTTGTACCTGTGTCCCGTGCTATCCTGGTCAAGTGCCGTGCTGAGCTGAAGTCGTGCTGTGCTGTATACCATGCCTGTCCTGCTACACCACGCCTGACTGCTGCCTAGTCTCAGCCGAGCCTGTCTTGCTACTGTCCGAGCTGCCACAGGTATACTATACAAACTATATACTGTGACTTGCGTCCTATTGGCCAGCTGCCATACCGTCAAGGTGGTACGGCCCAGTGGGTCCACGTACCCAACGTGAAACTATGTGGGTGGAGAAATATTCAGGTTGTGTATTTTGTTACATTTTTCAGTTTTTGTTGGATTTTTTCCTTAGGTTGTGGGGAATGCAAATGGAATATCAGGTGAAAGTCATTGCTATCTTGGATTTTTATGAGAATTGTTACATGGAACATTAAAGGTCTTAGGTCACCACACAATCACAATATTGTTCTGAGGCATTTAAAACATCTTAAGGCTGACATTGCACTCCTACAGGAGACTCATTTGCTTGAAACAGACTTTATCCAAATGAAAAAACAATGGGTGGGACAGGTATATGGCTCCCCAGCCAGAGACTCAAAAGCGGGTGTAATAGTTCTTCTACATAGAAACTTAACCTATAAAGTGTCCAAAGTTAGGATAGACACAGAAGGCCGTTAGGTAAATTTACAGCTCTCTAACTCAACAGACAATATAAGCATTTACAATATTTATGGACCAAATGTGAAGCAATCATCCTTTGATCAGGAGGTTAGTAGAGTTATAGGAACTGATTATAGTCCCAATCTAGTTTTGGGAGGGGACTTAAATGTAGTTTTACATCCTGAGGAAGATAGAACTAGTTTACACAAATCTAAATCTAGTCTGAACTCTACAAAAGATACCACTCTGAAAACTTTTTTTTACAGAAACTGATCTTCATGATTCTTGGCGGATCCTCAACCCTTAAGGTAGGGCAACTCTCATGCACAACAGTCATGGTCAAGAATTGATGATACTTTGGTGTCCCAATCCTTCTTGCCGTGAGTACAACATTGTGAAAAGCCTTCCCCGTGGCACAAACTTCTTATGGCGCTTCCCTTCTAATCTAGCTTTAGATGAGGCTTTCCAGCAAAAACTTTGGGGATGGTGGCAAGAATATGACCTTAGCAATGGAGCACATGCTGAAACTAGTGGGAGTGGATATTACTATTTAATGCACCTGAGCCCTTTCCCTCTGTAGCATTTTTTGACTTGTCTGCGTCCTGGTGGGAACTGGTGTCTACCAACCCATTTAGTAACTATGGCCTTTTCTGTGTTTTTTTAGTATATGTCCCCATTTTTTCTGTGTTTGGCTTTTATGTAGGGAACGGAAAGTTCTAGCATAGGGACTCGTAAGACCGTGAGAACCCCTGACGTTGGGTTGCGAACTTGCGTATTTTGGCCAAAATAACAATTAATACCTCATGTTTTTCATGGATATGTTTACTGTATACACTTTTTCAGGATGCTGTAATGACGGGGGTAGGGAAACGGACAAGTGAGCCCTAATCTACCCGCCACTCTGTCCCTGCCTACTTGCAACGACCCGCCCTAGGCGACTGGGTACAACTGGGCGGCGGTCCCTACGCTCAGTAAGTGCACGAGACAAACAGACAAGGGAACACAAAGCAAAGGGAAAGGGGCAGTTGCCCACGGCAACACCGTGAGCAACAAGAGTGGTGAACGAGCCGAGTCAAACCAGGAGTGCACGAGGTACCAAACGCAGAGCAGGAGAGTAGTCAGTAAGCCAGGGTCAGTATGGAGCAGGATCAAATAGTTAGAAGCTGTAGCTGGGCCAGGAAACCACACGAGAAGAATCACAAGCAAGGGAGGAACAGGAAAGGCAGGTATAAATAGACAGAGGGCGGGAGCTAGCTCCGTCTGGCCAGGCTGCGATAGGCTCTCCCACTCCTACACCTGCCATCCTGAGTGGTGGAAGATGGAGTCAGTCTCAGAGACAGACTCAGGTGCAGACTGATTACCTATGGGAGTATACACAGAAGTTGTGCCTGGCAGATCCTTTACAGATGCAGCCAGGTCTTATAATGTTGGGAGAGTTTAGTGTGCCTTTGTTTGGTGTGGCGTGCAGGGCAGCCCGCCTGATCTAATAGTATAGGCGTGACTAATAGGCTGTGATCCGGCAAGTTACACTGTGCCTTGCAAACTGGTGTGTAGTGATTACACTGAGCAGCCACTCCCTTCAAGACTAGTGGGAGTGGATATTACTATTTAATGCACCTGAGCCCTTTCCCTCTGTAGTATTTTTTACTTGTCTGCGTCCTGGTGGAAACTGGTGTCTACCAACCCATATAGAAAGTATGGCCTTTTCTGTGTTTTTTTGAGTATATCTACGTCCCCATTTTTTCTGTGTTTCCCAATCCTTATAACCGTGAGTACAACATTGTGAAATTGAACCTATGATCATATCGGACCATTCCCCAGTAGTGTTAGATATACATGAGTGCCTTCCTCGTGGCACAGACTTTTTGGCGCTTCCCTTCTAATCTAGCTTTAGATGAGGCTTGTCAGCAAAAACTTCGGGGATGGTGGCAAGAATATGACCTTAACAATGGAGCACATGCCGAAAATCCTCAACTCTAAAGGGATACTGCGAAAGTAGATTTGAGAGGACATTTAATAGTATATATTTCCAATTTAAAAAAACGATTAAACGTTTGATTTTAGCCAAACACTTAGACAATCCTATACTCTTTTCCGGGCCCGTACAAATTTACATACCAACGAGATGTGGCAAAAGGCCAAACAGGACTATGAGCTGTGGCTGGATAGAGGGGGAAAATTGAGGCGTTCATCCTTCGAAGCAAAGCTGTTTAGATTTGGCAATAAATCAGGCAGACTGTTAGCCCGGATGGCCGAAAGTCAGTGGATACAAAATTATATATCAAAGTTGAAGGACTCTGCTGGTCAACCGCACGTCCAACCACAGCGCATAAACTCCATTCTTAGAGACTTTAATGCGGATGTATATGCGAAACGCCAAACTTCACTCACCCAAAGTATTTTTGCTTTAGATTACCTTCACCTTCCTACTCTGACTGAGGAAGAACAGACCCAATTAAATTCCCCTATTAATGAGGATGAAGTCAAAACGACTATCTTACATCTTAAAAATCAAAAAGCTCCGGGACCTGATGGTTATACAGGAGAATATTTTAAGATATTGAAGGAGCAAATTACCCTGTGCCTACTACGTTTATATTATGGCTACTTGTTGGGAGAACCTATCCCGGACTCTTCAAATATTGCCCATGTTAAAGTACTCCCTAAACAAGGGAAAGATCCAGAACTGGCAACTTCTTATCGGCCTATCTCATTAATAAATTCAGACTTAAAAATAATGTCTAAAATTATGTCAGGCAGATTGGCTATCCCAGAATGATCTCTCCAAATCAGGTTGGTTTTGTTAAAAGGACGTTCAGCAGTCTCTAACGTACGTAAGATCTCGATGGTCATACTTCTGCACACCCTTCCCCAACACTCCTAACAGTGGATTCAGAGCAAGCGTTCGATATGGTGGACTGGGTATGGTTGGGTAAGATCTTAGACTTTATGCAGATAAAGGGTTCTTTTCGGACATACATTCAATCCCTATACACGACCCCACAGGCTAGAGTATATACTCCAGGATTTCTTTCCTCTCCATTTTCCATATTTAAGGGAACACGACAGGGGTGTCCTCTATCACCTCTGTTATTTAATATAGCGTTGGAACCCTTTATCAGGGCGCTGGATGAAGACAAAAACATAGAGGGTATTAGAATAGGATCTGGAGTTGTGAAAGCGACATACTTTGCGGATGATATGTTGGTGTACTTTCTAACCCTCTTAGAGATGTAACTTGAGTTTTTGACTTATTACAATCTTTTGGGGCACAATCAGGTTTTAAGGTCAATGTCACTAAGTGTGAACTTTTAGACTTATCAAAACATCCATCGGCTGCTAAATGGTCGTCTCTAGATGTATCTATTGCTAAAACATCTCTCAAATACCTGGGGATACAGGTGGGTCGTACTCCAGACTCCATCTACACACTAAATTACCCTCCATTGGTACAAAAAAAATCATATCTGAGCTCAATAAATGGAGACATCTCCCCCTATCATTTTTGGGCAAATATAATTTTCTCAAAATGATTAGAAATCACTTACTAATGCACTTTAATTTAAAATTTGGTACTAAATGGTGCCGTTCAAACCCGGTGAATTGTTCCCGGAAGTCCTGGAGCTTTTCTAATATTGATGATGCACCGTCACGGCACCACGTGACAGAGGGCTTGCTTCCTGTGCTGTTCGTGTCGGCTATCAATGGCATGACTGCAAGGGGCTATCACATTGCCTTTTTGCTCGGGACCCCATCACTACTCCCGACATTTGGTCAGTGGATTCAGCTATTTCCTACAGCTGGAGTTCCCCGACATTTGGTTAGTGACTTCGGGTGTTTCCTATAGCCGGAGTTCCCGAGCAGGGCATCAGCTGATGCTCTGCACGGGGACTCCAATACTGCTGCCAACATCACTGTCCATATATGGACAGTAACGTCGGCAGCAGTACGGGAGTACCCAGGCAGAGCATCAGCTGATACTCTGCTCAGGAGCTCCACTGCAGCTGCCGACGTCACTGTCCATATATGGACAGTGACTAAAGGGGTTTCTGATCGCTGGAGTCCCCGAGCAGAGCATCAGCTGATGCGCTGCCTGGGAACTCCTGTACTGCTGCCGACGTCACTGTCCGTATATGGACAGTGACAGTGACGTTAGCAGCAGTGCTGGAGTCCCCTGGAGACTCCAGGACTGCTTCCAAGGTCACTGTCACTCTCCATATATAGATGCTCTGCTCGGGGACTACAGTACTACTGCTGCTGACCTCACTGTCCCTAAATGGTCAGTGACTTCAGGGGTTTCCTATCGCTGGAGTCCCCGAGCAGAGCATCAGCTGATGCTCTGCCTGGGGACTCCTGTACTGCTGCCGACGTCACTGTCCATATATGGACAGCGACGTTGGAAGCAGTGCTGGAGTCCCCGAGCAGAGCATCAGCATATGCTCATGCTCGGGAACTCCAGCGATAGGAAACCCCTGAAGTCACTGAATAAATGTCGGGAGCAGGGCTGGAGTCCCAAGCAAAGCGCTAGCTGATGCTCAGAACGGGGGACTCCAGCAATAGTCAATGTGACAGCCCCAATGGTTATACCATTGATAACACGCCAACACGAACAGTACAGGAAGCAAGCCCTCAGTTACGTGGGGCCGTGTCAGCACGTCATCGATATTAGAAAAGCTACAGAACTTCAGGGAACAATTGAACCGGGTTTGAACGGCACCATTTAGTACCGAATTTTAAATTAAAGTACATTAGTAAGTGACTTCTTTTTACATAAAAATATTAATGCAATGCAATTTTTGGTCCCCGTATAACCCCTTTAAATTAAACTCAGCTTTCTTATCTTATATATGTTCCCAGAAACACCCAAGAGTATCGTTAAAAAAATTAATGGTGTCTAAGGAACTGAGTGGACTTAACTTTCCAGACATTCGTAGTTATCATTTGGCTTGTCTTTTTCGACACTGTATTGATTGGTTACAACAGACTAGTTTTTATTCTAATTATTCATTGGAAGCGGGGTTAGTACAACCCTGGCATTTATCATCCTTATTGCATACTGCCTTAGGACAGCTCCCTAAGGACATAAAACATCGGATATTCTTTAGAAACACAATAATGACTTGGAAAATCATTAGGATATCTTTCCAACTACCATATTGCATATCTAGACACTTGTATCTCTGGGGACATCCGGAATTTTCTCAAGGACAACATAACGCCCAATTCCAAAAATGGCGCTCCTTGGGTGTTGCCACATTGTCTCAATTGATACACTCCTCTGATAGGAGGTATATGACCTTCGAGGAACTGGTATCCACTTGGAAAATCCAAACACATCATCATTTGGCGTATTTCCAGCTAATGTCCTTTTTGAAATCTAAACTCTGTGATATTTCACAAGAATGTGTGGGAAACGTTTTAGATTTACTTATTACAAAACCTGCTGTTAAAACCTCGCTATTGCATATATAGTCTAAAATAAGAGATGGTCTGACAAAGACCTTGTCAGCTTCTATGTTCAAAGCCTGGCATAAAGATATCCAAGACCCAGACTTTTCTCATAAAATGTTGGAATGGTGGGTTAAGGTAAAGAAAGTGGTCATTTGTGAACAGTGGAGGGAAATCCATTAAAAATTCCTGCATAGGGCTATATATGGCTTCAATATCCCCCTTCACCCCCAATGCTCCAGATAGACTAGTTGCGTGTCCGGGGGGAGATTGATTGATTAGGTTTACTGTTTATAATATGTATGTTGCTTGGATAATGGATATAACTTCTGTTTCTAACATTGTTTATTGTAACTATACTGACCAGAGACACTTGTCTGTGTGATCACTTTTATTTTACTTTCTGTAAATTGTAAAATTTCAATTAACAGATTATACAAAAAAATAAATAATCCCAGATTATACATATGAAATAAGGTTGTCCGGTTAAGCTTAGTTTACACTGGCAGATTTTAGCCCATAACAAGCGCCAATTGACAATATAACAAGCCAATTGGCACTCGATTACTGGCCCTTTTACACGGACCGATGAAAAGAGCACGAACGATTGTTAGTTCGATCGTTCGATCCCCATAGAGTTTGCATAGTTGTTGGCAGCCCATCCGCTGTTCACTTGGGAAGATGTATTGACAAAAATGCTAATTTTGTAGCCTGCATAAATGATGTGATCAACCAACGAACGAGCGTTTGCTCATTTGTCGGCTGATCGCTGCCATATTTACATGGGCCAATAGACAGCCAACAAGCGTTCATAAGACGATTGCTCTGCCGATTATTGGCCCTGTGTAAATGGGCCTTTAGGCCAGTGCTTCTGAAACCCAGTCATTGGTGAGGCATAGCTGGGGAGGCAGATTTGATAGAAGTGATCATATGCTGCACAGCCCTTTGTCTGGCTGCACTAGTCTCTGGTTTAGCAAAAGGATTGACTTCTTTTGTTCTTATTTTTGTAGAAAAATAAAAGATAAATTGAGATAAATGGTTAACTTGATTTAACTTCCACTGGTAAGGCCCTGGTTTCACCATGTTGTGGCAGGTGAGCCCCCAGTAGAAAAAGGGTTACCGTAACCCTGGGTTAGACCAACTTAGGGACGACTAGGCCCGAGGAAGCATAAGGGGGGCCAGGGCGTCCCTGATAAAGGTGGTTAGGTGTAGCAGGGGTTATAAAATGGTGCTGGCCGCATGGCCAATGGCACCAGCATGTCTGGGGGAGGAGGGTGAACTCTTTGTTCACTTGGAGATAAGTGTAAGAAAGGGGAATGATGGTAGGAAGAGCTAGGTGAGCGCATAAGTAATGAGCGATAGGGGAGGGGGAGCGGTGTAAGGGTTTATAAGGGCAGAAGCAGAGAGAGGTAAGGCAGTACTTACCAGGAGAAGGAAAGACCCACCCAACCCTCCCTTGTTAGAAATAATGTTATTCTATACTATGTTATCTGATGTAAAGTCGGATCGGATCGTGGCACTGCACTCCTGCTAAGAGCGGTTTCGGTGGTGGACCACGGCAAATTTACCACTAGCTATACGGTGGGGTTAACTCGCACGTGGGGGGACACTAGTTATACGGCAGGTCCCCAGGATGTTTTGGGCCTGGGCAGTCACGAAAGCCGGACGGCGGTCCGGCGGCTGCCCGGGGGGACAGCCGTGGCAGGGGGCACGGCTGTCCTGGTTTACAGCATGCGATCTGGGGGCAGGCGGGCCCCAGCTCAGGGAGTGGCGTGTCGCGACTGAGGTCAGGCTCCTTCTGCGCTGTATTGCCTATGGCAAATGTTTTTTAATAAATGGTGGCGCATGCCACAATTTACTTGCCAATTTAAGACTGATGTGTTTTTAATGTTTAAAGTATGTTACTAAGGGTTTAGCACGTGCACACCTTATGCATTTTCAGATTGCAGGTCCCCAGGCCAGCAGATGGTAAGCACACGCTGGAAGGAAAACAAAGTGTTACAGGGAGCCCATTGAAATGAATAGGTGTCTGTTGTCTTCAGTGGATACCTGAAATCCTGCGGGGGTTAAGAGGTCTGCTGGACATAGCTTTTGGCTGTAGCTAAAAGAACGTTTCCGAGTCAGGAAAACCCCTCTATTAGATCAACATGTCCTTATATAAATAGTGGAGTCTAATACAGATGACCCTTTAAAAAAACATAGACGTTTCTGCAAAAAAACAAAACAAAAAACTGGACCCCTCCTCAAAGTGGAGTTAAGAACCGCCCCCCCCCCCACATGTAATTTATAAAGAAACAGCAACACATCAGTTGTTTATCTTTTTGTATTTAATAAATGCGTTGTAAACATAATTCATACATACGGCTTCACTCATACTTACACTCACACCCGCCTTTTATACGTATGACCTTATATAAATAGATAGGTATTCTTGCACACCGGCGCATGACTCTTGCTGCTTTAATAAGTGACAGTTCATATTCCAAAGCATGTGAAAATAAATTATGCATACTACATATGCATCTCTGTTTTCATCTATAAATATATGGCTGAATATACATTTTAATACAATCTGGTAAAAAATAGGACATCTAGAATTGGGTTGTGGTTTATAAAACGTAATAAACGTATAGAAACGTGATAAACATTTGGCAAGTTCTATAGTGAACGCACCATCCATATACATGTGGAGCGGACAAGTAGTTTATACATTTATGGAATAGCTGTGTAATGTGGAAAACAAAGATGTGTCTGTACACACACCTATCTGTGTATCTGCATATATTGTGTTGTAATAGATCATAAATGCACATCCTGTGTATAGAACATATATTTTTGAGTATTAAGTGTGTATGAGTATGCATTGCATTTTTAAAAATTCTTTCCACAGATATTCCCCCTTTAAGCCCTTGTTTTTTTAATCCAAAACCAGAACTGAATCAAGGTGAGGAGACACTTTAAGGCCTTCCTTTATATATTTCTTCTGTTTAGGTTCCATTCCTGGTTTTGGATTAAAGAATGCAAAATCTGCATCGAATCTGCACTGTGTGAACAAGGCCTGAGACTTCTACTTTTCAGGCAGGCTAGCAACACATTCCTTTATAATACCATGTTATACCTCTTAGCTCCTGGTATGAAATATTACATTATGTCCCAAATAGAGATCTCTCCAACAATACTTTAAATAGTCTATACATATAGAGACAATACATACGGTCTGTACATAGTTAATGGGTTTGGCCCGTTTCAGCAAATTAAAAAAAGTTACACAATTTTCTATTGTACTTGCTGTATGAATTCATCACAGTTTTCAAGATCTCTGCTTGTTGTTATTTAGTAGGAACATTCATTGTTTACTTTTAGTGGATACAATTCTGTCCATGGTCATGTGATGGACACACAGGTGCTGAAATTGTTAAAAGACAGAGTTCTGATACACATACTGTAACTGTAACGAACTGTGCATCTGTGTGTCCATCACATGACACAGAATTTTATCCACTGGGAGTAAACAATGAATGCTCCTACTGAACAGATCTTTATTGCTTTCTAAAACTGGACTACCCCTTAAATTTTTTACAGTATTACTGTTTATCATAAAGGTTATTGATTTAGTTTTGGCTGTGTTTGGTACCCGTACTTGGCACATTCTTGGTCAAGATCTCGTAGCATTTTGTCCTCCTTTGGTTTGTATGGACGCACAAAACTGTCCGTTTCAAGCAATATCCTGTTGAGAGTCTTTTCATAGTTAACATGCCTTCTGGCCATCAGAATATATTCCCGTTTCTCTAGTAAACTTGGGCAATCACAAGTGTTTGGGACCCACATGTATTCCCGTCTCAGGATAGGGAAATTGTTCTTGTAGGTAATTACCACCTGAACATCATAACAGGTTTCCTTCCCCACGATCCTTTTGCTGACAATTCTCCCTCGAAAAACTGCAAAAATACAAGTGAAAACATTCATGCACATGAAGACTGCAGCCAGGCAGAATTGTCTCTTCTGTTGGCAGTGGAATAAAGGAAAATCATTTTGACTTACCAAAGTCCTTTCGACAGTATTGCTTGATTTTGTTTTGCCGTCCCTTGACTTTCCTGCACTTTCCACATGTATCTGAAATTAGAAAATTAATCTTGTGATTTCTCAGAAGAAGCCAAAAAGCAACATGATCGTCATAGTCTTATCATATTGTCTTCCATTTCTACCTCTGATATTTAAGGCATTCATGTTTTTCTTAAATTTTTTTTGCATTACTTGTATCTCATTAACCTGTATCCCATATATACCCTAAATCAGTGATACCCAACTGAATCTTCTGTGTGCCAGGGCCAGGGGTGCAGCCTCCTTTCCCAGTATAATGATCAGGCAGGATCTCCCCCAGTCCACTATAATACTCAGCTCAACCATAGAGAACAGAAAAAGCTGTTCTCTCACAGCTAGAAAACAGAAAGGGGCTCAGCAACTGTCACTTATGGGGGTACTATGGCATCTGAAAGAAGTTAGAAAAAATAAGAACAGATCTTGACAGCAGAGTAAGTATGATATCTTTTCCTTCTTTCCTCCGCTGGAGTTCATTAAAAAAAATATATGGTAACACCACAGACCACAAAAATGACATATAAATGAGGCCTTTATGTGTCTATACCTATCCATTGCTCTGGCCCTTGCTGAAAATTAAGTAAAGGATACATTTGAGGACCACATAAGTTGACCATCACATTTCCTAAATCAATGGTGCACACCCAGTGGCCCACACATGCTTTCTGTGGAGGCGGGGGCATTAGAGAATATGTAGAATAATTAGGATGAAAGGGGCGTAATTTTATTTAAAAAAGAAAAAAAAAATATGTCTAGTGCGGGGCCGGAGTGGGTAGTGCCTTGCACACAGGGATTCTCTTTTTGGTGTTGTTTGAATCTGAGGGCCATACACTGCCCCCTCAGGCCCTGCATTGGGCATAATAAAGTATCAGTTTTGCCAAGAGTTTCTTTGACAGATTAATATAATGTTAATGTTAAACATGCAGTGAATGTGAGAGGCTTTATCTGGACTGGAAGGGCAGCCTTTAGCAATGGAAAGAATGCAGATGTAGGGCTGAGAAACTGTAGTAATGTCTATGGTCATTTATCTGCTTATTCCATGTCATTTACACAGAGTTCTCTAAAAACTTAGTCATATAGAGTAGTCTATGCCAAGTCCAAGACAACAAATAACCAGTAATAGCATAAGAGAACACCTTAAAGTGGTCCTCCATGGGCGGGATACCACCTTGTACTTCTGAAATCAATCTGAATACTGTAATGTCTTGTACCGTGTTTGGGCTTATTTACAAGGTGCGGTGAAAATCGCTGTTTATCGTCACGATTACAGCAAAATCACTGCAAAATTGTTGTCGTTTTACCACGATTTCACAAAAAAATGCCACAATCATGGCAATAAACTGCAAAGTGTGATTAGACCCCTACATATACATACTGTATATGCACTCTTTAAAAGCTAGGAATTTAGGGTCCTGCTGTCCCTCATACCATCTATTCACACAGTGCGGTCAAAACGCAATCTATTGATGAGATTATTTAGCAGAAACGGCGGCGTTAGCGTTTTGGGCGCACTGTGGGAATAGACCCGTACTCACTTTAAAAGCTGGATACCTGTAGAAATGTCATTAATTAATAGCATTAACATACATGAAAGCCTGGCGTAGTGGTCACCATGCTACTGCTTGTGTTGATTATTGAGCCGACAATCATTTACCAGGTCACAAAAAGCTACAGCTATTTCTCAGCAAGAACAAATAATCCTTTCTTGCTTCAATGCCAGAGAAGTAAAATATTCCAATCCTTTCTTAATTAAACACTCCAATAAAGGCCTATGTGGAAATGATCGGCTCCTTTTCTACTTCCTTTAGAGGGATCACCGGTTCTGTTGTACAGGGTTCATGTCTCTGTTCTTGTATAGGGATGTTACATTTTCCAGCAAAGTACACAGGAAAGGTACAGACAGATGTCAACGCTTGAATTCATATTGCGGCAGCCATAAAATGTGACCCTAATATTCCTCAACTATATCCACATGTCTAACATTTATCAGTCTGTTACACTATCATCTGAAAAAACAACAAGGTTCCCGAACACTCACACTCCCCATTCCTTTCCACACCATTGGGAGTTCACCATACAACGGAGTTCAGGAAATGTGCACCTGGCACAAAGCCAGTGTGTTTTTGCCAAATAGCTGACATCCTGACATTTTTTTCCAGATAATTTTCTGCATCTTCGCTTTGCCACTCCTGAAATGATATCCTGTTAACAGATCAAAGGTAACGTTTACAGGCAGCCAAGCAGAAAGAATGAGGGAAAATGGACTCCAATACTATATCAGGAATATAAAAAAGGAACAGAAGTATATTTATATACCAAATCTACCCTAGTGAATTGACTATTTACTGGCTATGCTGGGCATTATTTATAGAGTTAAGAAGGACCCATCACCAGTTTTTCCCTATAAAATAAAGCTTCTAAGCAATGCAAGAGGCAACCAATTTTTATATAAAGAGGATCTGTCACTAGTTTAGTAATGCCCAATCTTCTAACTAATCTAATAAGTGATGTCATGCTGATAATTGCATTAAAAATTGTTTCCCAAAATGTTTTCTTTTATAAAACTTACGAGCTTTTTTCTAAATATGCAAATGTGGCTGTACTAGCCAAAGGGGTGGTAACGCTGCTATCTCTCTGTGGGAGGAGTTTGTGTTGTCTGTATGATACTATCAAATCAGTGTCATATAGCTTCTCCTGTTTCCTGCACAGCGCGATCTCAGCTTCAAACGCGAGATCACACCTTGACTACACTTCTGGTTGCAGCTCCTTCAACATATCAATTCAGCGCTCATCCAGGAAGACGGTCCCTGCATCGACCGTCTCATCCAGGGACCGTCTTTTTGGATGAGCGCTGAGGAGATGTGTTGAAGGAGCTCCGGCCAGTAATGTAAACACAGCGTTATCTTGTGATCACGCTTATTTTAAAATAAAAAATATTTGTTTTGGAACAATATTTTCACTGAAACTATCAGCGTGACAGCACATTTAGGGATGCACGATGCATCGAAACTTTGATACGGTTTCGATACTTTGCATCCCCAAACGGTTCGATACCGTTATTTCATGCATTTCGATACTAAGCTGCGCCACCCGCACAGCTCAGTATAGTAACACATGAATGAATGAGAACGCGGCTGCAGATGTGTGATACAGTCATTGCCGCACTCCTGAGCCCAGACAAGTGTGCGCCGTCAGGATGAGGTAATGCTGCCGGCGCTGCACTAATGATTGCCGGCACTGAAGACAGAACATGGCGGCCGCACTGCAAAACACCCCCGTATTCTGTCTTCAGTGCCTGCGCTCATTAGTTTAGCGCCAGCCGCATCACCTCATGCGGACCGCGCACGCACTTCCTTTGTATTACACAGCCACAGCCCCGCTCTATAATGGCGGAGATCAGAGAAACCTCTCATCTCCGCTGCTATTCCCCTGAATGCTGCAATCACAGCGGACTGCAGCATTTAGGGTATGTTCACACGTAGTCAACAAAAACGTCTGAAAATCCAGAGCTGTTTTCAAGGGAAAACAGACCCTGCTTTTCAGACGTTTTTTTACCAACTCGCATTTTTCGTGGCGTTTTCACGCCGTTTTCGCGGCGTTTTTTACGTCAGTTTTTGGAGCTGTTTTCATTGGAGTCTATGAGAAAACAGCTCCAAAAACGTCCAAAGAAGTGTTCTTTTGACGAGGCTGTATTTTTACGCGTTGTCGTTTGACAGCTGTTCATTTACGCGTAAATAACAGGTCGTCTGCACAGTACGTCGGCAAACCCATTCAAATGAATGGGCAGATGTTTGCCGACGTATTGGAGCCGTATTTTCAGACGTAAAACGAGGCATAATACGCCTCGTATACGTCTGAAATTTGGCCGTGTGAACATACCCTTAGGGGAAAGTGAGAAGGGGGGATGCCCCTGGATCCCGTCACAGGGAATTCCTGTGACGCGATCAGGGGCCATACCATATATGGGCAGACAGCCCAGGGTCTATTGAAGGACCCCAGGGCTGTCTTACCATATTTCCTATTGTTAGGGCATGCTTAGGTATGTCCTAACAACTGCCTGTGTACTATCCGTACACAGGCTAATGTACTGTAATATAGATATATGCCAGTACATTAAAGTAAAAACATAAAGTAATATTAAATTAAAAACATACACATACACCTTTTTTTTTACAATAAACATTAAAATAAGTCTCAATACATAAAACATACACATTCAGTATTGGCGCGGCCGTAATAACCTGCACAACAAGTTGTTTGCATCATTTATGATGTGTACGCTGTAAAAAAATAAAATAAAAACGTTTCACTTATTAATGTAAGGCACGAGGTGTGATGAATTTAACCTCCATGTGCCTCACATTAATAGTAATTAACCCCATCATGTACCTCACACATTAACCCATTATGACTGAGAAACATGATGGGGTTAATTACTATTAGTGTGAGCCACATGGAGGTTAAATTCATCATCACACCTCGCGCCTCACATCAGAAAATGGAAGAACTTTTTTTTTATTACTGATGGCAAAGTATCGTATTGGCAATACTAAACGAAGTATCGGTATCGAAGTCCAAATTCTGGTATCGTGACATCTCTACAGCAGATATTAGATTAGTTAGGAGATTGGGCATTACTAAACTAGCGACAAATCCTCTATAACAAATACTTCTGTAGGGAAGAACAGAACCCTAAAACGTTCCTGTTGCCAGTGCCACTTGAACGGCGCTCGTTTGTTCCTGTCACACGGAGCTATGGATGGGGACGAGCGGTCGTTACTCCTATCGCTCATCCCCATACATTATTATCATGTCGGCAGCGCATCTCCCTATTTACACAGGGAGATGTGCTGCCGACAACGATAATATTTTACTTTTTTTAAACGATACGACCAGCAGATGATCGAGCATTTGCTCGTTCATCTGCTGATCGCTGCCCTGTTTACACTGGGCGATTATCAGGCAGACAAGTGTTCATAGAACGCTCTTTGCCGATAATAGCTCCTATGTGTAGACATTTTTTACTTCCCCTTTCCCATCCCTTGGTTGAACTTGATGGACATGTGTCTTTTTTCAACCGTACAAACTATGTAACTATATGTAACTATATAATGAAAAGCTATACACTTTTCCAATATACTTCCTGTATTAATGCCTTGTGGCTTTCAAGATCTGTGCTTCGAGTAATTCAATAAGAACTTTCAATGAAACAATGAAAGTCCCAGTTAGGTTACAGCAAGCAGAAATCTAGGAAACTGTGAGAAATTAATACAGAAAGTATATTGAAAAATGTTAGAACCTTCCATTATACAAAAAGTAATATTTATTTGCAGAAACTGGATAACTAGAGGAATTGATAAAATAAAAAAGCCACCACTAGCAACATCTGGTTGACTTAAATATTAATGCTATCATACACTTTTACCTTATCAAAACTATAAGTGTTTCATGTGAACCGTTTATCATAAGGGAGACTCTTTCTATTCTATACATGACTCCCAATCAACATTCTGACTGAATGATTATATTAGCGTACAATTATTGAAAAGAAAAGAGAATAGCTTGCTGTGGCTTACAAAATATGGCTGCCGAAAGTCTTAGGATTAACATTTACATACGGTATATACATTGTCATAAAACCATAAATCTACTGTAGGTCAATGCCAAATACATTGGCCACTGGCATCAGCGGCATTGGCCAAATTTCACTTGAAGACGGGAAGTTCATTGTCCTGCATGATTAGCTTAGCAGCCTAAAAGATTTAGAGGTTGCAAACCGAACATATTTGTGATGGAAATTAGTTAGACCAAGGCAAGCGTTGCGACTCAGTGTCACATTCCCAGTGCTTGATCATGGATACAAGAACGTCTTGTGAACAGAGCCTAGAGTTGGGTTGGTAGAAGTGAAATTTTTTATGACATCTCAATATTGGTTGATCAGATACACTATATGTACAAAAGTATTGGGACACACATCTTAATCATTGCATTCAGGTGTCTCATTCAGTCCCATTGCCCCAGGTGTATAAAATCCAGGACCTAGCTATGCAGTCTGCCTTTATAAATATTTGTGAAAGAATGGGTCGTTCTAAAGAGGTCACTGAACTCCAGACGTGTTACTGTAATAGGATGCCACCGCTGTAACAAGTCAGTTTGTGAAATTTCTTCCCTCCTGGATATTCCACCATCAACTGGGAGTGATATAATTGCAAAGTGGAAGCGTTTAGGAACCAGAGCAACTCCACCACAAATTATCGGACCACATAAAGTTACAGAGCGGGGTCGCCGAGTGCTGAGACTCATGGTGTATAACAGTCGCCAACGCTCTGCTGGAGGTCAAGAGGGAAAAGCGGAATGTTCAAGGGCGCAGCCGTGAGGTATTTAATCCGTTGCCATGTGGGTACGGTGTTAAATGATGAAAAGCGAAATCAAATAATGTTCAAATGTAATTTATTTTCACAGGTAAAACGACGCGTTTCAAGGCCGAACTGGCCTCTTCATCAAGTTACAATGATGTGTAAGTTCCAGGTACATACTTTCTTATATCCAAAGCTTAGGTCGGCAATAGCAAAGACTACCGTTTTAAGGTTACAGGTCACATTCATTATAGCATGCGGTCAATGTCAAACAAGAAACAGTCGATTCCCCTTGTAGGGAATATAAAAATACAAGTATCACAAGTTAAAATAATAGTAATATGGATATGAATATACACCATACGTATTATTTATTTAAAAAAATGTACGTATATATATGTAATTTAAAATTGTATCTTTTCAGTTATATATCACAGCATTTTGAAATATTACAATTTCTATGAATACACATAGAACAAGCATCAGAATCACTACGTTCGCAGGGATTGGAAGGATATTGTGGACATATATGAAGTTTTTTATGGATTGAAAGAAACGGACAATGTTATGTAAATATATAGTCGTCATGGTGATGTGACGCTAAGATGCTACGGAAGCCTGAGAGGCTCAAATCTGAACAGTGTGATAAGTGCCGGCATGAGTGACAATGCATGCCGTATTTTGATGATTAAAAAGGGGAGTATTTCCTTCTATAGAAAGCTGTAAAGGTAAGTATGGAACTAGATGTAAAGTGCAAAAATTGTTTATTTACTCGTTTCATGAAAACACAGGGCCATTTGTGTATCCCATCTCAATATGTAACGTACTAGCAATAGCCACTAAGATTAAAATTACAGTGAATAATTTATACTCTTTATTGAATTTGAGATTTTTAGATTGAAAACCAGGCATATAATTTTTGGGAGTGATTATTTCCGGGCATACATATGTATATACATATACATATACGCACATATATGCACACAATAGACTCTAGTTATGATCCTTATAGAGGTGGTCCATTTCATTAATAAAACAATATATTAAAAAATAAATAAATAATTGAATTAGATAATAGTTTCCGTAATCTCAATGAGACCCACTGGTGTGAGTGTCTTCAGTTTATAAATCCAAAAAAACTCCAATTTACGTAGGGAGTTGAAACGGTCTGCTTGAATTTCATCTATTTGGTCGATAGGTGTGATGCTAAAGCAATCAAAATTAATATCATGTGCAAAAGTACAGTGTTTAGAAACACTGTGGGGAGGAATTTGTTTTTACAATTTGTCCTGTGCTTATTTAGCCGACAGTGCAGAGGTTGGATGGAGCCCACATTTACAGTTCATTAGATAGATCGCGAATTGTGACAGACAATTCAACTTTTCCTCAATTTTGAATTTTTTTCCAGTTTGTTGAGAATAAAATGTATCGGTGTTGTTAGTAATGGTTTGACAGCACAAATATCTAGTTCTTCCGCATTTGAAACTGCCCATTTTGCTTATAAATGCATTTTGATATTTATTTTGCTTAGAGCTATGTAGTGTTCTGGAAAAGTTCACACGACTAGGAGCCAAGATGTTTTTAATCTCCTTTGCTCGTTTGTAAGTTATTCTTGGTTTTGGTGGTAAAATAGTTCGGAGAAAGGGATCAATTTGTAAAATATGCCAATGTTTGTTTAAAATATCCCCAATTTTCTTATGAGCAAAGTTATATTTTGTGATAAAATGAAAACTGAAATTGGGGTAGTTTTTAGCGTCAGGAGAACTTTTTTGTTCCATTTTAGTCTTCTTTTTTGTTTGTTTATCAGTGATGTTGACCGATAAACAATCCCCTTGTGTTAGGGCCTCAGTTCTTTTATATGCATCAGACAAAAGTGCATGGGGATAGCCTTTCTCTTTAAAACGTTTATATAAAATGTGACTTTGTTGAAGTCTGCTTGTAAAGTACAATTTTTCCTTATTCTTTTAAATTCTCTGTATGGTATATTTTTCAGTCATTTATAGTAGTGGCCACTATGGAATTCTAGGTAACTGTTAGTGTCTACCTTTTTGAAGTGTGTGCGCGTAATGAATTTTTGTTCAGAAAATCTCATCATTTTGGACGTTAAATGTACAATTAATCCCCCACATATTATCGTTTAGTGAATGACAGAAATCAGTGGAACTCAATAGATCCCCTTCCCATATGATGAACATTTAGTCTATATATCTTTTATAGAGTAGGATATGATTGGTCACCCAAGGGTGTTTTCTAAATATGATGTTCTTCGAAGGCCCCCATAAAAATGTTAGCATAACTGGGTGTTACTCTTGTGCCCATCGCAGTCCCTTTGACCTGATGGTATATAGTGTGGTCAAAAGAAAATACATTATTTTTGAGAATGAACTCCATGCTTTTACAGATACATTCTGGTTGGAGTGGTTGTAGCTCCATATCTCTCTCAAGAATATATATACGTTTTTTTAGGCCTAGGGTGTGTTCTATATTACTATAAAGTGCACTTACATCTAATGTAATAAGAAGTAAGTTATCCTTAAATGGTATTGAGTGGAGATCTTTGATAATCTGAGTGGAGTCTTTTAGATAGATCGGAAGATCTATTGCATATTTTTGAAGGATCAGATCTAGATAATGTGAGAGATGACAGGTAACTAAGTTCTCCTGACGCTAAAAACGACCCCAATTTCAGTTTTAATGTTATCACAAAATATAACTTTGCTCATAAGAAAATTGGGGCTATTTTAAACAAACATTGGCATATTTTACAAATTGATCCCTTTCTCCTAACTATTTTACCACTAAAACCAAGAAAAACTTTCAAACGAGCAAAGGCGATTAAAAACATCTTGGCTCCTTGTCGTGTGAACTTTTACAGAACACTACATAGCGCTAAGCAAAATAAATATCAAAATGCATTTATAAGCAAAATGGGCAGTTTCAAATGCGGAAGAACTAGATGTTTGTGCTGTCAAACCTTTACTAACAACACCGATATATTTTATTCTCAACAAACTGGAAAAAAAATCAAAATTGAGAAAAAGTTGAATTGTCTGTCACAATTCGTGATATATCTAATGAACTGTAAATGTGGGCTCCAATATGTTGGAAGGACCATCCAACCTCTGTACTGTCGGCTAAATAAGCACAGAACAAATTGTAAAAACAAATTCCTCCTGTAATGGCAGGAAGGAGGTGAAGGGAAAGTGAGCCCTAATCTACCCACCGCCCTGTCCCTGCCTACTTGCAACGACCCGCCCTAGGCGACGAGGTACAACTGGGCGGCGGTCCCTACGCTGTCTAAGTGCACAGGAAAACAAACAGGGAACACGCAGGGGAAGGGGCAGTAGCCAGGGAACGCCACGAGGAAACGGAGCGGCGAACGAACAGTCAGGACCAGGACGAAGTGAGTACACCCGAGCGGGCACGGAGACAGAAGCAAGCCAGGGGCAAAGCAAAGCAGGTCAAGCAGAACTGCAGCAAGGCAGAAGCACGGCAGAAGCAGGCTGGAGCAAGCAGCAGTGGGGCCAGGAATCCAAAAGAATTACAAGCACTGAAGGAGAGAACAGGGCAGGTAATAAAGGACAGGGGGCGGAGCTAACTCCGACAGACCAGGCCGCGATAGGCTCTCCCACTCCTGAGCCTGCCACCCTGGTTGGTGGGAGATGGTGTCAGTCGAACAGGTCTGGCCTCAGGTGTGGACTGATTAATCCCAGGAGTATACCTAGATGAAGTACCTGGCAGATCCCTAACAGTACTCCCCCTTTTATGAGGGGCCACCGGACCCTTACTAAGGGGACCCGGTTTAGTGGGGAAGAGAAGGTGGAACCTCCTGATCAATACCCCAGCGAGAACATCCCGGGCAGGTACCCAAGTCCTCTCCTCCGGCCCGTATCCTCTCCAATGGACCAGGTACTGGAGGGAGCCCTGGACCATCCTACTGTCCATAATCTTGGCCACCTCGAATTCCACCCCCTCAGGGGTGAGAACGGGAACAGGAGGTATCCTCGAGGGGGACCAGGACGGGGAGCAGCGTTTAAGGAGGGAGGCATGGAAGACGTCATGTATGCGAAAGGATGGGGGGAACTCCAGACGGAAGGATACAGGGTTGAGGACTTCAATGATCTTATAAGGTCCAATAAATCGGGGAGCAAACTTCCTGGACGGGACCTTAAGGCGCAAGTTCCTGGACGACAACCAGACCAAATCCCCGACGACAAACCGGGGGTTAGCAGAACGTCTACTATCCGCCTGAATCTTTTGTGCGCTCTGGGACGCCTCTAGGTTCTTCTGAACCTGGGCCCAGACAGTGCACAGTTCCCGATGAACATCCTCTACCTCAGGATTATTGGAACAACCAGGGGAGACGGAGGAGAACCTTGGGTTAAACCCGAAATTACAGAAAAACGGGGAGACCCCTGACGAGTTACTGACCCGGTTATTCAGGGAAAATTCAGCAAGGGGAAGGAATGAGACCCAATCGAATTGACAGTCAGAGATGAAACACCTTAAATATTGTTCCAGGGATTGGTTGGTCCTTTCCGTTTGGCCATTAGTTTCGGGATGGAAGGCGGAGGAGAAGGACAGATCAATCTCCAACTTTTTACAAAAAGCTCTCCAAAATAAGGAAACAAATTGTACCCCTCTGTCAGAAACTATATTGACTGGGGCCCCATGGAGACGCAGGATGTGTTTCACAAACAAAGAAGCTAACGTCTTGGCGTTAGGTAGCTTCTTAAGGGGCACAAAGTGGCACATCTTGCTGAAGCGGTCGACTACCACCCACACCACCGACTTGCCCTGAGATGGAGGCAAATCGGTGATAAAATCCATGGAGATATGGGTCCAAGGTCTCTGGGGAATGGGCAAGGAACGTAGTAGGCCCGCAGGTCGGGACCTAGGGGTTTTGGACCTAGCGCAAACCTCACAAGCGGCGACGTAAGCCCTAACATCTTTAGGCAACCCAGGCCACCAATAGTTTCTGGTAATGAGGTGTTTGGTGCCCAAGATGCCAGGATGACCAGATAGAGCGGAGTCATGGTTTTCCCTGAGTACCCTCAGCCGGTATTGCAGGGGAACAAACAGTTTGTCCCCAGGGACGTTCCCGGGAGCTGCACCCTGATCAGCCGCGATATCAGAAGCTAAATCAGAATCCGTGGCAGAGACGATTATACCAGGGGGTAAAATACAAGCAGGATCCTTCTCGGAAGGAGGATTGGCCATGAAACTACGTGACAGAGCATCAGCCTTAATATTCTTGGACCCAGCCCTATAGGTAACCAAGAAATTAAATCTGGTAAAGAATAGTGCCCACCGAGCTTGTCTAGGATTAAGCCTCCGGGCCGATTCTAGGAAAACCAGATTCTTGTGATCCGTAAGGACCGTTACCTGGTGTCTGGCCCCCTCCAGGAAGTGCCGCCACTCCTCAAAAGCCCATTTAATGGCTAGAAGTTCGCGGTTGCCAATATCATAGTTACTCTCCGTGGGCAAAAACTTCCTAGAGAAGTAAGCACAGGGGCGGAGATGGGTGAGGGAGCTGGTACCCTGGGACAAGACGGCCCCCACTCCCACCTCGGAAGCGTCAACCTCCACAATAAATGGCTCCTCTTGGTTGGGCTGAATCAGCACGGGGGCCGAGATAAAGCACTTCTTGAGAGTCTCAAAGGCCTGAACGGCCTCAGGGGGCCAATGGAGGACATCAGCACCCTTGCGGGTAAGGTCCGTAAGAGGCTTAGCGACGACCGAGAAGTTGGCAATAAATCTCCTGTAATAGTTGGCGAACCCTAAAAAACACTGTAACGCCTTAAGGGAGGCAGGTTGGACCCATTCCGCCACAGCTTGAACCTTGGCAGGGTCCATGCGGAATTCATGAGGAGTGAGGATTTGCCCTAAAAATGGTATCTCCTGTACCCCAAAGACACATTTTTCAGTCTTAGCAAACAGATTATTCTCCCGAAGGACCTGGAGCACCTTCCTGACATGCTCCACGTGGGAGGACCAGTCCTTGGAAAACACCAGTATGTCATCAAGGTACACAACAAGAAAATTACCCAGGTACTCTCTCAGGATTTCATTAATAAAATTCTGGAAGACAGCAGGGGCATTACACAACCCAAAGGGCATGACCAGGTATTCGAAATGACCCTCGGGTGTGTTGAACGCAGTTTTCCACTCATCCCCCTCTTTGATGCGGATAAGGTTATATGCCCCCCGTAGATCGAACTTAGAAAACCATTGGGCTCCCTGAACCTGATTAAAAAGATCCGGAATCAAAGGAAGTGGGTACTGGTTCCTTACGGTGACCTTATTCAGGTTACGATAATCAATGCACGGCCTAAGACCACCATCCTTCTTCCCCACGAAGAAGAAGCCAGCACCTACAGCAGAAGTCGAGGGGCGAATGAAACCCTTGGCCAGGCATTCTTGGATATACTCCCTCATAGCTTACAGGTCCAGGCCCTGAGAGAGTACCTAGAGGGGTACTACTAAAGCAGCGTCACCCTGATTGACCCTTTGGGCCAGGGCCTGGACCTGTAGGGAGAGGCCCTGCATCTGCTGGGTCAGGGTCTCAAGGGGGTCCATGATAGCGTCAGCGTAGGAGAAATGGTAGACTAGGTAAAGGCTTGTAATTATGTAATGGCAGGAAGGAGGTGAAGGGAAAGTGAGCCCTAATCTACCCACCGCCCTGTCCCTGCCTACTTGCAACGACCCGCCCTAGGCGACGAGGTACAACTGGGCGGCGGTCCCTACGCTGTCTAAGTGCACAGGAAAACAAACAGGGAACACGCAGGGGAAGGGGCAGTAGCCACGGAACGCCACGAGGAAACGGAGCGGCGAACGAACAGTCAGGACCAGGACGAAGTGAGTACACCCGAGCGGGCACGGAGACAGAAGCAAGCCAGGGGCAAAGCAAAGCAGGTCAAGCAGAACTGCAGCAAGGCAGAAGCACGGCAGAAGCAGGCTGGAGCAAGCAGCAGTGGGGCCAGGAATCCAAAAGAATTACAAGCACTGAAGGAGAGAACAGGGCAGGTAATAAAGGACAGGGGGCGGAGCTAACTCCGACAGACCAGGCCGCGATAGGCTCTCCCACTCCTGAGCCTGCCACCCTGGTTGGTGGGAGATGGTGTCAGTCGAACAGGTCTGGCCTCAGGTGTGGACTGATTAATCCCAGGAGTATACCTAGATGAAGTACCTGGCAGATCCCTAACACCTCCCCACAGTGTTTCTAAACACTGTACTTTTGCACATGATAGTAATTTTGATTGCTTTAGCATCACACCTATCGACCAAATAGATGAAAGTCAAGCAGACCATTTCAATTCCCTACCTAAATGGGAGTTTTTTTGGATTTATAAACTGAAGACACTCACACCAGTGGGTCTCAACGAGATTACGGAAACTATTATCTAATGCATTTATTTATTTTTATTTTTTTATTACTGAAATGGACCACCTCTATAAGGATCATAACTACAGTCTATTATGTGCATATATATATATATATATATATATATATATATATATATATATATATATATATACACACATGTATGCCCGGAAATAAATCACTCCAAAAAAATTATTCCTCTTGTTTTCAATCTAAAGACCTCAAGTTCAATAGAGAGTATAGATTATTCACTGTAATTTTAATCATAGTGCCTATTGCTAGTACGTTACATATTGAGATGGGATACACAAATGGCCCTGTGTTTTAATGAAACGAGTAAATAAACAATTTTTGCACTTTACATCTAGTTCCATACTTACCTTTAGAGCTTTCTATAGAAGGAAACACTCCCCTTTTTAATTATCAAAATACGGCATTCATTGTCACTCATGCCGGCACTTATCACACTGTTAAGATTTGAGCCCCTCAGGCTTCCGTAGCATCTTAGCGTCACATCACCATGACGACTATATATTTACACATTATTGTCCGTCTCTTTCAATCCATAAAAAACCTCATATATGTCCACAATATCCTTCAAATCCCTGCGAACGTAGTGATTCTGCTGCTTGTTCTATGTGTATTCATAGAAATTTTAATATTTCAAAATGCTGTGATATATAACTGAAGAGATACAATTTTAAATTACATATACACTACCGTTCAAAAGTTTACGGTCACTTAGAAATTTCCTTATTTTTGAAAGAAAAGCACAGTTTTTTTCAATGAAGATAACATTAAATTAATCAGAAATACACTCTATACATTGTTAATGTGCTAAATGACTATTCTAGCTGCAAACGTCTGGTTTTTAATGCAATATCTACATAGGTGTATAGAGGCCCATTTCCAGCAACCATCACTCCAGTGTTCTAATGCTACATTGTGTTTGCTAACTGTGTGAGGGTATGTTCACACGGCAGCGTCCGTTACGGCTGAAATTACGGGGCTGTTTTCAGGAGAATGGAAACTGTTTTAGCTGCAGAAGGGGGACCCGCTCAATATTAATGCCTATGGATTTAGAATGGAATGTCATAAAATTTCTTGTAGGTATAATGTATACGTGTCCTATTACTTTTGTCCATATAGTGTATGTATGCTAAAACTTATGGCCAAAATCTCAAGTGAATGTGACATAATTTCTTCTATACACCTTTCTCAAACCATTTCAGGAGAAGAAATAAGTTTAAAAGGTAAATGTAAAGGAAAATAAATCAGAAACATAAAGTACAGTATGAAAGGTGATCTTCTATCTAGTAGCATCTTATAAACCATAATCTGTCCTAGAATATAAGATTTTACTGCGCGTTAACAACTTTATTATATTAAAGGGGTTGTCCCAGAATCAACAATTATCACCTATCCACAGAATAGGTGATAGGTGTCTAAAGGATGGGATCCTCACGGATTGCAAGATTAGGGGTCTCAAACCTCTTGTTCCTCATCACTGCACTCCCCACATTGAGGCGTTTGAATGGAGCGTTGCGTTGGTTAAGCATGTGGCCACCGCGCTATTCAATGTCTATAGGATTGATGTGAATAGCGGAGTTATTTACTGAGCTGTTTCCGTCAATCCCATAGAGTTTGAATGGAGCGATAGTGCAAATGCTTGACCGCCGTTCCTTTCAGGGATTTTTGCTCTTTTGGCAATAGTACTGCACGACACCCATCCACCTCGGATGCAACAATAATAATGTCAAATTATGTTAAAGTTCTCATGAGACAAACACACAACGGTGGCAGACAGACCACAATTTTTATGGTAAAAATCAAGGCTTTCAATTTCCAAAATGTATTTCAGGAGATTCTAAGATACTAGCAAAACTCACACTTTCCTCACGGTTATTTATCACAGTTTGAGGAATCCAGAAAATCCTAATCTTATGTGGGTTTAGAGAACAATGTCTTCTTGGCTGGGTGGGACTACAAGAACAGTCTTAAAGGCATTCACACCCAGAGTGATACGAACAGGTATCAGCTGCCCTGTTATGAAGCCCATCCCATGCAGAGGCAATCTGAGGGCTGAGTTCATGTAAGGAGAACAGGGCAGAACTTTACACCCACAAATTCAATATGGAATCATAAAAACAAGTTGTACATTTAAATTAAAATAATAATAATTAGTTTTATGCTAAGTGAAAACGTGACTAATATGTTATACTAACCCTAAATAGCAAAGGTGAAATGTATTCCTTTGTTCCTGGAATAACATATAGCTGGTAGTAGCTGTCTTAATACAGATATTTAGAAGTTTAAGTCAGGTTAAGGGCAAGTGTGACACAAATATACTCAATCGATTTTTGCTTAAAGGGCAAGTTTACCTCTTCACAAGTGGAACCTATAAACTATAAAATACACCGACTTTATACTATATTTGAATGACCTATTTGCCTCCTAAAGCTGGGTTCACATGTCTTGTTCAAAATACGCTTTCTGCTGCGAAAAGCAGTAAAACTGTCATTTTGCAAAAATTGAGTCAAAATGAGGAGGAGGAGGAGGAGGAGGAGGAATAAAACTGGTTCCTACTGTACAGGTATAATGTTTAGTGTAGGGACCCATCTGTATGAGGTCGTCTTGGCCCTCCCAATTTAACCAGAATTTATAAGTAAAGTAAATATAGCAGTATATCAATTTTAATTAAAATATTAAAGGGTAATATAACGTTCAACAAACTTCTGACATGTCATAGTGACATGTCAGAAGTTTTAATTGGTGGGGGTTCGAGCACTGTGATCCCCACCAATCGCTAAAACGAAGTGGCAGAAGTGCTCGTGTGAGCGCCCAGCCGCTTAGTTTTTGTTCGGCTTTTTCCGGAAATCAATGTAGCGGAGTACGGGCTTAATAGAACGTCTATGAGCAAGTACTCCGCTACATCGACTTGTGTGTCTGGAATTGTGCTATTAGCTAGCGTGGGTCTCACACACTCCCTGTAAGTGAATATACACTCTAGAATAGAGCAGGGCAGAGAAGTGGAGAAGTATGGTCATGGCTGTACAGCAAGGGCAAAAAGTAACTACCTGGGGTCACTGGGGCATCTGAAAAAGAAACGTGCAAAAAATTAGCATTAGCATCTTCCATGTGCCACATGTATCTGTACTTCGTCTCCTGACATAGGTTATCAAAGGTACGTACAGCATGTTTCATTGAGGTGTGCACATTAACATTAGGTAAGCTTCTAATGTGTAAACTTAGACAAGGCAGTCAGAAAATGGGAAAAATTTATCATAGTCGTGTATGATAAATTTAGCGCATCTAGCTTGACATGTTAGACACTTCTCTTTCTTATATCAATTCTTAGTTGGCTTAGTTTTTTTCGGTGCAATTTTGGTGCACAGCGTTGCATTTTAGGCCACACCTATATCTGCTAAACCACGCCCCTTCTCAGCTTCTCCACGCTGCTCGCTTGTCAATTAATAAATATGGCGTACAGCATATTTTCCAGGATTCTGGTGCATTTTAAATAGTGAATCTGCCTTACTGACTTGCTCACCACTGAACAGTTTTTCCCCCCTTAGATATAAGATTAGTAACATCACTAAAGAAAAACAAGTGCTTTCTGTTTACCATCTCTTTTAGAGTCAATAATCCTGTTCAGCTCTATGTTGTCTCTTTCATGCCGTGCCTGGGGTGGCCATTTCTTCTGTGCCGTCTGCCGTAAAACTGGAATTATGGAAAAATAGAAATCATAATTATCCTAATATCATTGGATCTTTGGCAATATTCTCAGAAATTGCCAGCATAAACTCCTCAACATTGAAATTGCAACACCAAAATGGAAAAGTTTTGGAGTTGTGGAAATCACAGGCTCAATAGACATGTTAATGATATGCAAAATATTCAAATGATAAAAAAAAGGAAACAAAATATTTAAAAACATCTTCATTTATTCAGTATCGAGTATGAGAGCCACATGCAGAAATAAACACACTTACACTCCTTGCATGCTATCAATGAGGTTATTAATGGTTGCCTGAGGAATGTGATGCCACGCTGAATGCACTTGGGCACGCAAATCATCAAGATTGGCTTGCTGACCAATGCAGTGCCAGATGTGCTCGATAGAAGACAAGTCCGGAGATGCTGCAGGCCAGGGTAGCACGTTTAGGCCACGCAGGCTGCTCACAGTAGCACGAGCAACATGTGGCCTGGCATTGTCCTGTCGAAAAATGTCTACGGAGACACTTTGGAGAAATGGCCGTACCACTGGTTCCACAACCAAATCAATGTAACACTGAGCTGTTAGTGTACTTGAAATGAAGATTAGAGCGGTCCGGCTACCGTACATTATGCCACCCCACACCATAATCCCGGGAGTAGGACCGGTGTGACGTTCCCTTGTGAAGGCCTCTTCATGGCATTGCCCACGTGGTCTCCAGACCAATCTCCGGCTATCATTACATCCGAGACAAAAGCGGGACTCATCACTGAAGAGGATAGACCTCCATTTCAGCCTCCATTGCCGTCTTGCTCTGCACCCATGATAGCCTTTGAGAGTGGTGGCGTGCAGTAAACCTGTAGCTAGATGTCTGGCTAAAAGACCAATGATGTGCAAATGCCTTCTGATGGTTTGTGTCGACAGTGGTTATCACCTTAGGCTTGGGTGCGACGTCCAATTTCACTTGCGTACAGAATGAATCACTATGCGGCATTCTTCCAATCAGACGATACATCCGTGCAGAGGTTTGCCTCCACGCACCTCTTGCTGTCATTCCCGTTCGGTGCTGTTCTTGCAAACTCCAGGACACACAACATTGAACAGCGCTGACATCTCGGCCTTGGCGCGTAGCGATCTACCGGAATGATAAACCAAGGTCTCTCAGTTCAAGGATTTTGTCCCTCTCAGTTTGGCGATAACTATCACGTCGACAAACAGGAGGCATCAGACAATCATCCCACACCACTTGATCTGATTTTTGAGGTTTCATGTGGCTAAAAAAAACTTTGCTTTCAATCTGGATTTTATGCCTCTCCCACATGCCACAGATTGGAGCTAGGTGCTTGAAAATGTGATGATTTGCATATCATAGCGACACCTGCTACTTCCTCGATTTGCATAACATTATGGCTTGCCCTTCTTGGTGTTGCAATTTCAATGTTGGGGAGTGTAGTTATGGAAATCCTAAACAGAATGCTTTCTCTTAAAGTGTTCCTGTCATGACTTTAGCTAGGTACATCTATGGTATTTCCTTTAAGGGTATGTGCAGCTGCGTTGTTTCAGACGTAAAAGCTTCTCCTCGCATTTTGCGAGGCGTCTTTGACGCACGTAATCTTGAACTGTTCTTCATTGACTTCAATGAAAAACGGCTCAAATGCCTTGCTGCATAGGATATTTCCTAATGTATCTGATGATTATTGGAGGTGTGGGGAGGCTCCTGGAACTATGCTGCACATTTGGTGGGACTGTCCCAAGCACCGTCCCTTTTGGGAAAAAAATTTTGATCTTGGTAACAAACTTTTTCATACTGAGGTTCAGACTTCGGCCTCCATTGGCTTACTTTCCATGGTTCCTGGATCACTCCCACACCTCAAAAAGGGTGTCTTTCTGCATTTTTTGACCGCAGCAAGAACGGTGATCCCTTGTCATTATGAGGATGGAGGAGTTGATGTCCGCTGATCGGGGCAAATCTGAGCTCTTTGTCCGCACTTGGGCAGTGTGGTCTGGATTCCGGAGTGGTACTGATCTACCTCTCTGGCTGGATGGCCTCTTTTGAAGCGCTTATATAGCCAACTTTTGTGTGCTATGTTCGTATGTGTTTCCCTTTGTTGTCTTGTGTCTGTGTAAGTCTAAGTTTTAATGTGCACCTGTATGTGACAATTCTTAACCAATTGTGGGGACTGGTTTCCCTAAATATTGCACTAATTCCGCTGCACACATGGTACTGTTATTCTCATTGCATCTCTTATTTAGCCTATATCTGCTGGTTGGGAGGCTACCTCCTACTGCTGTTTCTATGTTTCTGTAATTTTTATGCGATATTGAAGTTATTATATTGCACTGCGTGCAAAGTTTTGCAAATTTATGAAACAATGTGTATGCTATGTTATATTTTTATATTTTCAAAATAAAAATCTTTGATAAAGAAAAAAAAAACGGCTCAAATTACGTTGCAAAGAAGTGTCCTGCACTTCTTTGCCGAGGCAGTCATTTTATGCGTCGTCGTTTGACAGCTGTCAAACGACGACGCGTAAATGACAGGTCGTCGGCACAATACGTCGGCAAACACATTCAAATGAATGGGCAGATGTTTGCTGATGTATTGTAGCCGTATTTTCAGGCATAAATCGAGGCTTAATACGCCTCGTTTACGCCTGAAAATAGGTCGTGTGAACCCAGCCTTAGGGTTAAAGTAGCGAGTTTGGAATGGTGTTTGTTGTGCTAGGCATCAGGATGAAAATAACCTTTTGGAGGCGAATTGTGAGAATAGCCCTGTCAGTCTAACTAACGAACTGACAGTACCCTACAGTACACTTCCCAAATGTCCTCTTCATCTGGATGCCAGAACAGTACACAGCCCTCCCAAAATTGGTTTTAACAGCAGCATAGTACTTACTTTTTAAACTGTGCATGGGCATTTTATAAGTGCATTTGTGCACCTGTAGCACTCAAACTCTATTGTTAAGGTCATCAAGTTTGTCCATGAGAGTTTTTCTTGGGCACCACAGCTGAGGAGTGGGTAGTGTTTTTAATGTCCACTTCTGTGTGTATGCACTGTAAGTATCAGTTACATTCATGTTGATCAAAACACATTGTAGCTTTGTACACGCTGCTAAGAGCAGCAACATCTGTATATGTTCAGATATGTTGTGTGTGAGTACAGTATTTCATTAGTTTAATGAAAGATGTTTTGGAATGTTGTACATCTAAAAAGGAAGCAAGATGATAGAATGAAACCCTCCACATCGGACAGCTGTATCAAGATACACCCTGTGATTTCTATTATGGAGGCAAGAAGGGAACCAGCACATACAGCTGTTACTTCCAGTCAATCCACATCTAATGATTTTGTGTCTCTTAAAAGGCTCTGAAGTAGCGGCAGAGTCCGTCAAAGCTTTTACAGCTGCTTCAGCTTCATAATCAGCTATGGTCAGTTTCTACATGGTGTCCTCTAGTGCATGGACCATTAACCTACATCATAAACTGTTATTCCAAACAGCAATGTCAATGACATCAAGAGTACGCTAGCTGTTTATATTGAAAACTTTTAGCAGAGAACAGGTTTAACATCAATTCATAATGAAATAAATATTACACTATTAGGCAGAAGGTTCATGCCCACTCACAAAGTTATATCCTAATAAATGGACTGACCCTCCTTAGGGAGAGCCAGCAGCACACACAGGAAGACTTTGGGCAATACACTCTGGGAAAAATATGCAAATTGCATATTTGAGTAAAAGTAAGGGCCAGTTTTTTTCCCTTTAAATTATTTACTGTAAGAAGAGATAGCGCGGTAAGGCTGTGCTCACCATTGTGAACTGTTGTCGCTGGACTTGGAGTGGTAGGAGGCAGTGTTGGTGATAGGGCTGTTTCCACAGTTTCTTGTAAGGAGCTGCGGTCTCTCTGGTGTTTAATATAGTAATTCTTGGGAAGCCAATATTCATATTCTATGCCTGAATTCTGCTCTGTGAAGAGGACCTAGGGGTAGAAATATATTATAAGCCTAAAGAAAAATTTCATCCAATGAACAAACACGTATAAATTAATGCAAAATCACACATTGATCACACAGCTAAAGTAAAAGAAATGACAAAATCTGCTGTAATCCCCATATTTAGCAATTTCTTTGCAATATCTGTTACTTCCCTTGCTATTTCTTGTAACAACAGGAAATAGTTACCATAAGGATGGTCGCCAAGAATTCTAGATTTCTGAATAGCTTATCTCCACAAAACACATGTATCCCCTATCCACAGGATAGGGGATACATGTGTAATCGCAGGGGGGTCTGACTGCTGGGTCCCCCAGCGATAAGAAGGGGGGGGACCAAATCTCCCCCGAAGTGCTTCATTAAAATGGAGCGCAGGTTTGCATGCTCAGTCAGTGTTCCATTAATTTCTATGGGATTTCCAGGACTGCTGTCTCCAGCAGCTCCATAGAAATTAATGGAGAACTGTTCGAGCATGTGCACCAGCAATTCATTCTTATTGAGCTCTTCGAAGGGACTTTCGGTCCCCCATTCTCCTCATGGCTGGGGTTCCCAGCGGTTGGACCCCCAGTGATCACACATGTATATGTGTGAAAACCCCTTTAATTATGCAAACAAAAGCTTGAGGACAACTAATATGTCCTCAAGCTTTATAACGACTATGTCCACATGTCAGTGGGGCTCAGCCGTCATGTGTTGTATCTCTGGCATTATGCCGGAAATACATTTCTTGGCTGCAGCAGTTACATGCTACGTGCTTGTAAACAACCACCGGGAGTTCTGCTGAAGCACCACCCTCGCTGGATCCCCGGGGGCAAATATAGGAAAATATAACTTTTTTTGCTTATTTAATTCATTTCCAGCCATTACAAAAAAAAAATCACAACCCAGATAATTCCTTTAATAATGACTACATGCCAGTCTCCTGAATACCGTAAGAATGACAATGATCCATTCTCAAGACGGATTCTGTGAGCTTGCAAAATATAACCAAGCATGTCTTGTGATAAAATGTTGTTAAAGATAACCCTTTTTTTATATGAAATTTTATTTTTGTACTGCAAATTTCTCCAGCTGTTCACCTGTTCAGGGCTAGTCTAATATTGGATGGTGTCCTGGGCAGTATCTTCTGTTATTTCCCACCTCCCAATATAGTGTACTGTCATACAGTGTACAAATAACTATACCATGCCATGCCTAATTATCAGTTTCATACAAGAGGATACCCAAATAACACTTCCATACAGTTGTCTAAATATTATATACTTTACAGTGGCTAACTAGAAGTGCCATACAATACCTAGGTAAATACCCCATACGGTACTCAAAAAAACTAACATAGTGACCAAATACCAGCTCCATGCAATGTCTAAATAATACTGGAACACGATTAATATTGATTGGTGATTACAAGCCTCAAGTGCCAGGCCATTGGTGGTGCCCCCTTGAACTTGAATGGCTGATGCGTCCTGTGCAACCACAAAGGCTGCACACTCCTAAGGCCCACCCTGTAGATATAATACATGTAGCAATTAATTATGGTTCACTCAAGTGCTGACGGGCAGACTTTTTATCAGCTTAGGTAGCCAGTCCAGCTTTTAGCTTCACTTAATAGACCAAGACACATCTCTTAACAGGATATTAGATGAGCTGCTACACTTTTTATTCCAATTTTGATTCCAGATTTGAGAGCAGATGTCTAGAAGGGATTATCAAATACTGGTGTTATTTTTGAGTGTCGGTTGCCTGGAAACATTATTGTACATAATGGATTATTATGATATGTGAAGTTCTGCTTGAATTTGGGTCTTTGTTTCTGTTTGCTGTGACTATCAGCTGACAATTTTGATAACATGGTTATTACTATTTCAGACACTGCACATTTAATGCACAGTTTATGCCAAAATTGTATAAGGGGATTCATTAGGAAAGATTTTTAGATACTGTGATCCAACATGTGGTAGTTTTTTGCAACTCTTTTAATCTGTATGACTGACTGATGTCAAACATGATATTTTTGGGCAGAAGTTACTGATCTACTACTACAGCACAAGTTGGAAGTTGATGAGAGAGAGAGTGAATACTTGTACATACAGTATATATTTCTGTATCTACCTTCCATCTAAGGCTTTGTTCACCTCTGCCCCGTTAGGGGCCTCCGTCGAAGATCTGTCCGAAATCACCAGAATCAGTATCACAGAATGCTGCGCTTTTGTTTCCGGTAAAATCACAGAAACCTTGACGAAAAGCCAACAAGATACATTAAAGTCAATGTGTTCCATCACATGCCGGTGGTGTCCGCGATGCAACGGAACCGTCGCTTCTGGTTTTCTCTTGTTCTGCTTCTCTGACGGAGCAGAAGAACAGAAAGACCCGACGCAGATGTGAACATAGTCTAAGACCTTACATCTGTTTGATATATTTAAGAAAAAATGTAACATATTTGGAGTGTGTTTGTATCCATTTTAATTCTCATGAATTTTAATTGCCCTGATGCATAATCCCGCATTCAGATATGGTAGATTTGTTGCAGATTTTCTATTCGGATCGCACCCCAAAAACCTGCAACAAAGTACGGTTAAGTTCTAGTAAATAAGGTTTATAAAACACTATTTCACACATGATAGAAAAAAATATGCAGGGATGTTAGGGCATGCTGTGGTTTACCAAATGCGCAGCATGCCCTACATGTCACGGCAGATTCACAGCAATATCCACATGTAACAAATGCGGATTTTGCAGCGGATTCACGTCTGAGCATGTGACCTTCAGCCTTATGAACACAGCACAGTCACTGTACTGTGGCGCCTGAAGTCCTGTTGAGTGCCATTTTTATGAAGATATCCCTCCTTTAGAAGCATTGTGATGTAGCATGCTACAATTTTTTTTCTGTCTAATTCGTCTGGAATTAGACAGAAAAAACCTTCATATGCCTTTGGATGAAATTGAAAGCAACTGGAGGTGCAGTTAAAGGGGTTGTCCACGCAGGATAGGTCATCAGTATATGATAGGTGGGGCTCTGTCACCTGGACCCCGCACCGATCAGCTGCTTGCAGCATGGCCGCTATGCAGTAGTCAGAGCCAACTACTTCCGGCTCCAACTACTGAGTACCTTTCATAACATCCGGCACCCGGAGGCAGCTGATCGCTGTGGGGGTTGGACCCCCACCAATCATTTACTGATGACCTATCCTGTGGATAGGTAATCAGTTGTCTTTGCGTGGACAACCCCTTTAAGTTGCCATGCACTTCTATGCATGCCCTATTGAATCTCTGTATAAAACAGATGCCATGTAAATAAGGCCTTAAGTTAATTGGATATATTATACTGCTGTTCCTAGTAAAACAAAGGAAAATGTAACAAAACAAAATAAAACACAACTAACCATGACATGCAAATCCTCATCAGTTGGTCCTGAAGCCTCAAAACTTTCCAGATTATCAGCAGAGCGCTTGTACTGGATCTTAGTTCCTGCCACATTGAAAACTCCAGGATAACCTATAGCCCAGTTGCCATTGATGACATAATGGTAATTTCGATTTCTCAAGGCTGTAAAAAAAAAAAAAAAAGGAAAGTTGTGTAAAGTGAGAGCGCAAAATAACAAGAGTTAGATTACACAACACACGTTCCACAGCTTACTTAATAACCCGACATAAGATGATGTCTGGCTCCACAAAGTGCTGGGCAGAGCAGCATTTCTTCATTTTACTAGTTACTGTAATTTATAGGTGCTAATACTAATGAACGTAAATGCAGCATCATATTTTATAACCAATCATTAAGTAATATATTAAGATATAATGAAACCAGACAAATAAAAAGCAAACTTCATGGTCTGAACATGTCTGCAGAATCGGCATTGTGTTTTATAATGCCTTTAATGCCAGAATGTTGGATGAAGAAGATGCTCGATTTAACCAGCTCTCTAGAGAACACTAACAAGCAGCTATCTGAAATAGATTTATTTTTATCCTTCCGCTGCCAAGGAACTGCTACATAGAAACCTTTGGTCTCAGGATATTTATTCACTTGTTTATTAACACAGAATAGTAATAGGAACACTTTATGTGTTGTAGCATTTACATGCGGTGCCAGCCGCACCTCAAAAATAAAATCTAGGAAACTTATATTTCCATCCCCTGCACATAAATCCCAGATACAATACTGTCGGAGAGCAAACAAAAAATACAATTTTGAAACTTTCTTTCTACTGTGGTTTTGTAATGGTTTTATTTTTTTTTGCATGCAGCTTCATGCTTTTGCCAAGTTTTCTCATAAAGATTAAAGAAATTTCCTAATCAAGAGCCAAAGACAAACAAACGAAACATTTAGAAAGACAAACACAATCCTAAAATTACCGAGCTGTGTCGATAGTGTGTTGTCAGTTTGAAGGCGCTGTCTCATCATGACAACACTTCTTTACATTGAAGCCGGCCAAGCAATCAATTGATCGCCGCAGTTCAAGCTTCAGAAACACCCTGTGATCAGCTGTTATTGCTGGGTGGAAGCTACATCTGGCCATACATATCCCCTACAGCGACTACTGCAGAGGAAATGTGGTATTACATGCCGGCCATTTAAATGAAAGATGCACTCCCAGCAGAAATGTTTTGAGTCCCCTTTTGTAATTGAAGTGGCATAAACATTACTTTGGTTAGAAACCTATGGTATTATCTTGTATCTTCAGCCTTTGTTCCGGGCTGCCGTTCTAACTGAATCTCACAGCGTTTGCTGTGTCAACAGAAAGTCAGTCTCCTTCATTCATTCTTATGAGACCCGCGAGGTGAGTCTCATAGGAATGAATCACAACAGCAGACGCTGTAAAATTCACTTAGGCTTAGTGTACACCTCGTTTTGTGCACACGTTTGTGGTATACGGCGATGTATACGTTTTTAATGTATACATCGCATAGGTTTTTATACGTCTGTGTCCGTTCGTCTAAAAACGTATACTTTTTTTGTTTTTGAGCTAAATCAAACTTTATAAAGTCAAAATTTTCCATATATGGTGACAAAAACATATACGTTTTACGTATGCAAACGTAGGGTTTAATATTGCATACGTCGTCCATATATTGCCATTGATTTTAATACAAATAAAAACATAAGTGCGGTATACGTTTTAGAAAAGTACTGAAAAGCGTAGCAGACTACGCTTTTCAGGGCATGGAAAAAAAAAAGGATAGAGCGTAAGCACACGAAACGTATGCACAAACTACACCATTAGGGCAATCGTCCTGACCATACAAATCAATGTACATACTGTGGTAAACGTTTTGACACTGTTTTTTTTATGTCAAAACGTGCTAGTCACACGTACAGTAAAAACAGGATGTGAACTTTAGTCAGAGCGGGGGTCATGTAACCGAATGGCAGCCCGGACAGAGGCTGAAGATATAAGATAAGACCATAGGTGAGTTTTCTAACCAAAGTAACGTTTTTGCCACCTCAATTACAAACGGGGGCCCCAAAACATTTCTGCTGGCAAAGCTTGTTTAATTCTTTCCCCTGACAGCAGATGTAAGGGGAATGTTGGGCTGTCCCTGTACACACTAGATTGTTGGCCAATATTGCCAAATTCATAGTTTGTGGCCATTACACCATAACACTACAACACAATTGACAGTGGAGCTCTGGCAGGAAACAATGGTTTTGTGGGGATTATGAAAAGTACCCATGGCTCTGACCCATAAAATAAGTTAAAGTGAAACCAGAAAAGGATTATAGTTAAAAAGCAGCAAGATATATATATATATATATATATATATATATATATATATATATATATATATATATATATATATATATATATATATATAGGAAATACAAAGAAGAACCGCACCACAAATCTTGAAAAATCACCTCTATCAGGGGTTTCGTGTGTGCAAGCCTCCAGACCACGACCAATAGCCCAAATTTAGGAATTCAAAAAATAGGCAGCACTCCACAGCATAGTAGTCAAAAAAGTGAGAAACGTTTATTCACCCATATGTAAGGTTGCTACGTTTCAGTCCCAATCCGACCTTTCTCAAGCAGAGAAAGGTCCGGATTGGGACTGAAACGTAGCAACCTTACATATGGGTGAATAAACTTTTTTTTACTTTTTTGACTACTATGCTGTGGAGTGCTGCCTATTTTTTGAATTCCTATATATATATATATATATATATATATATATATATATAAAGAAAGAAAATTTGCAGCACTCCAATGTGAAAAAAGTGGTGGTTTATTCAATCCAAGAACAGCAGCAACGTTTCAATCCTACAATAGGATCTTTATCAAGCCTGGCTTGATAAAGATCCTATTGTAGGATTGAAACGTTGCTGTTGTTCTTGGATTGAATAAACCACCACTTTTTTCACATTGGAGTGCTACAAATTTTCTTTCTTTATATACTACTACACGTCCGAGGATCGGGACGTTTTGCTGGGCACCTGATCGATTCTGTGTGAGTGCTGCTGCTTTCTTGTTTGCTATATATATATATATATATATATATATATAGAGAGAGATATATATATATATATATATATATATATAATATCAAAGTGCCTTCTGTCTCTTGAGCTGTAGACCTAAAAACCTGAGACGGACTGGTTACTAGGAATATGTCGCCTAGCAAAGACATAATAAAAAGTATGGGGTGGTAGTGTATTCCTAGCAACCGGACTGTCATTCATGACGCATGTTGCTGCAGCTTCTCTCCTTCATTGTGTCTCTGAGACTGCATGCTGTGAGAGTCGAGGAGGTGCAGAAGTGAAAAGACATCTGATAGGCTCAGAGCACATGGCACAGCCCAATCTCTGCACTTGGAACAGCTGCCCATTCAGTAGGCAAGCAGATAAATGAACAAAGACCCACAAAAGGTTAGGCACTTAATACACTACACCTGCTTAAAGAGGCTGTGTCACCAGATTAAAAGTTCCCTATCTCCTACATAATCTGATTGGCGCTGTAATGTAGATAACAGCTGTGGTTTTTATTTTGAAAAACTATCATTTTTTAGCAAGTTATGAACAATTTTAGATTTATGCTAATTAGTTTCTTAATAGACAACTGGGCGTGTTTTTACTTTTTACAAACTGGGCGTTGTGCCGAGAAGTGTATGACGCTGACCAATCAGTGACCAATCAGCATCGTGTACTTCTCATTATTCCAGCCCAGCTTCTTTCACAGCACAATCACACTGCAACAATGGGCTGGAACAATGAGAAGTGCATGATGCTGATTGGTCACTGATTAGTCACTGATTGGTCAGCATCATACACTCCTCTGTACAACCCCCAGTTAGTCAAAAGTAAAAACACGCCCAGTTGGTCATTAAGAAACGAATTAGCATAAATCTAAACTAGCTCATAACTTGCTCAAAAATGATCGTTTTTCAAAATAAAAACCACTGCTGTTATCTATGTACATTACAGCACCGATCAGATTATGTAGGAGATAGGGCACTTATAATCTGGTGACAGAGTGATAGTTCACATATGCGTCAGGGCTCTGTTCCGACGTTCCGTCTGAGCTTTCCATTGGAACGGAGCTCTGACTGACACAAACGGACTACGGTATTGATTCCGTCAAAACGGCGGAACCCTTGCACAACTGACAGAATCAGAAACCATTGGCACCGGATCCGTCACCATTGAAATCAATGCTGATGGAATTTCCGTTTGTGTCCGTCAGGGCTCCGTTCCGACGAAAAGCTCCAACGGAATGTCGGAACGCAGCCCAGACGCTGATGTGAAAGAAGCCTAATGAATTTATTCATCCTTTTCTAGCCATATATCATCACAGATTATGACAAAATATTTATTTTTACAATTTAAATTTACACAGCTGAAATATTTTTTGCCTTGCAATAAAAAACTAGATGAAAATTTCCATTAACCAATACAGATCTATGAAATCTAGCAGTTGGAGTTTTATCTGATTTGGCCACACACACTTATACTTTAATAATCATATTGTTATTATGAGCCCACATATTTTGTAGCTCAACATAAATTATCTAGAAACTGATTATTCTAATCTTAGGTATATTTGAAATATTAATTATGGACATGTGTAAATTCCCATAAATAATAATACGAGCTCAAAGCTCAACATAAATCTTCAGAGCTATGAAGCAAAATGTTTCCATATCTGTAATGTATGTGTGTGTGTGTGTGTGTGTGTGGGGGGGGGGGGGGGATTGGAGAAATTCCAGTGCAACATGGTGCCAGTGATGAGGCAATGACTGAGATGTACATCTGATGATTGACAAGTTGTCTTATACATAACTAGGGACACTCCTGTTTCCATACATAGCATTCAACACATATGAAGGCAGAAAAACAGATCTCATTCCCGAGGTAAAATATAGCATGAGAAGATATAGTAAGAGGCTGGATAAATCAGGTCTGCCTCTTTTCGGCTGATTCTTGGGCAAGATGTTACCTGTCGGTCTAGTGAATCCAATGAATAGATAAGAATATGTTTAAGTAAAAGCCGGAGGGCTCTGAAATGCCTACTAATGAGATATTTCAGCTCAGATTATACACAAGCTTTCCTTGATTATTTTGGGAAAGTACGTCATTCTTTTTCCATGACATATACCTTAGATAAAACTATGTGTTCTACATTGGAATAAAATAATGAGGCCCATGTTGAAATGTAGATGAAAGAGCCAGTTGTAAATAACTTAAAGAGGCATGTTATGACAATCTAATTCTCTAGGATTTACAGCAGTGTCAAGATCTCCTCTTCCACAGACATACCATTACACCCATCTTCACTTGAAATTGTAATTATTGTGCTGTCAGTGCGTAATTGAAGTAGTTAAAATGCTCCAGGGGAAATATTATAGTCAAACCTCATTGCAACAATACTTTGTAATATGCCAATGTGTTTCCCAACTCAATGATTGACCATATACTCAAGAAAACAGTTACCATCGATTGCAGTATATTGAGTGGGGAGAATTGATCAACCTTTCTACACCAGTTTTCTGTATGTAGAAAAGTCGCAAAAGACAGCAAGGCCACAGCATCCCGCCATTTTTTCAAAATAATTTACGCCACAAAACTGGTGTCATCTGATCCTCCCGATCAGATTATCGCCCACACGCATCAGACAATTAAATAAAATAAAAATATATATGAATGTTTACCTCACCGCTCCTCTTCTCCCCACCCGGTGCCCTTAAATTCCCTTAGCATGCTGTGGCTCATGCAAGGTCCTGAAGTAGGGCGGCATCAGGACCTTGCATAAGCCGCAACATGCTGAGGGAGCCTGAGGGGACGGGAGAAGAGGAGTGGCGGGTATACTTATTATTTTATTTTACAGTATGTCCGATGGGAAGGGAGGAGTGGATGGGGCACGGCCATGGTCGTTGCGCCACAATTGTGACACACTTTTGGCTAAAAGAAGAAACATATTTATTAAAAAGAGTTCGCCTCTTAACAAATGTGACGCATCTTATTCCAACATTCTTTTCCTTAAGACTTCGGTACGAAACGCCAGTCTTAATAAATTTCCCCCGAGTAACTTTCCTATATGCCTCATTGGCTAAACAGATCCTTAATGGGGCTGAATATTATATAGAAGGTTTACCGGTTTCATGTAACTAAATCTTAAACATTATATAAAAAAAAGTGATGCAACCTTATATTACATGTTGTGTATTCATTTCTCATCATTTTAAAGCTCTCTGAACATTTGAACAAGATGGATATGGGTTCCCAGTCTCTGAATGTAAATATTAAGTGTCTCCATTTACTGACGGAAAGGAGAGATTAATACAAAAAGTAGATTAGTAAACAGCAGAACTTTTAGTTACAATATTTAATAAGGTGCACTGACATGTAGTCAGAAAATTGTTTATATCCATCTTGTAAACGGGATGCTATTTGTAAGAGAAAGAAACTGTTCTGGTCACATAATGCAGACTGCATTAAAAGTGTTAAATAATCTGGCAAACACCTTGTTCATGTCCGATCCATTAGGGCATATTGAAACCATAAAGGTGCTGATCTAGACCCCAATTTATTAGCCAGTGCCTGGTCTAGTGCAGCTCTCGGGTCTGACACCAGTACAAAACATTGGACACAAATTGGTTTCAATGGGTGCTATGTAATACTTAATTTTACCTGCAGCTATGCAAAAAAAAAAACATCAGCTAGTATAAGGGGGTCATCCAATCTCAACTGGGTGTTGTCTAAGAGAGAACGCCACCAAGCCTGGCAAAAGAGGGACTGGGTCACAGAGTATTAAACAAGCTTTGACATTTTTATTTTTAAAATCTAGAACTATGTTCTACGTGTTAAATGCAATCTAAAATGGAACTCCAGTCCGGAAATCAGTCCCACTTTAAATAACAATTCCCTAGTAGAGTGTTTTTTATCAGAATGGTTACATTAGCATTAGTTATTACCAATGATACAGGCGCCTGTAGGAAATTTCTAAATCTCTATAGTTGGCCTCAAAGTCAGGCAGCAGCCTGTAGTCTGCAGTCCTTCTATAATTCCCAGCAGGTTTATTTGTGAATCAGCTCTGCTGCTACGGGGAACGACCATAATAACATAATTAACCATTAATATAACCTATAAAACCAATAATATACAGTATCTGTGTAGATACTTTCATGTGACTGTCTTTCAAATCCATCATGTCTTCATCTAAGACATAGGCATGAAATGGTAGTAGAAAACCAATGACACCCATTTTACATATAAAATAACATATACACATTTTTGTTAGCATGCATGTAGAAATATAGACCACGTAACTAAAATGAATAAACAGGACTTGTTGTAGAAATGAATAAACAGGACTTGTTGGAGAAATGAATAAACATGACTTGTTGGAGAAATGAATAAACAGGACTTGTTGGAGAAATTAATAAACAGGACTTATTGGAGAAATGCATAAACAGGACTTGTTGGAGAAATGAATAAACAGGACTTGTTGGAGAAATTAATAAACAGGACTTGTTGGAGAAATGAATAAACAGGACTTGTTGGAGAAAGGAATAAAAAAGGACTGGTTGGAGAAAGGAATAAAACAGGACTTGTTGGAGAAATAAAATGTGAGCAGACAGATTGAATAAGTCTGATATGTCTTTATTGTATTTCATTATAATGAATGTGCTTGGGTTTATGATTTAATGAGTCTTTACCCCAACAAAAATACTGTTAAAAAAACCCAAACGATTTCTAGCAGTGACTATTTACACATTAGGTCGTTTATGGTCCGCATTAGAAAATATTTGGTATGTGTGTAATTTTAAAAGCACACCTCGATACTAATGTAACAAATGGGCGGTAGTTAGGTTGTGTAGTAGACATTGCCTTTGTCCTTGGACATCCACATACATGAAGCATTCTCTCACACTCTGTACTTACCCAGATAATTATTGCTCTTGTCTGTCACCCTAATGTTAGTGGCACCCGCAGGGATCATGGTCACTTCATTGTATCCAAAGAGCCCTAAAAATGACAGTTATGAGGAAAGGTGAGTTCTGCCAGAACGTCAGAAGCATTTTACCTAGATGAAACATTATCCTCTCCCCTGAGGCTTGTCATTTTACTGACCGGAGAAACTGAAAAGATTTCCGTGGGCAGACACCACCAGGGTGCAGGGGTTCATAAAATAAAGAACCGCTCCATACACAGTGACTTGTGTATATTGGAACATGAATGGAAAGAATTCCATTTACTAACACAGGGAAGGAATCGGATTGTTCTCAGCTGTTTCCAGTCTACAATGACCAGCCACGTTTCTTTACACAGGTATACCTGTAAGTTTACTTTGGATCTCTTCCATTTAACAATGATTGTTGCCAAGCAAGAATCTGCACAGAGTAACATGTAGTAAATTAACTTATTTATATTACTATACGATTTAAGACATAAAATAATCGAATTACAAATCCGTAAAATGCATTTTAATCGATTAAAGGGGTTGTCTCATAATAAAAGCCAGCCGGACATTCCCACAGGAAAAGCTGAAGCTTCACGAGAAATGTGGTATTACATGGTGGAATGTTCAAATGAATGGCCGTCCATATAATACGTAGATAGGGAAGAGGATCTGCTGATATTTAGTGGCTCTCCACTCCACTTTAGTGGCTCATAGAGGAGGGTTTTGAGACTCTATATTCCCATATGGTTATCCAGGATTTTAAAAAAAGAGTCTACTAATTTTGACAGCGTGGTCTCTAGCGCAAAACAGGCTGTAACCTACAACTTGCTGTCCTCCCTGTAACGCTTTTTATCTTTGCCAAGATGTTATATTAAAGTTCAGAAGAAATACAAATGGGTGAGTACCGCATTTTCATTTTTCTGACCTACATGATATTGCAAGACTGTCTCTTTTCATGCTGAGCACCACCCGAAGTTTGTTTGACCAGGAAATCCTGACTCCATTTGCATCTACATACCTGTTCCATACTGTGGAAACAAAGAGTGGTGCCAACTTTCTTCTATTGTGCCTGATTTTATGTAGAGACTTTATTTTTAATGTTTATTGCAAATATTGGGTGAATTTTTTTATTTTATTATTTAACATTACTTTATTTTTAACTTTTTTACTTTTAAACTTTAATGTACTGGCATCTATCTATATGCCAGTACATTAGCCTGTGTACTGATAGTACACAGGCAGTTGTTAGGACATACCCAAGTATGCCCTAACAACAGAAAATATGGTCAGACAGCCCTGGGGTCCTTCAATGGACCTTGGGCTGTTTGCCCATATATGGTATGCCCCTCGATCGTGTCACAGGGAATCCCGAGGGGCATCCCGCTTCTAATTTTCCCCTTGTATGCTGTGGTCAGTTTTGATCGCAGCATTCAGGGGAATAGCGGCAGAGATCAGAATTTTGTCTGATCTCAGCCATTAGAGCGGGGGCTGCAGCTGTGTAATACAGCCACTGCCCTGCTCCTGACAAGTGTGTGATGCGGCCGGCGCTTCACTAATGAGCGGCGGCGCCGGCATTGAAGACAGTGCTAGCGCTCATTAGTATCGATATTTCGATGCATCGTGCAACCCTAATTAGACCAACACCAAACTATCACAGAATATCTAATCCTCAGCTTTACAGACAGGATGTGTTTCTCTCAATAACTGTAATGGGAATGAAGCCATACTCAAGAATTAGACATGCACTACACCACTAAAACTGTCTGCTCGAGTGGATGGATTAGACTGGGACCTATTTTACTCAGCGTTATAAATCAGCTTCTGTAAGCGACATATCTCTGTTCTATCCCTGATGTCTGGGCCAGTAGTGGGACCTGTGCCCTTATTAATCTGAGTGCAGGATGACAATTACCAGAAGCCGGGTACTTTGTAGTGTAGATATTGTGATGGTGTTGGCAGGATACATTTTGTCCTCCACAAACCCCACAGATATCCATCTTCTTATCAGACCCGAGTATGAAATCACAGCCAACTTTCTGGGAAGACAAAGACATAACAAAATGATATTCTTTAAACAACCTTTTGTCGCAAGCTAGAAAAAAATAATATCACCTTTATATGTTATCCAGCCAAAATTATTTCATTAAATCACATTGCTGCACGTTAGGATGAGTGTGGGATCCACATCTTATTTTTTAACATATTAAATATTGGTGCTGCTAGAAAACAATGTGTCGTCTCCTCCAGGTGTCAGACAGAAGAGTGTGGCCTCTTTTAGTACGTAGCATACGCTTCAGCAGCATTCGGGAGTACTGGGGTACAAGCGGCCTCAAGAAGGCACAACATTAAATATTAAAAGGTATACCTCACCGCAACAATGAAGACATTTGCACATTAATCATATAACAGCTATACAATGCCATACTGGTCTAATACATTTTCCCTATCGTCCGGGATTTTTAGCTATGGTAACATTCTTCTTATATTGTGGTCCTACCATCAAGCCTGAATAATGTAATTCAGCATTCAATTATAATATATGTATTTCATAAATCATGGCAAACTGAATCAAGCTATTTTATCAAAGTCTATACAGCACGTATCTGTAGAGTGGAAAATGAAGTCTACTCATATACAAGCAAACACTATGCTTTAAAGGAAACCAGTCATCCGTTTTGACGCACTCAAATCACTATAACCACTATATAGGGGCTAGAAAGAGATTTCACAACATATCGAATGTATAGCAGTAGTAATGGATCATTCCTTAGAAAAATAAGTTTAAACTACTCCTGCGCAGAATGCAAATTACTTTCGAGGTGTCTGCTGGTTGTTTCTTTAGCAGGCAATTGTCCTGCAATCTTAGCAGCATCCCCCCCCCCCCATCTAAGCTACTTGACTGACATATCTGACGCCTTCTGGGTCTTCCACCATTCCCTGCAAAGAGATGTCAATCAAGCCTAAAATCGTCTGCTGAAGAAACGCCCAGCGGACACTTTAATAGTAATTTGCATACAGTGCCGGAATTGTTTGAACATTTTCTATGCTTTATTACTGCTGCTATACATGTGTATATGTTCTGAAATCTCTTTAGTCCCTATATAGCGGTTAAAGTGGTTTAGAGCCATCGTAACTAAAAAATGCTTTCGTTGACTTACCAGGCACTGGCCATTGATACAGATGCCATTATATTTTGTGTGGCAGGATGTTCCGTCTAAAACTCTGCCAAAGTTGTAATAGAAGTTTTGCCCTTGTGCCAAGCAACTTAGCTCACAGTCTCCTTGTCCTTATAAGAAAATCGAAAAGCATAAAAAAGTTATTCTGAAATAATATGCATGGAAATACTGCAGTGCAGGAAATTAAAGTAAATACATTAAAAAAAATACTGTTATTGTTTAAGGACCCTACTAAATTCTCAAAGCATAGCTACTGCCTTGTATTTGGGGTACAGTCTTATTGTTGACATATGTTTGGTATTCAAGTGTTTCTCGATGTTCCTAAGTCAAGTACCCCCTACTCCAATTCATTACCTCAAAGAACTTCGAGACTATGACCATACACTCTGCAGCACATTCAGAGCATAGCATGTGGACAGTGCAAGGACCCAGGCCTAGAGACGTGGCACATACCCTCTTGGGTACATGAATTACACGTTGAGAACCTGGGGTATACATCTGATATGATATAATAGGCCACCATTAAAGAGGCTCTGTCACCAGATTTTGCAACCCCTATCTGCTATTGCAGCAGATAGGCGCTGCAATGTAGATTACAGTAACGTTTTTATTTTTAAAAAACGAGCATTTTTGGCCAAGTTATGACCATTTTTGTAGTTATGCAAATGAGGCTTGCAAAAGTCCAAGTGGGTGTGTTTAAAAGTAAAAGTCCAAGTGGGCGTGTATTATGTGCGTACATCGGGGCGTTTTTAATACTTTTACTAGCTGGGCGCTCTGAAGAGAAGTATCATCCACTTCTCTTCAGAACGCCCAGCTTCTGGCAGTGCAGATCTGTGACGTCACTCACAGGTCCTGCATCGTGACGGCCACATCGGCACCAGAGGCTACAGTTGATTCTGCAGCAGCATCAGCGTTTGCAGGTAAGATCGACTTACCTGCAAACGCTGATGCTGCTGCAGAATCAACTGTAGCCTCTGGTGCCGATGTGGCCGACACGATGCAGGACCTGTGAGTGACGTCACAGATCTGCACTGTCAGAAGCTGGGCGTTCTGAAGAGAAGTGGATGATACTTCTCTTCAGAGCGCCCAGCTAGTAAAAGTATTAAAAACGCCCCGATGTACGCACATAATACACGCCCACTTGGACTTTTACTTTTAAACACACCCACTTGGACTTTTGCAAGCCTCATTTGCATAACTACAATATGGTCATAACTTGGCCAAAAATGCTCGTTTTTTAAAAATAAAAACGTTACTGTAATCTTCATTGCAGCGCCGATCTGCTGCAATAGCAGATAGGGGCTGCAAAATCTGGTGACAGAGCCTCTTTAAGATGTAATGTATAAAACAAGAGCAAAAAAAAATAACTGGTGTTGGCCATTGGCAATAAATCAGAAGGTGCCACTATTTTTCTTCTCAATACATGACTGCTACTAAGTTCTAGCAGTGTACAAAGATTGCATTCACATGGACAGTACAAGTGTACCACACCATCAATAGGCATTTGGGCAGCACGGTTTCTCTATGGTTACTACAATTGCCCTGCAGAACTGGGGTACTGGATTTATATACAGCCAAGGACAACATCTGCATGGAGTTGGTATGTTCTCCCGTGTTTGCATGGATTTCTTCCGAGTGCTCCGGTTTTCTTCCCACACTCCAAAAACTTACTGATTCATTTGAAATTTATACCATGAGCCATATTGGGGACAGGGAACTAAATAAGTGCTGACAATCTTTGTACAGTGCTGCAGAAAATTTTGGCGCTATATAAATGAATATAATGGGATACCTGCAGTTCTACTATTTCAAAATAAGCATTTTTAAGTCAAACCAGTTTTTCATAGCATACATTTCCTCCATTCAAGGTAGAGGTAGAAATTCCACACAAACACCAGAAAAACATGAGCGTTAAGGCATAATGAAGTTTTACTAAGTAGTTCATCTAGCACCTACATATCTGAACATACCCTAGGGACCTTTATATGTACCGGTAGTAATGTGATAGGAAGCCACATTGCTGGATCAGAAAATTTCTATCCCAGAATTACTTCTATGGAAAACTGTGTTGTTGTTTTTTTTTACACTTCATTGTTTTTTCCCCATTGAAGTTAATGCAGGAAAAAAAACAAACAGGAGCAATAGGAGAATCCAATTTAATATGATGTAATCTGCTCACTTGCTATAAAATACCACGAGCCGAGATGCCTTGAAAAAAATAATTGCTGATGGTACCCTTCAGGTTGCGTCACAGGTGGCATCAAGTGGTGTTAAAACCATGTAAAAGTTTCACAAATGTATCCATGATGTTGGCGTTGTGTGAGATAACGTTCATTTAATGCACTTTTATACAGTATGAATATTTTGTTGGACCTGGAGCGAGGAGTGATCTTGAATCCTTATTATATGCTCTGTTATATCATGGCATAAAATAAAAAAGTAATACTCACATATACAAATAAATAAGCAAGCTTACCTGATTGGAAAGGTACCCATCGGTAATTATTTCCCATTAAAGGCTTATTGTTGTAAGCGGAGCACTGGAAATGTCTGAAATCTGTCACTCCAGATGGGCAGTCCTATTCGGGAAGATAATTATTACCTATAGCAATATGTAACAGCAGTCTCTGCCAATAACTGTACATTACATGAAATGAGCTAGAAAGTACTCTGTAATGGACAAACCTTCATGTTACACACTTGATACTGTCTAGGGTCTCCGGGGCAATCTGGACCTGCAGAATCTCTGTTAAGAAACAGCAATGAAAAAAAATAAGAACTGAAAAATACATTATTTTTATTGTTATTGAAATACATTTCTTCTAAACCACAGACACAAAACATTGGGGAGAACATTAAAAAATAAAATTAAAAAAATAACAGATCTGAACAAAATAATACTTTCAATGTTAGAAACCGCATATACTTTAGATTTTGAAGATGAATGTTTTTTTTACCTATTTTTGCTTTTCTCTTATTCTTCAGTTTCTTTTGGATTTGTTCGGTTCTACTGTGCAGGAACTATCTACAAGCTGTTTAGCTGATGCTGACAGTTCCTATATTATGGCATGTGTGAATAGTGCAGCTCATTAAAACATAAATGTCCAAAAAGTATGAGCAACATATATAACACTTGCTTTGGAAATCATTTTGTCCTTAGCACCACTATTCGCCTATAGTTAATCTGTGCAACTTGGCTGCATGCCCCAATAGTAATTGGCGACCCCAAGGGTATATGCGGCAATGGTGACCACCATGCCCCATATACCACTGAGGATGTCGTCTCAGCAAAACATGTCGTGGGCGCTCTCTTGAATACATTCCGAGGTTCTGTACTAGTGTGGATGGAGTTGTGATCTGCAGACGCTTTCCAAGCATAAACAATTACTTAGCAGCGAATGCTACTAAATATACATTTCTTACTGCCATATAGCAGAGACTGATGTGACTTATATTATATATAGAGGAACCTGTTCACAGAATCCAGCGTTGTTTTTTTTTTATATTTGAGACTAAAATGCCTTCTAATAAGAGATACATTTTAAAGTGTGTTGAATAACAACATAAAATTAAGATACTACCTATTAGCAGAGCAGGAAAAAGGGGTATTTGTTGCCTCAATTGACAATCTCTAGTGTTAACAAATAATTTTGACCCACCGCCTACTGTCATTTTCTTTTTTGTTTTCTTCTTTTTTTGCTTGTTTTGGAGTGGCTAGACTGTTACACACTCACAGCCCTGATAGGTTTTTACATCAATTCCGGATCAGATTAAGACACGTGGCCACTGCCGCTCGTTTCGCATGCTAGATGAGATAATGTGTCCTTGATGATCTAAGCGTTTAGCGAAATGCGTAGGAGACACTCTTCTATTGTCTATGGACATCAGCAGTACTTGGGGTTCTTGGGGTACTGAGGGCAGCATCGCTAACTAGTATGCCACTCTGAAGGGATAGACATAGGAATAAAGCAGTAACATGGAATACTTCTCGAAGGTTTACTGCAAATTTGCAGCAACAATTTCGCTGAAGGTTCACCTCAAATTTTACTCCTTCTACAGTGAAAACAGTGAAATTTAGTGTAGATTTTGTTAAAATCTCATCTGCATGGCTGGTACTGTAATCTACTGCAGATTTTTCGCATGGAAAATCTGTAAGAAAAATCAGCTTAATTTCTGTCCCGTGTGCAGGGGGCCTAATACTTGAATTCGGGTAAAGAGTTTTGAATCCACAGCCCATTCACAACAGATGTACCATTATTTACTCAAAGTAGTAAACAGAAATACACAAGAATAACAGTTCCATCAATAGGTTTCTAGGTAACAGAAGATTTAGACCTCATCCACACGACCGCATTGGTTTTCCGGCCCGCAAAACCACAGGGCCATTGTGGTCCATCGGATCGCAAAAAAACCTTGTTGTGCATCTTTGTGTCATCAGGACTCACGAATCCACAGCAATTCACCAGTATTGGTGAATCCGCAAAATCATGTGTGGTGTTTCACTTTTTCTTTGGTATTATGATTGCTATTATTACAATTTCTGATTGCTGTTTTTTCTTTGTTCAGAGGTTGAATATCTCTGTGATCTTGGCTGGATACGTTTTTGATAGAAATTTACCAATACCAATAGTGGCAATCCGTACTATGATGTATAAATCAGTCCCATATATCCCAAGACAACTTCTTCTGTCAGTATGTACATACTAATACCTTTTAATACATTGCCGTGTACGCACTGCGGCTCCCCCTCCACATGTCCGAGAACATGGAGACCAGCTCTGCCAAGAACCCCACTCATTACTGGACCTCAGAGGTGGACTATGCTCAGGACCAAACCGACTGATAAATCCTCTTTCTATTGGCGTCTTCTGAACCTAATAAAATATAAAGCAAATCTTATTTTAATTTGGTAAAATAATAGCTCTTTAAAACTAAATGTAGAAGACAATAAGCTGTTTGATAACTGGAGGCCAAAGTAAGTATTTAGTAGAAACAAGCAACCCAAACATGATTTTTATCATTGTTCCTGCTGACAGCAGCTTCCCTTAAATCCCTAACAATGTCTTGGGGTATTCAGCCCTTCGGGCATATAACCGGGCCCTTATCAGGCAGATCATGTTTACATTGAGTATGTTGTGAATTTGGGTTGCCTGCTCCATAAAACATTGTCTTAAAACACAGTCCTCCAGAAAGACACAGCCCGGATTTATCTCAAGAGAAAAAACATGCTTCCTTTATTTCCAAAGCTTGTAAAACATGGATTTGCTGAATGAAAGACAAATAATAAAAGCATGCCAAAACAGACCCACACAATCTGTACAGGTTAAGTAAAAAAAAACAGCCAAAAGCTCTGGTGACAGGAGCATTAGAATTAAAAATCCGTAAAGAAAACTCTCACCCAGAAAGTCTGAAAAGCAAACAGAGAATGTGATGGCTCCAAATATTCAACTGTCGATCATGAGCCTTTATCTCCAGCTGTAATGTAATCCATGTTGTGACTCCACATAGTGGTTTTACAATACTACTACTATTATTACTACCTTTTTACTTTAGTGTTGTTTTATAGTAATATTCTAAATTTTGACTTCTCACTGTCTGGAGTATTTTTGCCTTAAATGAAAAAAATTATTAGCGGCCATTGGTCGGTGAGGTGTCCTCTTCTGTCAAATTATCAAACATTTTATTTAGCCCCTTCGCGAACAGTGAAATTTGAACTTTTATTGTCTAAACTATACTTGAAAAATAAAACATGAACTCAGGATTTTATGGACAAAAAACATTAGCTTCTGGGAGACGGTTTTGATACACATGATTCCCTAAGTGGCTTCGGCTCCAGGGATAACAGTGGTCCAAGTAAAAACCATCATGGTGTTTGTAGGGAACCAAATCCTAGATCAATACAGGTAATTTTCTATACCAAAGTAGTTAATGAGAGGTTACACCCAGATTACATATCAAGCTGCAGCTTGAAAAAAAAAAAAAAACATGCCAAACCTATTGAAATATTCTGTACAGGAGTGTTGAAAAGAACAGTTTTCCCACCCTCAGGAGACAGGTTCTTAGTCACCTGGTTAAAGCACAGAGAAAATGGTGGACCGTGACAGGATTTCAATAAGTCTGCACTTTGTGCTCCCCTGTAAATTCTAAGTACTTTGGGAGGATGATGACGTGCTCACACCTCAGGCAGCTTTTAGAAGTTTAATCAATTCAGTAATAAACATTGCTTTTTAAGGTCAACTCTACAGATTATTACAAGAAGTTTTGGATGCTATAAACCACTGTAAAAAAGCAGCAGGTACTGTCTCTAATATTTGTCTTCTTAGATGTAGCCCTTAAAGGGGTTGTCTCAAAAATACTCATGTCAATATGCCCTTTTAGGGCATATGGACATCATAGATTGGTCCTTGCTTGGGACCCCTCTCTGTGAGCCTGAACGGAGAGCTGAGCTGTGAAAGTGGCTCTTGCTCATCTATGCAGTACATCACTGCAAAGGCTTCTATCTAAAAAAAAAAAAAAATGTCTGTCTTTATGAGACAACCCCTTTAATGTCCAAAATATCGAAAACTAAATTTTTTTTAAAACGGTTCACTCCCACCGATTGTGAGAACAAGGTTTTGACCCCCGCAGTGAGGAGAAGCTTGAATGGAGTGGCAATTGAGCATGTGCCTGTTGCTGCATTCAATGTCTATGAGAATGAAGGAAACAGCCGAGTGCTGTACTCGGCTGTCTTTGTCGTTTCCATAGAATTTGAATGGAGCCGCAGCGCGCATATTCGACCGCCGCTCCATTCAATTTCCACCTCACTGCTCGACCGACATTGAACAGAGGGTTTGCGACTCTGGTACAAATGACACAGTGGATAATATATTCATCAGGTCCAATATAATGTTCATTCATGGAATCCTGAAAAATTTCATCCAACTAACCTATCAAAGTGCTTAAAGAGCCTCTAAGCAAATAAAATGTCTTGACAACATTTACAAGAAAAGAAATGAGATTTACTCCCAATGGATTGCGCTTTATCATTGGATCTAGCCATGTAAGTTTTAGTAACAGGTGATGAGAACATCTCCTACCTCCAGTAGTTTTACTATTGACAGAACCCCCTTTGATAAATATCGTTTATAGTGTTTAACTTTTACCTTGTTAGTAAAGTGTATAGAATTGTGTCAATGAAATATACTGGATCACGTGATAGAACTTAATCTGACATCTGAATAGTATATAACCCGCTTAGTGTTGAAAGCAGGATGTAAATGCTTGGTTGGTCAAAAACAATTAAAAGACATGAAGACACACAACCAAGCTTTTAGTAACATAACCCTATTATTAATGACTAGAAGTGAAAGATGGGCATCAATACCTGCAGATCAATAGAACAGACTCAACTTTACCTGGCTGAAGGATGGAATAATAAGAAAAACCAAAACCGCATGCAGAGTAGCCAAACATCGATGTGCCAACCTGTAAAGGATAAAAAAAAGATCCAATAAATAACTGAAAACAAATTATGATGGTTCCAGTATAATTGAATCCTCTAAGGACCACATATACTTGAGCCCATTTGACATACAGTATGCCTGTACCAAAAATAGTAGATCGGAGGAAAGTAGATCGATATTTTGCCATTTTTTGTAATACCTGAGTACCATACTTGCAAAATTATTACAAGATGTACCTCAGTGATAGATTCTTCTTATACAAGAGTCACAGCAGTATATTAGAAGTCTATTGCAATAGATGCCACCATTTTGCCACCAGCTTCTTTTCTAGTGCACTCCCAGCTAATATAGACAGAGAATCACACAAAATAGACAAAGGTGGCCCAATGGTTAGTACTATTGCTTTGCAGTTCTGGGTTCCTGTATTTGAATCCAACCAAGGACAACATTTGCATGGAGTTTACACAGTGAAGGAAATAAGTATTTGATCCCTTGCTGATTTTGTAAGTTTGCCCACTGTCAAAGACATGAACAGTCTAGAATTTTTAGGCTAGGTTAATTTTACCAGTGAGAGATAGATTATATTAAAAAAAAAAAAAAATCACATAGTCAAAATTATATATATTTATTTGCATTGTGCACAGAGAAATAAGTATTTGATCCCCTACCAACCATTAAGAGTTCAGCCTCCTCCAGACCAGTTACACGCTCCAAATCAACTTGGTGCCTGCATTAAAGACAGCTGTCTTAAATGGTCACCTGTATAAAAGACTCCTGTCCACAGACTCCATTAATCAGTCTGACTCTAACCTCTACAACATGGGCAAGACCAAAGAGCTTTCTAAGGATGTCAGGGACAAGATCATAGACCTGCACAAGGCTGGAATGGGCTACAAAACCATAAGTAAGACGCTGGGTGAAAAGGAGACAACTGTTGGTGCAATAGTAAGAAAATGGAAGACATACAAAATGACTGTCAATCGACATCAATCTGGGGCTCCATGCAAAATCTCACCTCGTGGGGTATCCTTGATTCTGAGGAAGGTGAGAGCTCAGCCGAAAACTACACGGGGGGAACTTGTTAATGATCTCAAGGCAGCTGGGACCACAGTCACCAAGAAAACCATTGGTAACACATTACGCCGTAATGGATTAAAATCCTGCAGTGCCCGCAAGGTCCCCCTGCTCAAGAAGGCACATGTACAGGCCCGTCTGAAGTTTGCAAATGAACATCTGGATGATTCTGAGAGTGATTGGGAGAAGGTGCTGTGGTCAGATGAGACTAAAATTGAGCTCTTTGGCATTAACTCAACTCGCCGTGTTTGGAGGAAGAGAAATGCTGCCTATGACCCAAAGAACACCGTCCCCACTGTCAAGCATGGAGGTGGAAACATTATGTTTTGGGGGTGTTTCTCTGCTAAGGGCACAGGACTACTTCACCGCATCAATGGGAGAATGGATGGAGCCATGTACAGTCAAATACTGAGTGACAACCTCCTTCCCTCCACCAGGACATTAAAAATGGCTCGTGACTGGGTCTTCCAGCACGACAATGACCCGAAACATACAGCCAATGCAACAAAGGAGTGGCTCAAAAAGAAGCACATTAAGGTCATGGAGTGGCCTAGCCAGTCTCCAGACCTTAATCCCATCGAAAATTTATGGAGGGAGCTGAAGATCCGAGTTGCCAAGCGACAGCCTCGAAATCTTAATGATTTACAGATGATCTGCAAAGACGAGTGGGCCAAAATTCCATCTAACATGTGTGCAAACCTCATCATCAACTACAAAAAACGTCTGACTGCTGTGCTTGCCAACAAGGGTTTTGCCACCAAGTATTAAGTTTTGTTTGCCAAAGGGATCAAATACTTATTTCTCTGTGCAAAATGCAAATAAATATATATAATTTTGACAATGTGATTTTCTTTTTTTTTTTTTATGTAATCTATCTCTCACTGGTAAAATTAACCTAGCCTAAAAATTCTAGACTGTTCATGTCTTTGACAGTGGGCAAACTTACAAAATCAGCAAGGGATCAAATACTTATTTCCTTCACTGTATGTTCTGATTGTGTTCCTCTGGCTTTCCTCCAGGATCTCCAGTTTTATCCCACTCCTCAAAAACATACTGCACAGTACAGAACTATAGAATATGTTGGTACTATATAAACAATAGGGAACTAAAGTCCTCTAGGAATATGAATGGGAGGTGGAGGTGTCGCTATTCAGGTCTCAAATGGGAGAGACAAACCTATGAAAAAATAAAAACGTTTATCCTTGATATTTTATTTTAATAATGTAAATTACAACGTTTCTTAAAGTGAATCTGTCGGCAGTTTTGAGGCCTCATAACTGCCGACAGCGCTATATAGGGGACGGCATTGTTACGATACTTGGGGTCTCGGACATGCAAGTTGTTCTTCTAATAACTATGTATTAGCAAGTGGCCCATAATACTGGTGAAAATAAACATAAAGTGGCCAACCCCTTTAGGTATCCGTTCACCAAAAATGAGAACCTATTGAAATCAGTTCTACAGAAGTTTATTTTGCCAAAAAAAGCAACATCAATGTACGGAATTTAGTATATTTAACGTTAGCAGTTAGCATATGTAGATAAAAAAAATGTTGGAAGAACAGAGCCCATATTAACGCTGTCAGTACAGAAATGTTTAGAGATATGACTTGACCTTAGTTCCTGTAATGCACAGCCATAACAGCCAGTTAGATTGACTCAACATGAAAGAAATGTTCCTGATCAGAGAGATTAGGCCATAGGAAGTGCATGAAGAGGTGTGTACTTTGTGGTTGCATGAATGACTGACAAGTTGATGCTATGGTGTCAGGAAGGCCCTCTGGACAGGAACCATTCAAAACCTTTAATTCCACTAATAAGCATAGATGCATACAGATATGTACTGTAAAGTTTTATGTTACACTGTATGACAGACAATCCCACCTCCGACTCCAATTCTCCCATGATTTTACTTAATGTATGTTTTCCAATTCCCATTACAATAAAGCCTTGCTGTCCATCACACAACGTTTACTGCTTAATCCCAAACTTAAGTACCAGCCAATATACCATACACTGCTGAAATTACTGGGATAAGAACTGATCTCTCACAATTAGGGTATGTTCACACGGCTTAGCAAAATACGTCTGAAAATACAGAGCTGTTTTCAGGCGAAAACAGCTCCTGATTTTCAGACGTTTTTGTAGCAACTCGTGTTTTTGCGGCGTATTTTACGGACGTTATTGGAGCTGTTTTTCAATGGAGTCAATGAAAAATGGCTCCAAAAATGTCCCAAGAAGGGACATGCACTTCTTTTTCGTGGGCGTCTTTTTACGCGCCGTATTTTGACAGCGACGCGTAAAATTACACCTCGTGGGAACAGAGCACCATAAAACCCATTGCATGCAATGGGCAGATGTTTGTAGGTGTATTAGGGGCGTTTTTTTAGGCGTAATTCGAGGCGTAAAACGCCCGAATTACCTCTGAAAACAGTGCGTGTGAACATACCCTTATACCTCAATAATATTATGAACCAGGTCATCACTTAGGCCTCATGCACACTTCCGTCGGCCGTTGTACGGCCGTTAATGACAGTCCCGTCACACATGGATGGCTTCCGTGTGCAGCCCGTTGTGTCACGGACCTATTTCAATGTAAAGATCGAGACTGTTCCATCAAAAACGGGCAGGTGTAGGACCTGCACAACTTTTGACGGAACGGCCGCACGGTTCCGTTAAAACAATGGAAGTGTGCATGGCCCCATTGAAAAGAATGGGTTCGGGGTGCTATCCGTGACAAAAACAGATAGCACCCTGAAGGAAAAAACTGAAGTGGGCATGAGGCCTTAGGAGAAGATACCAGATGTGTATGATGAAAACTGAAATGACATCTGCTCCTTGACCTTTCCCAGAGTTCATCTTCGTAATCTTATCAGAGCCAGATGTGGCTTTTTGATTATTTCTTTATGAAATCACACCACCCCCACCTCATTTCCTAAGAAACATCAGTACCTAAATATTGGGTTTATTTCTTATCATCATTAGGCCGCAAGTAAAGACAGGGATATGTACACAGAGATATATGTATTAACACATTGCCTGCAAATAATAAACCAGCATTCGGGGACCGAAATCTAACACTCTTTATATTCGAGAAAGAGCAATGTTTCTTTTTGCAGTGCCAGTCACAGTCCCCCAGTTAAAGTGCCAAGAGAGACTCCAAGGTACAAGGACATATAAGCTTGAAAATAGTCCTGCATAGCTGAAAAGTTGCTGTTCTATTATGTGCCATTCAAGTTGATTATAGAAGTCTTAATGGATTGGAATAAAACTGAGAGGTCCATAACAGAGCCAAACACAGTGCCCTCATAATGTAGCCCTGCATCGTAATACAGTTACATGAGAGTGACACGCAAGATATCGGTCTGCTGGGACACAAGCAAAGCTTACATATACCCGCCAGGTTACACGTACCGCATGTGAAGAATCATCAATGTATTACTGATGCATAAAAAATATATAGATTCTACATCCTAACTATTGCCACAATATTACACTACCAGCATTACAGACTATGGTGTGGAAGCCAGAAAGGCCCTGGCGTCCTCCTTTCCTCCAATGTCACGTTGTCCAGTTACTTACTAAAATCACGTATTGCACACGTAGCCCCTGTGCGGTTATATAGAGATGACTACGTGATTCACGTTTACAATGGATAATAACAGAATGTTCCTTCTGCTTATACAAGTAATGAGTCAACATCAAAGTTACTATTTTAAATCTTATTTGTGTGGCTTTGTGTTTGCGCAGTATTACATGTGACAAGGTGTGTATTTCTGTAGACAGATCAATTATCTTTCTCACCCTTATAGGAGTGCGTTTCACCTACCAAGATAATGCAAACAAGACAAAACCGCTGAGAATTCTACAATGTCTACATTCCTGTGAAGTGATAATCAGTCAGATAGCAAACATGGGGCTTCTACATGTAATCCCTGAAATAATGGGAAAAAACAGCCAGGATCTGTTATTGTCTATCCTCTTTTGACCTTTGCATGACGTTCTTATTTCTTTAATGGAGATCTCGTTTCTTGAATCTATTGTCCTTCAACTAAATAACCAGACAGTGATAATTATCTACTATAAATCTTGTGTATTTGATATACTGTATATTTTATACATCAGAAAATGAAGTATTAGTAAAAGGCATAGGAGACTATAGATTATATGTAAACTCGGGGCATGCCTAATGGACTTCATATTTTAGATATACCTTATTATATTAGAGATCAAAAAGAAATCTCTGTTTTGAACATTTTGTCAGGTTCTGGAGACTCTTTATAAATTGGTGATCCTGCTGCCGCTGAAAAACAGATAGATCACCTGTTGATTCAGATTGTCCCAGTGGCAATGTTATAGAAAAGTTGTAGCCAACTGAATGTGGCCTGTGGCTACTTCATTACTCCACGGCCATTTGTAGATGAGAGTAACACAATGTAAAACGTGTAGCTCCATCTTAGAAACACTTTACATTTTTTTTTTTTTAGAAAACTATGTAATAAGCAATGTTCTAAAATAAAATTGCTCCTTTAACAAGCAGGAGTAATTTAAGTTATAGACCAGGGCAGCGTTCGGCTATTACAATTCCCCGTCCAATGCCACCAGAGCAGCATCACAAGAATACAGACACCATTCACAAGCAGAGGAGCTGTCACAATATGTCCCCGTGCTCTCTCCATTCCCAGAATACATTATGCTGATGGTGCTTGGAGAGCAATGGTATCAGCACAATGTAAGCTTGGGTTTTAGTTTGGGGGTAGAGTGTAGACTCTAGATGCCATTATTACCAAAAGAACAGCCATGAAAAACTTAATAAGGTACAACAATGCAAATTACATATACACATATTGGCACACAAAGCAAGTTAACTCCAAAAAAAAAGATAAAACACATCAATAGTACAGCAAAATAAATCCTAGGCCATCTGGACACTAACTAAACATTCAGCGTCCCTCGCTATCAGGCTCTTGCCTACCGGCCCGGAAACTCAAAACACACTTTTGTTCTTTACCAGAACGTCCTGACTCCCACAGGCTGGCAATGCCTATCTTCCCTAGGCTGAGAGCTTTGGCTTCTCTCCCTCCCCAGGCTAAGAGCACCTTCTGACTGCCTTAGGGCATAGTCACACGCAACAGATTTTGTTGCAGAAGTTTTCATCTAAATGGAAATGACAGAAATCAATGCACCTGTTTCAGAAACAACCCCATTCGGATGGATGGAACTGATTTTCAGTCACAGAAATTTCTGCAACAAAATCTATTGAGTGTGACTGCGCCCTTACACCCTTCTTTAAGGGATGGCAGATTGGTGCCTAATTGCACCCACCTGATAGAAAAAGACCAAGCTTGTACTGTTGGAGTGGGAGCCCACTCTTCTCTGATCACTTCAGCAACCAGAGCCTTGTTCCAGGTTTTCCAGAAGACCAACACTGTGAAAATAGCCCATTCCCTGGTTAAACACACATTCTGGATGCTGTAATGTTTAATTTTCTCCTCCATCCAGCAGTGACCATGTCATATATATATATATATATATATATATATATATATATATATATATATATATATATATAGGACCAACTTTGTGTGTGTGTGTGCCATGTTGAGGAATATGGCACACACTGACACACCCCTTGGACAGTGTTCTAGTCTTAGTACATGCCCCCACTCTATACAACAGAGCACAGAAAGTAAAAGGGTAGAGTCCATAGACGATCAGCAACAAAGGGACCATAGGGATGTGCCAAATCTTTTAGAAGTACAGACATGACGGCGAGGCCTGTAGACAACTTCCTGCCACTGCCTGGGGCTAGGGTTACATGGAGGATTAATATCTGAATCTTTGGGTTAGAAGTTTCATGTTTCTAATTAGGAAATATTCAAGTGTTAGAACAATATTTTTATGACTTCATGTTGCATTTCCCTCAGCCATGCAAAATAATCAATGAGTACAGTATCTGCCAAAGGCCCTGATCGAATAGTCATGAAGGCCCTGCAAATCGCACTTTCAAGTTCCTAAGGCAGGGTCGTACACTTTTGTTTCAGAAAAAAATAATATGGCACGGTAGTATTTAGAAGTATGTAGTATAATGCAACTGATATACAAAGGTGATCAGACAACAATGTGGAAAACGGCTACACTATCTATAAATTGTTCTCTAATGGGCAAATTAAGAGGGTAGTATAGTGTAAAAGCTTGTAAGAAAATATTCAAAGGATAAACTACTTAGAGTATTTTAGGTCTAACACTAATTTGATTTAGAGGGGGGGGGGGGGGGAGGCAAATCGGTGTGTTATTCTTACATGTCTTTTCCAACATAGGGGTATGTTTTATATTCTGTGATCAGGTAGATGTTAAAAAGTAAACAATGTAACTGATCTATATGTACTTCTAAGTGCCCAGAAAAGCCTGAAGAAATTCTTGTTGGACTCAATAATATTAGATGAAAGGACATGATGAAGAAAGAAATGGCTATGCAGTGTCCCTCTAGTAATAATTACTAATTAACTTGTATTTTTCCTGTTCCGCATTATTTGTCCAGATGTAACCCCTTACACATGTCACTGACATTAGTCATCATTAGTCCCCTAAATGAGTGTGTCTTCACAATAGAAGGGAATAAAGGACTAAACTAGCCCTAGGAGCTCAGACCTCGTACAATAGGGCCAATTAAGAAGCGGCCATTGATGTCCGTAAAATTGCTGAATCTTAAAGCAGAATGTTTACACAAAATAAATTGCTCATTTCCTTCCATAGAAAACATATGTTGCAGACAATATTAACACCTGGAGGTACAAGATATAACATGTATCTATTGACCCAAGATGTGAATGGATCCATCATCATGAAGATGATGGAGAGAACTTATTTTTAAAGATTTCTCCTGAAATCCACTGATCAATTTGGGTTGAGTAGAGTTGAAAGTAAGTAGTGCAGTCAAGCACTGTAAACATTCCATACTTTTAACCCTTTGTATGACAGCAGTTTATGGGCACACTAGTCCAAATGACCTATTAGGGTTTTCCCAGGAATAGACATATGAAAACTGCTATATTACTGAATAATAAAAGGACAACAATGCATATAAAAAAAGTATAAAAAAGTGCCATATTTTGCAATGGTCACTATTGTGTAGTAATTATTTTGCATTTTGATGACGTTTTTGTAGCCAAATACTTGAAATGGATCAAAAAAATAAGGACGCCAGGTAAGGTTGGTTCCAGTTTGTTGTTAAAAAAAAAAACAAGTAAAAAACACTGCATCAAAAACTGCATTGTGAAGAGTTATAAAGAGTTAACAAGGTCAAAGAGCTCATCCTTGCCATAATGTAGAGACCTGTAATATGGCACCCATAGCCTGCTCCCAAATTATATAGAGGCACATGGGGATTTTTTTTCTCAAGAATCCCTTATAAATCAGTGAGAAAAAATAATTGTGGGATGCAGTATTGCATGCCATAACATGTAGGTATTATCCACTAGAATCAATTCTACAAGAGGAGAACATAGTGCCTCACGTAGTGACTGTAGATCCATTATATGGCCCCATAGGGACTCTCCGTGCCACTATACTTTTGCCCACGTGAAAAAAGCGGAAATCTAGCTAACAGAGGCAAACGGTATCCAACCGAAACAAAAAAAGTTACCATTGAAATCAATGGTAATTCAAATAGAAGCGATGCTTTCCGTTTGGATTTTCGGTCATCTCTTCCTCTGACAGAAGAAACCTAAACGGGAGACAACGCTAGTGTGAACTTAGTCTAATACATGCTGCATATATTTATACGCTTGGTATTTGTTTTGCACTGACTTCTTCTAAACTGCCCTGTTATACTACCAAATTGTTTATTCTTATGACTTTATTTACATTGCTATATATACACAAATATTGTCATTACTCATATCAGTCTCTGTTCTCAATGGGGCTCACAATCTAATTTCCCCTATCTCAGACACATACACGGAACAATTAACCTATCTGTGTGTGTTTGGAGTGTGGGAGAAAACCCACACAAACACTGGTAGAACATACATACTCCATACAGCTTTGTTGCCCGTGACTGGATTTGATCCCAGGACACCAGCACTGTTAGGGTATGTGCACACGATAACGACCATTACGTCTGAAATTACAGAGCTGTTTTCAGGAGAAAACAGCTCTGTAATTTCAAACGTAATTGCATGTACTCGCATTTTGCGAGGCGTCTTTGATGGCCGTAATTTGGAGCTGTTCTTCATTGGATTCAATGAAAAACGGCTAAAATTACGTCCAAAGAAGTGTCCTGCACTTCTTTGACGAGGCAGTCATTTTACACGTCGTCTTTTGACAGCGACGCGTAAAATGACAGGTCGTCTGCACAGTACGTCGGCAAACCCATTCAAATGAATGGGCAGATGTTTGCCGACGTATTGGAGCCGTATTTTCGGGCGTAAATCGAGGCATAATACGCCTCGTTTACGCCTGAAAATAGGTTGTGTGAACCCAGCCTAAGGCTAACCACTAAGTATAAACAATTGAGGCTATAGCTGAGTGGTTATGAATTCTATATGTATTCTTGATCGGCAATTTATATTTAATTATAAAAAGGGCTTGTTCAGACTGAGTTTTTTGGCACTGATTTTGACATGGAAACTGCGTCGGAATCAGAGACAAAGAATGGCCGAAATCACCCCTCAGTGATTTCAATGGGGGGGGGGGGGGCAGGAGCATTTTTTTTTCCCAGGCGGCTTTTACCCACTCTTGAGAAAATAGAGCGGAATGCCTCATTTCCGAGCGTTTTTCGCAGTGTTTTTTTATCTGAGGTTCTTGCATTAGCTTCAGTGGCCGTGGGTGAAAAACAATGTGAAAAAATGCAGCAAAAAAGCGCAGGCAAGTTAAAATCTGCCTCAAAATTCCTGAAAGAATTCTGTGTAAACAGGGCCTAAAGTCAGCTTTTTTTGGTGGCTCAGTGGTTAGCACTATTGCCTTGCAGTATTGGGGTCCTGGGTTCAAGTCCAACATCAACCAACCAAGGAGTTTGTATATTCTCTCAAAAATACCAACGTACAGCACTGTGGAATATGTTGGTGCTATATATGTAACAGAAATAAATAAATTATTTGACAAAACACCTTCTAAATAAGTGCAAAGGCAGCTCATATGATCTGTGCTCTGTTGCTCCCCCCTGTGGTTCTTCCAAGCATTGCTAGGGCATGCCTAACAACAGAGTTTCACACAAAACAGGTAAGTAGTTAGCTAGGTAGGTCCCCTGTGGCAGTGGCCACGATAAAGAAATACATTCGGAGTAGAGTTCTCTTCTTAGCGGGTACTTGGTCTTTCTTCTGTTTCTCTGGCTTCCTTAGATATTTTCAGTCATATATATATTAATAAGTAAAGTTTTTTCCTATAAGAGACAGCTGTAAATAATCCTTTACAAGTATACAACTGTATCAGGGCAATAGTTTATATTACAATGAAATAAAGTTGAAAATAATTCTTAAAATATTATACATTAGCTATGTAAAAACATTTGTAGATGACAAACGTAAATGAAAGGTTCCTTGTGGCATGCAATAAATCTAAAGGTATTAGGCCCAACGTTTTACAAGCATTTAAAAAAAAACGTAAAGTCTCCCTATGCCAAGAACTATGACAGCTCCGAATAACGATATATGAGCATTCTCAGTCTCCATTATGACCTACTGGCCTCATTCCTCCCGTTTGTTGATGTGTGTCAGAATAACGGATGGTCATCGTGACTTATAACTCATTGCTCTTGGCAGAGCACCCTACTAGAAATGACACCCAATACCCAGGTAATCTCTGCAAATCCCTGAATAATGCACATGGCATGTAGTACACAGAGAAGTGCAGCTGTCACTTGATTCATTCATTCCTGATTTTCCTTGTCCAACTTTGGTAAACGAGGGTATTACCACAAAACATATGCCCGACCATTTGCGAGAACCTAGCAAATTATTAACTTCTTCTCTGCCAAAGATTTTCAAATTGTGCATAGGTTATTCATGTTCAAGAACGAAAGAAAAACCGTACACCATGGATTCTATTTTCTCGGACAACTAACTACTACACCAACGTATTTATTTTTTTTATTAGAAAGGGGCATGACGATATAGTATTACATTATGAGACATATTTATCAAACCGATACACCATTTCTTCACATAGACTTTGTATATGAACACGAGGCAGATTAGCTGAGAATTTTACGCAACTGATTTCATTGTGTAAAATCTGCAGCGTATTACCGTAGTAGCAAAGTGGATGAACGTTCAACAAATCTCATTCAAGCGCTGCGGAAAAAATAAGCAGAAAAGTGCGAAAATTGAAATGCAGATTCCCTACAAGCAGCATGTCAGTTTCTGTTGCGAAAACGCTGCGGAATTTCTGCACAGAAGATCCAGTCGAAAATTATGCAGATTTTCCGCTGTTTATGGACGTACCCTTTTAGTGACATTTAGTCAGACAATAATCACATGTACATGTAACTTTCATGAGAATTTCATAAAACTGTTGAGCGACAAATAAATCAATAAGAATGCAATCAAAAGTTGCATGTAAGTTACATGAATGCTGCTAATGAAGGTGTCGTGTAAGTCGCAGGACAGTTGAAACTGACATGTGAATGTCAGGATAGACATGTAGTAGTCGCTTTACACACAAGAGACAGCATTTTGTATGGCGCCCAATCTGACAATAGTTTCAAGCAATTTTCCAGTTTGCAGGAGTGACATTATTAATATAGTCACAGGGGACGGTATTAACATACTCACAGGGGATAGTATTAATATACTCACAGGGGACGGTATTAATATACTCACAGGGGACGGTATTAACATACTCACAGGGGACGGTAATAACATACTCACAGGGGACGGTAATAACATACTCACAAGGGGACGGTAATAACATACTCACTGGGGGCGGTATTAACATACTCACAGGGGAAAGTATTAACATACTCACAGGGGAAAGTATTAACATACTCACAGGGGACAGTATTAACATACTCACAGGGGAAAGTATTAACATACTCACAGGGGAAAGTATTAACATACTCACAGGGGAAAGTATTAACATACTCACAGGGGAAAGTATTAACATACTCACAGGGGACAGTATTAACATACTCACAGGGGACAGTATTAACATACTCACAGGGGACAGTATTAACATACTCACAGGGGACAGTATTAACATACTCACAGGGGACGACAGTATTAACATACTCACAGGGGACAGTATTAATATACTCCCAGGGGACCGTATTAATATACTAAAAGGGGACAGTATTAACATACTCACAGGGGACCGTATTAATATACTAAAAGGGGACAGTATTAACATACTCACAGGGGACACTATTAATATACTCACAGTGGACACTATTAACAAACTCATAGGGGTCATGTGTAAATGGATGTAAAGAAACGTTCCAGCATTGTAACATATAGGCCACATAACGTGTGTACACAGTGCTGACACCTGCTAAAAAAGTTGACAGAAGAACAGGCTTCATGAGTATGTCACAAGTTTCCTTGCCATTCTTTTTGCACATTAGTCCCACAGTGTTGTGTCAGAACACTTTTGGTCACAGAGCAACAATGAAACCCCCATAGCAAAAATTTATTGTAGGATTAGCACAATATCAATGAAGATTAGATAGATAGATAGATAGATAGATAGATAGATAGATAGATAGATAGATAGATAGATAGATAGATAGATAGATAGATAGATAGATAGATAGATAGATAGATAGATAGATAGATGATAGATAAAAATGCATAACCATAGACACATTATGAGCTTCGTTTTTTCCATGTAAATGCTATTTTCCAGGTGCACGCCTCTGGGGTAAAGGAGTTGAATAAATTAGTAACATTTATTGGCTGCACATTCTTATCCTAATATTATATATATATATATATATATATATATATATATATATTACATACTGATACATCGTTGCCCACCTTGACAATGGACTAGGTGGTGAGACATAATTGCAGGTATTTCTACTGGACATGGTCTTACCTGCAGCTAGGAAGCATCCTCCTGCCTGGTGGTGGTGCAGGGGTTAAATCACATGAAACCAGCTCTAATTGAAAAGCAATGAAGCGATGTGAGGAATAGTATAGGAGGGTGAATGGTCCCAGGATTATGATCCACAAGAGGTCAGGGCAGTGTGGGGGTGCCCTGTGGCTCCATGCTCTGAGGTACACAGGAGGACTGCCACAACCATGGTCAAGCAGTGGACAGAAAGGCAGGCAGGGTCCCACCTCTAGCCCATGGCTTCACAAGTTCTAGCTCCAGCTAAGCACAGCCCGGCTCTTCTCCTAGTGAGGCTCCTTGTAATAACAGAGCCAGACAAGTCAGAGGCAGTGAGATGAGAGGAATGCCTGAGAAGTGCACAAGAAGGGAAAGATCAGAAGCTCTGCCCTCCCGCCCTGTGCTCTCCCTCACACACCCTCTCCTGGCTGTCACACTCACTTGGTGGAGGTGTCCTGGGCTGTGTTCACATGTGCAGCCTGCTTCCTGCTCACCACCAGTAGTAACTCACCTGTCAGGGGCCCCCACCCTGGGAACGCGGGGTTCCCCAACACGTAATGGTGGGAACACATAGGGACTTTCCATTGTACTTGTAGATCTCCTGTAGTTTTTTTTAGCAGAATCAATAGCGTAGTCGACTATGCTATTCCGCTAAAAAAAAAAGGAAACCTTACGGAACGGAGAGAAACGGAAACCATTAGCAACGGAAGCATTACCATTGAAATAAATTGTAATGGGTTTCTGTTTGGTTTCCGCAGATGTGAATGAAGCCTAAGCATTATCCCATATATTTTTAAGGACATCCACTTTAAAAAGTTAGTCAGTTTGTAAACGTGTATAACATAATACCTGACGTTGGAAAGCTAGGGACTTTCTATTGGTATCTCTGTTGGCATTTGTAACCAAACTATCTTTACACTCTAGTTACAAGAATTCAACCCCCAAACCAATATTTCAGGGCCCCTCACAGTAAAGAAAGTTTGCATTTATTTACATACACAAGTCAGTAAGGCAGGTCTATGGACATAAGGACAATATAGTGTGTTTAGGGGGATCCCTGAGATCTCACCTTCAGGTTTGTGTTGGAAGTAAGTATATTACAAACTTTTAATGACTTGCTTCAAGTATACATAACAATTAGTTTGAAATATGCTATATACAGTGAAGGAAATAAGTATTTGATCCCTTGCTGATTTTGTACGTTTGCCCACTGTCAAAGACATGAACAGTCTAGAATTTTTAGGCTAGGTTAATTTTACCAGTGAGAGATAGATTATATATAAAAAAAAAACTGAAAATCACATAGTCAAAATTATATATATTTATTTGCATTGTGCACAGAGAAATAAGTATTTGATCCCTTTGGCAAACAAGACTTAATACTTGGTGGCAAAACCATTGTTGGCAAGCACAGCAGTCAAACATTTTTTGTAGTTGATGATGAGGTTTGCACACATGTTAGATGGAATTTTGGCCCACTCCTCTTTGCAGATCATCTGTAAATCATTAAGATTTCGAGGCTGTCGCTTGGCAACTCGGATCTTCAGCTCCCTCCATAAGTTTTCGATGGGATTAAGGTCTGGAGACTGGCTAGGCCACTCCATGACCTTAATGTTCTTCTTTTTGAGCCACTCCTTTGTTACCTTGGCTGTATGTTTTGGGTCATTGTCATGCTGGAAGACCCAGCCACGAGCCATTTTTAATGTCCTGGTGGAGGGAAGGAGGTTGTCATTCAGGATTTGACGGTACATGGCTCCATCCATTCTCCAATTGATGCGGTGAAGTAGTCCTGTGCCCTTAGCAGAGAAACACCCCCAAAACATAATGTTTCCACCTCCATGCTTGACAGTGGGGATGGTGTTCTTTGGCATAGGCAGCATTTCTCTTCCTCCAAACACGGCGAGTTGAGTTAATGCCAAAGAGCTCAATTTTAGTCTCATCTGACCACAGCACCTTCTCCCAATCACTCTCAGAATCATCCAGATGTTCATTTGCAAACTTCAGACGGGCCTGTACATGTGCCTTCTTGAGCAGGGGGACCTTGCGGGCACTGCAGGATTTTAATCCATTACAGCGTAATGTGTTACCAATGGTTTTCTTGGTGACTGTGGTCCCAGCTGCCATGAGATCATTAACAAGTTCCCCCCGTGTAGTTTTCGGCTGAGCTCTCACCTTCCTCAGGATCAAGGATACCCCACGAGGTGAGATTTTGCATGGAGCCCCAGATCGATGTCGATTGACAGTCATTTTGTATGTCTTCCATTTTCTTACTATTGCACCAACAGTTGTCTCCTTCTCACCCAGCGTCTTACTTATGGTTTTGTAGCCCATTCCAGCCTTGTGCAGGTCTATGATCTTGTCCCTGACATCCTTAGAAAGCTCTTTGGTCTTGCCCATGTTGTAGAGGTTAGAGTCAGACTGATTAATTGAGTTTGTGGACAGGAGTCTTTTATACAGGTGACCATGTAAGACAGCTGTCTTTAATGCAGGCACCAAGTTGATTTGGAGCGTGTAACTGGTCTGGAGGAGGCTGAACTCTTAATGGTTGGTAGGGGATCAAATACTTATTTCTCTGTGCACAATGCAAATAAATATATATAATTTTGACTATGTGATTTTCAGGTTTTTTTTTTAAATATAATCTATCTCTCGCTGGTAAAATTAACCTAGCCTAAAAAATCTAGACTGTTCATGTCTTTGACAGTGGCCAAACTTACAAAATCAGCAAGGGGTCAAAAACTTATTTCCTTCACTGTATATGTGTGTATATATATATATATATATATATATAAAAAGGTAGAAGTAGCAAATATATATATGTATCTATATACATATATATATATATATATATATATATATATATATATATATATATAGATCACATAAACAACAAAAATTTGAACAGCACATTCCAACTAAATTATATAAAATGTGTATGCAGGTGCAGGAACACCTGTGACTGCAAATATACAGCAGAAATATGGCGACAGCACACTGCGACACTAATGCCACCTAAGGTGGCATTAGGGCATGGCCAGACGTGGCGGAATTGCTCTGGAAATCCGCAGCGCACCCGTTTCTCCATTGCCTTCCACAGCCTTTTAGTAGGGTTCGTTTGCACGTTGCGGACAATTCCGCTGCGGAGCATAGGCTGCGGTGCAGAATTTGGTGTCCGCAGCATAGAATGGTTGTTGTGGACGTGTGGCGGACTGGTTGCCGACTCATTGCGGAATTTCTCCATTGACTTCAATGGAGATTCAAAATTCCGCAATGAAGTCCGCAGATGTTATGTGTGCTGCGGAGCGTATTGGTTTTTTAACATGACATTTCTTCATTCTGGCTGGACCTATGTATTTCTACAGAGGAAGTCAATGGGGCTCCCGTAATTACGGGTGACTACGTGTGTGCACCCATAATTACGGGTGACTACGTGTGTGCACCCGTAATTACGGGAGCGTTGCTAGGCAACGTCAGTAAATAGTCACTGTCCAGGGTGCTGAAAGAGTTAAACGATCGGCAGTAACTCTTTCTGCACCCTGGACAGTGACTTCTGATCACAATATACATCAACCTGTAAAAAAAATAGAAGTTCATACTTATCGATAACTCCCTGCTTCTTCCTCCAGTCCAGCTTCCCAGGATGACGTTTGCAGCCAATCACAGGCTGCAGCAGTCACATGGACTGCCGCGTCATCCAGGGAGTTCGGGCTGGATGCCAAAAGAGGGACGCGTCACCAAGACAACGGCCGGTAAGTATGAAATTCTTTTACTTTCACAAGGGAAAGTGCTGTCCCTTTTCTCTATCCTGCACTGATAGAGAGAAGGGAAGTACTTTCACCTCAATACGCAGCGGCTAGTCTGCATCAATTTAATGGCCATTTTGGGCAGATACGCAACAGAATCTGCAATGCAGATTCTGTGCGGCATTGATGCGGACAGTTGCGGAAGAAATCCGCCACGTCTGGGCATGCCCTTAGTGTCGCAGTGTGCTGTCGCCATTCTTTTTCTGCTATATATATATATATATATTTATATATATATATAGATAGATATATCTATATACTGTATAGATATCTATATATATATATCTATATATATATATATTTTCTATTTCTACTACTTTTAATATACTAGGGGAGAATTACCAATGCATTATGACTGTTTTCTAGTGTAATGCATAAAAATAGTGAATTCTTTCCTGGCTAATACTAATGAAAGACTACAACCACTTGTACCTCAATGTGGTGGGTCTCAGTAAGGGTATGTTCACACAATTAACAAAATACGTCTGAAAATACGGAGCTGTTTTCAAGGGAAAACAGCTCCTGATTTTCAGACGTTTTTTGAGCAACTCGCGTTTTTCGCTGTGTTTTTTGCGCCCGTTTTTGGAGCTGTTTTCAATAAAGTCTATGAGAAAGCGGCTCCAAAAATGTCCCAAGAAGTGTCCTGCACTTCTTTTGACGAGCTGTAATTTTACGCGTCGTATTTTGACAGCGACGCGTAAAATGACAGCTCGTCTGCACAGAACATCGCAAGACCCATTGCAAGCAATGGGCAGATGTTTGCTGACGTATTGGAGCCGTCTTTTCAGGCATAATTTGAGGCATAAAACGCCTCCATTACGTCTGAAAAGAGGTTGTGTGCACATACCCTAACACTGTGCATTTACAGCGCTGTGATCACGTGGCCACAGTCATTGCAATCACCCACGGGGGTTGGGTTAAAAACTTGCAGAAAGTTTGAAATTAAAAAAGATCATATGTCATATGAAATCATATGTCTGATATATCATTTAATAATGTAATGCTAAATTACAATATTTGTGCTTTAATGCACAGTCTGTTTTATTTTTATACTCTATGCAACTTTTCTGCTTGTGTATGTACATGCGCCTCCATGTATTCCTATGCGACAGTTGCTATATCAGCTGTTCAAATGTTCACAATTTTGGAAAATTTTAGAAAAGCTTCTCAAGTCTAGACACCATGTACGCAGCCAGAACATGTTTGAATCTATTTATATCAGCAAAACAGGCCTAGATAAATTTGAGCACCAGCAAAATAATTTATTCATACAGTACAGTACTAACCAAACTATTAGGACTTGCTTTAACCCCTTAAAGAGGCTCTGTCACCACATTATAAGTGCCCTACCTCCTACATAAGGAGATCGGCGCTGTAATGTAGGTGACAGCAGTGCTTTTTATTAAAAAAAACTATCTATTTTAACCACTTTATTAGCGATTTGAGATTTATGCTAAGGAGTTTCTCAATGGACAACTGGGCGTGTTTTACTATTGACCAAGTGGGCGTTGTACAGAGGAGTGTATGATGCTGACCAATCAGCGTCATACACTTCTCTCCATTAATTTCCTCAGCGCATAGGGATCCTGCTAGATCCTTATGTGCTGTCTTATGCTAACACTTTAAGGGTATGTTCACACGCTGAGCCAAAAACGTCTGAAAATACGGAGCTGTTTTCAAAGGAAAACAGCACCTGATTTTCAGACTTTTTTGAGCAACTCGCGTTTTTCGCGGTGTTTTTCACTGTGTTTTCGTGGCGTTTTTTCGGCCGTTTTTGGAGCTGTTTTCAATAGAGTCTATGAGAAAACGGCTCCAAAAACTTCCCAAGAAGTGTCCTGCACTTCTTTTGACGAGGCTGTATTTTTACGCGTCTTCTTTTGATGACAGGTCGTCGGCACAGTACATCGGCAAACCCAATGAAAGTAATAGGCAGATGTTTGCCGACGTATTGGAGCCGTCTTTTCAGGCGATATTCGAGGCGTAAAACGCCTCCATTATGCCTGAAAATAGGTAGTGTGAACCCAGCCTAACAATACTGAAGTGTCTAGACAGTAAATAGACATTCCACGGGATGTCTATTCACAATCCCTGCACTTCGTTACTGTTTCTGTGGTAGTTACAGCAGAGCAAGCGTAATCCCGCGAGATTACGCTGTAAATGACAGGTTACAGCGAGATAACGCTTGCTCTGCTGTAACTACCACAGAAACAGCAACGAAGTGCAGGGATTGTGAATAGACATCCCGTGGAATGTCTATTCACTGTCTAAACACTTCAGTATTGTTAATGTGTTAGTATAAGACAGCAGATAGCCATCTAAAAGGATCCCTATGCGCTGCCTAAATGAATGGAGAGGAGTGCATGTCCCTGATTGGTCAGCGTCATACACTCCTCTGTACAACGCCGAGTTGGTCAATAGTAAAACACGCCCAGTTTTCCATTAAGAAACTCATTAGCATAAATCTAAAATTGCTAATAAAGTGGTGAAAATAGATCGTTTTTTTAAAATAAAAAGCATTACTGTCACCTACATTATAGCGCCGATCTCCTTATGTAGGAGATAGGGCACTTATAATGTGGTGACAGAGCCTCTTTAAGGAGGCAGCCTGTTTTGGCCTTCAGGACCCAGCCTATTTTTTCAAATCTGACATGTGTTACTTTATGTGGTAATAACGTCGGAATGCTTTTACCTATCCAAGCGATTCTGAGACTGTTTTCTCGTGACATGTTGTACATTATGTTAGTGGAAAAATTTGGTCTATAAATTTGGTATTTATTTCTGAAAAACACCAAAATGTAGAGAAAATTTGCAAAAATTTTCATTTTTCTAAATTTAAACGTATCTGCTTGTAAAGCAGATAGTAATACCACACAAAATATTAACTAGTTAACATTTCCCATATGTCTACTTTATGTTTGCATCGTTTTTTGAACGTCCTTTTATTTTTCTAGGACATTACAAGGCTTAGAACTTTAGCAGCAATTTCTCATATTTTAAAGAAAACTTCAAAAGGCTATTTTTACAGGGGGCAGTTCAGTTCTGAAGTGGCTTTGAGGGCCTTACATATTAGAAAATCCCCATAAATCACCCCATTTTGAAAACTGCACCCCTCAAGGTATTCGAATCAGCATTCACCAAGTGTTTAACCTATTAGGCGTTTCACAGGAATTAAAGCAATGTAGAGGTGAAATTGACAAATTTTATTTTTTTGTCCGAAATAAATTTTTAATAAAAAATTTTTTGTACCACATTTTTAGAAATATCCCACATGTGGCCCTAGTGTGCTAATGGACTGAAACACAGGCCTCAGAAGCAAAGGAGCACCTAGTGGATTTTGGGCCCCCTCTTTTTAGAATATATTTTAGGCACCTTGTCAGGTTTGAAGAGACCTTGTGGTGCCAAAACAGTAGAAACACCCCAAAAGTTACCCCATTTTGGAAAGATCGGGCGCCATTTATCAGTGCGACACTGGCCACATATCTATGAATTATTATTTATTTACTCCATTATTATACCGTCTTATTATACCCTGATGTTCCCCGCACAGCTTACACATGCCCCCACAGTATAAACTGAAATACCAGCGGCGCGTAAAAAAAAAGACCGTCTGCACAGAACACCGTAAGACCCATTGAATTCAAATGGCAGATGTTTGCAGACTGTTTGGAGACAAAACGCCTGAATTACGTCTGTAAATAGGGCGTGTGAACATGCCCTTACTGTCATTGTGACGTAACTGTCGCTCTGACAGGAAGCCGAGGAGGACCGGCCGGAGGCTGCTCCTCCGAGGCTTCCGTACATGGCAACCCGGAGGCCATTGTCTAGCCTCCGATTGCCACAACAAGCATCGGCAGCCCCCACAATCACTTTGCGGGGGCTGCCAATGTGCTTCAAACCACTTAAATGCGGCGACGGCAATCCGTCACCGCATTTAAGGGGTTAATTGCCGAAAGCAGCGGCGATGGTCCGCTGACCGGCAAAACTGATGTGTCAGCTGTCTACGACAGCTGTCAGCGCGGGCTTGTCACTCTGTGTTTACACAGAGTGACAGTTTGAAATACTGACGAAAATTAACGTCATGGTGCGCGATCTAGCAGCCGACCATGACGTTCATTTTCGTCATAGGTCGTAAAAGAGTTAAAGGGGTTGTCCAGGCACGGACAACAGATGACCTACCCACAAGTTAGGTCATCATTATATGACCATGGGGGTCCGATACCCGGACCCCGCACCTATCAGCTGCTCCGACTGCCTCCGGGCACCGGATGTCAGTGCCATGTGAATAGGAGCACAGCCGCTATGCAGAGGTCTGAGCCATCTGCTTCCGGCTCTAAATACTGCATACCCTGCATAACATCCAGCGCCCGGAGGTAGCCAGAGCAGCTGATCAGTGCAGGGTTCAAGTCTCGGACCCCCACCGATCATATACTGACGACCTATCCTGTGGATAGAGAAATTTAATATCAGCAGCACAGCCAGCAGTCAAAACCATCCGGACCACATAAAAATCCCAACTTCAGGGGGATGCTTCGCAGAGGATAACCGCAGTCCAGGGGAAATGGCAGATCCAAACAAAGAAGAGGAAACCGCAGCACACCAGTAGAAAAGTTTGTTTTTAATTCACCAACACATCACCTGTAACGTTTTAACCCTCGCAGGGTCTTTGTCAAGCATAAAATACGTACATCAGGTGCACAACTTTTATAATCAACTTTCAATGACACCACATCCTGTGTCTAATCAGTTTACAAAATAGTGATCTAAAAATAGTAAAAGATCCATCCAAAATCCTAGTTTGTGGATATGACAAATATATAAAGACACAAAAACAAGGTTATTCATCAGAAGCGCCACATTATATAACAAAAATGTACCTCGGCATCAGACTTTATTTATTTTATCCACTGCGCATGCTCACAGCATGTTAGTAACTGGACTTAGCGTCCTTAGTTACCTACTACGTCATCCCCTCTTTTTATCCCTTGGTTGAAGGCAGTTCCCTATTAGTGCGCATGTCAGGTTGCTATAAGCAACCTGTAAACGCTTTAACCCGACTCCATAGGTCGGGCAGTGTACATGTTTAGCCGAATTGCTAGGGACACTACGTCCCGGAGAGAGGGGGGAGTTAAAGGCAATAGTTATCGCCGCGCATGCGCAATGGTATTTAAAGTCCGCATACTGGAATAGCAGAGCCAACTGGGTTGCAAACTAACAACCAATTATTTCTAAAGATCCCAAGTTCATTATTCAGTCATTCTGTTACAGTTGAATTATTACAGTTCATTATTCAGTTACAGTTCCCTTAACCCTGATTTTATATCAACTCATGATACGAAACAAGAGAATGTCCAAAAAGGACGTCTACAGGAGGCAACATGAGAGGCAAATTAAATGAGGAAGGCTGTTTACTAATCAAATCCAAGACAACAAATGTAAAATCACAAGGTCACGGGATCAGTAGTTCGCCCAACCCACATCTGCACAGCCATTCAATATATCAAGCAGTATTTAATAGAAAACCTCTTTCTCAGTAAGGATTATTAACCCAAAAGTTTTAAAAGTTGGGATAAGGCCTAATGTCAGGATATCAGAAGGTCTGGAAGTATACCTTAATTGTATTCACATATATTGACAATATTGGTACATAGTCTAGCCAAGCCTTTATTGATACATATACTATCGCCGTGTGTACACGGTCAGACATACCACCACTAGGATCAATAAAAATAAAAAAAATCTATCTGTAATCCTAAAGCACAATTGTGAAACATTGTGCTTAAACCTGATAAAGTGATGTGTAATTTTCAGATCATCCTTAAGACTCCTTATCATATATTTGTGTTGGTTCACCTAGGACCTACACTCTTGCGTTTTCTCTCCAACATAAAGCGGCATTGAATGATATAAACAACATTCTGTAGATAGGTCATCGGTTGTCCGTGCCTGGACAACCCCTTTAAAGAAGGTCCCTAGTAGTTTGGTTAGTACTGTACTGTATGAATAAATACATGTTTATTTACATTGTAAAGCTCCAGGTCTTCCTGACCCAGTGCTCCTTTTTCTCCAGGTGCTGTAGATGTGGATGTTGTAGAGTGACATCATATACCTCAGCCCGCTCCTGCATTCATGAGACTGTGCTGATGTCTAACCTAGGGATTTAGAAGAGTCTAGGAAAGGAATTGAACATAGAGGGAAGCAATAGTATCTGTTCACACTAATATGTTTCTCTTCATTATACTTTTGCATTGTTTTACAGAATAATGTAGAAATGATGGGAATATTGATTTTAATGGGAATCCACTTATAGCAGATGCCAGCAGTTACCATCCATTAGCCTCTGTTACACTAGAAAACTTTTTTTTGTCAGGCAGAATGAAAAAAAAAGGAAGTGAGACATTATCTGTTGCTTACAAAGCCACAAGGTCGGGATGCCCTTTTCACCAAAGCTAAAAAATTGTCTTCCCTACAATTCAAAGGTTCTCCGTTTCTCTCTATCCAGACCTACCTAGAAATATTCTATTAAGATCAGCTCTTAAACTTCTGCTTTCTCACCTACAAGCTAAATGCCTCCAATGGGGCACTCCATGCACACTGTTGGTTCCCCATGAGTGTCATATCTTGGCTCTTCGTACTCATGAGGAATTAACGTCTTTCTGCGAAACATTGGGTTTGCCTCATGTGATCCTACCTATCTAGTCCAGCTTGCTTTCCAGCTCATCTGGATTCCCGGTAAATAGGTCCTTTAAAGATGCACCTCCTCAGGTCTTCGCGAAACCCCTTTGTGACCAGCCTCAACAGGGCAAGTCCCGCCAAAAGAATGCAGCCTCTCATGGAATCACCTGAATTTGTACCTAGTCTTGAATGCTTATACTAATCAGTCTTTTTTTGTTTATTTTCTTTTTGTACTTCTTGGATAGATTTGTCTGAATTTGCTTATTATAATGGCTAATATAATGATGGCTTGCCTTATTTCATTGCCTGCCTCCGCCAGTCAACCCCCCTCCTGTATGACTTGGGAGTTGATCTCCGTATGTGAAAAATCATATTTAGTACCTACAACTAAGCTTAAATGTTTGCTTCCCTATTTAACTTTTTGATACTAGACCTGATTTATTTTTCACCCCACTTCCATATCATGGGATTACTGCCCCATTCTATTTAGGTCTCTATTTTTGCTAAATATTCATCTTTTATAGCAGATCCTTCTATATATATGCTTTGCATTTTCTATGCATGTTTGTGTTTATACCAATTGGCTTTCTCGACCTATTTGCATTGCCTGCATGTATAGTTTAATACTTCTGTGCCTTTTGGGCTTTGTTTTTTGTTTTGTCTTTCAGCTCAAAGTTCTAATAAAGAGGAAGGTAAATGTTGAAGTGGGCAGATCCTATACTCATGGCATCATCCATCAGCCTAATTTGTAAAGATGTTAAACGCCAATTTTCGTAACATTTTATGAAAAGGGACTTTCCAAGTGGACAGATTTAACTCACTTTAACATTCTGTCTCCTTTATGTTCTCTTTTTGTCCCAGTTACCATATTAAAAATGAAGTGCTGATTTATAATGGCAACTGCAGATTTTGTAGTCTAGGTACTAAGGTTATAACTATGACCTGACCTCGGGCCAGGAAGCCCAATCCATAACCTATTGCAGCACATGCAAGTACTCTATTACCAAAATTCTCAAATCCATTTCTGATGGTATAGCGGTGTTATTCTTCTGCCTGAAACGTGCAGATAATGATGTGGTCATTGCAACAGGGCCTCAGAGCAAAAGCTACCCTCTTAACTGCTAGAATTATTTGTAGAGCTGTTACTTTAGACTTGGACATCTGATGGTAGCAAAATGCAAAAGCACAACGGCTCTAGCTTCAATTTGGGATGGGTTAATATTAATAATAATAATAATAATAATAATAATAATAATACTACAACTCAGGACCCCCAAGCCCAGTGTGTAGTTTAGTACTATGCGCCTTAAGGCTCCATGTCTTCAGGGGGGATTTATTGACTTCATGAAGGTCTTCTTCTTTCAGGCTTATAGTGTTCATGTCATAACACAGCAATGAAGCAGTCTCACACAGCCATAATACGGCTGCATTTCCGTGTCAATGTTATGGTTGCCACACCCAAACTATCTGCAGTTCTACTAGACCGAATTTGGATTTCTAATGGGTTCTTTAAAGTTCGGTTCAATATAACCATGAAATACGACCACATTACGACAGTGTGAAACAAGTAACTTTCCAAAAATTATAAAAAGTGAAGTAATTATGAAAACAAGGGCTGTGGTCTAGAGTAAAATTATACCAAAAGGGCAAACTTACTGGATACAGCGTCATATTCCTTCACTCACAGGATGATGAAATAGGTGCATATTTCATTGTCAACAATGTCACAGATTGCTAGCAATACCGTTATTACTCATCTTTTTTTGGGCACTGTTTTCATTATTTGCCATGTATGTTTACGGCTTCGCCTGATTGCAAAGCGCTGTGTAATAAGCTAGCGCTATATAAATACAGATTATTATTATTATTACTACACCCAGCAAAGCAATAGCTCTTAAAGCAGTTCTTTCACTAGACATTTTCTGTTTGCTGAAATGCATCAGAAATTCCTGCTTTTCAACTCCTTCTAACCCGAGTCCTAACCTCAGTCTTTGACCCTATTAGGCATCCTTTATAAATGTTTACTGACTTGCACCTTCTGCCCTTTATTCTTTACCTGCATACTTCATGCAATAATGTCTTACAGGAGTCGTCTTAAGATTTTTTTTTACCACATCGTACCTCTTCTTAGCCTCTCTACTAGTGGCCTATGTTCAGAAGATAAACAAGACAGAAGAACTGGTATTTCTTAAGTGAGATTTCTCTTCATTTTGTTCTTCGTTATCTGACTGTAAAACATTTTCTTGTCTTGGCAGCTGATGCAGTTGGCTCAGTTCTGCCTTTTTATACTTGTAGCGTGTCACTCCTCACACAGTTTTTGTGTGATAACTGGTGGTGCGGCTATGAGGTTTAGTTTCCTAAATCACTACCATCTAGTGAACCGCATAATAAGTTTCATTGTCTAGAGAAGGGTATCTTTCTGTTCTCCATTATTTGATAGAATAATAAACTAAGAGTTAATTAATACGGTGTGGTTTTAGTTGGTAAGTTTTACCAAACAGACTATTTGGAATAATAAATATCTGGAACATTTAGGCAATGTTGTGGTGGTAAAATAGGTCTAATGTGGACCCTCATAAGCATTTGTGTATTCTAGTAATCTGAAAAATACTGGATTTTATTATACCCTTGTCAGATCAATGTATGAAGCTTACTGTTTGCACAAGAGTAAAGAATAATAATGACAGTAAATGACCACTAGTCAATGACAACTGAGGGATGGTTCTACTGAGGGACTGGAGCACCAAGCCACGGAACACTAAACTATTGAAGAAATGGTGCACATAAAAGAGATGGAGCCCCATTACAAAGATTAAACTGGCCCGCATTATTGTGCCTAGTGTTTATTTCCCTCTCCAAGTCCTTTTCAGTAACCTGTGACAATAATTCCCACAACTTGTTTGCTTACAAAACAGAAGGGAAGTCCTGCATAGGTTCTCAGAGGGGAGTCCTGAACAGGTTCTTATCGTCCTTTAGAAAGGGGAATGCCGTTGGGTGGTGCCATGGATTTTGCCTATATGGATTCCAGCCTAGACTTTGATACAGTTCCATATAAAGAGCTCATAAACATGTTATTGAAAATTTGATTTAATCCCTGGTTGGTTCAGTGGATTTGCAGTTGGCTAAGAGATCAGACATCAGTGTGTTGTTGTTGTTGTTGTTGTTGTTGTTGTTGTTAGTGGTGTAACTCGCAGTCATCAGAAGGGGGAGAAAAATAACTGTTCATATGTAACCTACAGAAGAAGGCACTATAATTAGGAAGGCTGTTTACAGGTAAGGAAATTTGGCCTGGACAGGAAGTGGGTGTGTGAAGTGTTTCCAGTCAATGTATGTGTGAGAAGAACAGTTCCAGATGTGGCCTATGTGGGTATATGAGCTGTCTGCAGAGAATCTGTGTGCAGAGAAGCTGTTTGCAGAGTAACAGGCCAGTGAGTATCCTGAATGAAACCAGAGCCGGAGCTGCGGAGACAAGGCGGCCAGACACCTTGGATCTGAGCGTGGGACAGCTCCAAAATGAGTTCTCCAACAAAAAGTGTCTGCATCGCTTAATGACCAGAAGCAACCTTCCATACAGAAACCAGCACCTGGTGTGCGGAGAGCATAATTCACAAGGAGGTATAGAGAGCAGCCTCCCGAACTATATTGGGAGTGTAATTGAGAGAGAATGTTCTGATGTAAAGAGGGCTTCCCAAAGTATCGCAGTATCCTGATTGTTGTTTTTGCTAAGCGTAACGGATTGACTTAAAGGCTATGTACACCTTTGACATTTATTTTATTTTTTTCAATAAAAATGTCTATCAGTGTGATTGGTGCAACTTTCAAAATACTTTTAATTCAAAATTATCTTTACTTTTTGAGATACAGCTGCTTTATATTCTATATACAGAGCAGCTAAATCATGCGCTAAGACCTGAATCCGTCAGGTCCACGGAACACGCAGGATCCACCTGTAATCGATCACATCTAAGTTATATACTTAGATGTGATCGATAGAACCTTGATCCTGCGTGTCAGAGACATGCAGGACCCGTTGACACTGATCCCGTCAGTCCCGCTGACCTGACGGATTCAGGTCTTAGCGCACGATACAGCTGCTCTGTATACAGAATATAAAGCCACTGTATCTTAATAAAAAGTATTTTTAAAGTTGCACCAATCTCACTGACATTTTTATTAAAAAAAGAAATAACTATTTCAAAGGTGTACATAGCCTTTAATATATACAGTATATATATATATTCAAGCTGTTGCTGCTGCACTGTTTAAGTGTCGTTGCTGCATTCACTTCAGTAAAGAACAAGTTAATCACAACAACTGGCAAGTCATTTGTCACCCATTCACCTGCATCTTACACGGAGAGACTTGATGCAGGTGGTGTACCATAAAATTCTGTTCTGGGCCCTATTCTTGTTGATATGTTTGTAAGTGACATAGGAAATTGGTATGTAAGGTATGCCTGTTTTCCAATTACACAAAAGTGTTTAACCCCTTCCCGCGATTGGGCATGACTGTACGTCCGAAATCAAAGTGATTTCCCGCAATAGGGCGTACAGTTACGCTCAAGCTTCAAACGGTCACCTTGTCAACAGACATGGTGACAGCGTCCTGATCGCAACTGTCATAGACAGTTGCCGAGCAGGACTCGCGGCACAGGACCAATCAAAGTGGTCCTGTGCCGGCATGAGCTGTGATTGGCCAGTCAGTACTGACAGGCAAATCACAATGCAGGAGGAGTGTTTTGCCGGCATCTCCGGCTCTGACAAGCTCATTCCTGTCAGAGAGTTTGTTAGAGTCGGACGCCAGTGAAAAGAACAGTCAAAGTGAAGAACAAGTGTTAAAAAAACAAACAAAACCCAGCGATCTGCCCCTGTTGTGCCCACTGTGCCCACTGACCAGTCATCACCACCTTTGGTGCCCACTGGTTGTAAGATATATAATTATATAATTTCAGTCACCCACAGTGTCCTTCTGCCGTGTGATCTGTGCCCAGCGATCACTTGTCGCAGTACTTGGTCGCCATCACCCTGCTGTGTCGCTAGATTGCCCACTACCCGAGTTCCCTGTTAGGTAGCAATGCCACTTCTCATTTAGTTTTCCCCCTGGTAGGTAGGGTACGCTTACTGTTTGAATACAGCAGGGTTGCTGTTCTCATTGCGCAGTTGAGAGTAGCGCTGTTTATTTTTTGTTAAAAAAAGTTTTTAAAAAAAAGTTACAAAAAAAGTTAGTTAGTTAGTAGCTGAACAAAATTATGGCCAAAAGAGTCTTCACAGCTGGGGAAGCGTATCAAATGATGTGTTCTGATACGGACAGCGCGAGTGAAGGTGAAGCACAGTTTGTGCTTCCATCTTCCTCTAAATCCAGTGACTCTGAGTCTGCACCCCTCAGTCGGCGCAGAAGAGCCATAGGTCCTGCTCTGCCTGATATGACATGGGTAGCTGCGGACAATTATACCCCCCAGGCAGTGGCGGATTATCATATGGGCGATTCGGGCGGCCGCCCGGGGCCAGAGGCTCCCAGGGGGCCCATGGCAGCCCGAACCGCACATCTTACAAAGGTACCTATTCAGCGTGCTAGCTATCTAACTGCCGAAGATGAGGAGGGGAGGAGCAGGGAATTGGCCGGGAAAGGGCTAGGACACGCCTCCCTGACAAGTGCGGGCGCCGCCATTGAGTAACAGAACAGCGACGGACGGCTGTTCTGTTACTCCAAAGCTGCAAGAGAAGAGCCGGGCGGGCGGTCACCGGCGCTGAGGTTAGTTATTTTCCTTCCCAACTGGTTCCCGACCGCTGGCTGTATTTTTACGGCCAGCGTTCAGGGACGGGTCCTTAAAACCCGAGCCATAGACTTTCTACGGCTCGGGTTTTAACTTGCTGCCCGCGCGATCGGGCAGCTGAATGTCGGGTCTCCGGCTGTCAGTGACTGCCGGGGACCCTGAGGAGAAGACAGAAGCAGCTTTCGCTGCTTCTGTCTTCTCCGATGTCTTCTTACATAGCGTTCAATGAACGCTGTGTATAGGAATAGAGACAGCAGCAGCGGCGCTGTCTCTATTCCTCCCGGTGATCATGTGACTGGTCACATGATCGCCGGGTGCCGTTAGTGACAGACTGTTGCTGGGTCTAACTAGACCCAGCACAGCCCTATTAGTGACAATAGTCACTATGAGAGGGCTGATTTCCCCTGTAACTGGGGCTGCTGTGCAGCTCCAGTTACAGTGGAAAAACATGGTGTAAAAGAAAGAAAAAAAATATATAAAGTTCCCCAAAGGTCTTTTTTGACCTTTGAGGAACAGACCATAGTAATAAAAAAATAATAAAGTAAAGTGCAAAAAAAAATAAAATAATAAATACACATAAAATACCCACCCCAAAAAAACAGTTCCCCCCGCCAATCATTGTTGTAACGCTAGCGCTGACCCAATTACCCTAATATAGACATGTAATATATAAAAATTTACGGTAAACAATGACGATTACAAATAAAAGGTCTATTTTAGGGTAAAACTATGTTATTACCAAAAAAAATAGCTGAAACGTAAAAAAGCTTATTTTTTTACTATTATTTTCAAACTTTATGAATAAAAATTCTAAAATAGCAAAAAAGGTGTGTATAAAAACGATAAAAAATGAAACCTGCATTGTCTACGGAAAAAACGTCGCAAAAATCACGTCGTTTTTATTTTTTTTTTATAAAAATGTGTTTGGTGCAACTTTGTAATTATGTTTTATTCAAAAATATTTTCACTTTTTGAGATACAGCTGCTTTGTATCCTGTATCCGTCAGGTCAGCAGGACTGACGGGATCAGTGAAACGGGCCCTGCGCTAAATTATAATCTTAGATGTGATAGATTTGAGGTGGGTCCTGCGTGTCACTGATCCTGTCAGAAACAAAGCACCTGTATCTCAAAAAGTAAAAATATTTTTTAATAAAATCAATCAATCACACACATACTAATATATATATATATATATATATATATATATATATATATATATAGGTATATATATATAAAATTATGATATAAAGTTTTTAAATGTGTACATAACCTTGTGGCACTATATACAAGGGGGAGCGCTGTGTGGCACTATATACAAGGGGGAGCGCTGTGTGCCACTATATACAAGGGGGAGCGCTGTGTGGCACTATATACAAGGGGGAGCGCTGTGTGCCACTATATACAAGGGGGAGCGCTGTGTGGCACTATATACAAGGGGAGTGCTGTGTGGCACTATATACAAGGGGAGCGTTGTGTGGCACTATATACAAGGGGGAGCACTGTGTGGCACTATATACAAGGGGGAGCGCTGTGTGGCACTATATACAAGGGGGGGCTGTGTAGTGCTATCCACAGTGGTATGTGTGTGGCGCTCTTTATAGGGGGGGCTTTTTGGTGCTATTTACAAGAGGGGGAGGGCTGTGTGGCGCTCTCTACAGGGGGCTGTATGGCACTATCTATATGGGGCTGTGTGTAACGCTCTCTACGGGGGGGATGTGTGATATATAGAGGGGGCTGTGTATGGCGATATCTATGGGGGTGTGTAATATCTACAGGGGCTGTGTGTGGCACTATGTACAGGGGGCTGTGTGTATGTGGTGTTTTACAGTGTGTGGTATTATTATATTCAGGCGCGCAGTGTTTGGTGCTATTATATTTAGGGGCACAGTATGTGGCACCATGATAACTTTATTTTCGTTTATAGGTGTGGAAATGTTGGAAAAGTGAGGAGACGTCTGAGTGGCAAATTCTGCAGAAATGAGTCATGGCCGGGAGAAGTCGTCATGAGCGCTGGACCGGATGGAGAAGAAAAGAGGAAAAAAACTACTAGAATCTGAGACGTCGTCACCTGTGAGTCACTAGATTTATAGAGAATCTGTCACCTCTTCTGACATGTTTATTATAGGAATCCTTGTATTTCACAAAAAGTCTTTCTGCAGTCCAGGACTGATAGACAATTCCCCTTGTCAGGAGGTTGTGTCCCTGCACAGTGTGATACTCTCAGTATGTAGGGACACAGCCCTGTGACAAGGGAAATCGTAACACTGTTAATGCTTGCCCAAAAAAGTAGTGTTAAAAATAGTTACGGCAGGGCGGCGGTGAGGAAGGGGGGCCCAAGTTTGGGTAACAGCCCAGGGCCCATGGTCTACTTAATTCGCCACTGCCCCCAGGTGTGAGTTTATAGCCCCCTCAGGCATTCAAATTGACACTACGGATTTCAGCCCCATTGATTATTTTAACGTTTTTTTTTCAGACACCCTTTTAGAATTAATTGTCCAGCAGACCAACATTTATGCGGAACAATTTATCGCCCAGAATCCCGACTCATTTTATGGGAGAGGCCAAAATTGGACCCCCACAAACGCAGTGGAATTGCGGAAGTTTTGGGGCTTATTTTTAAGTTTTGGGATCATAAAAAAGCCTAGTATTAGAGACTATTGGTCCCCTGATATTTTATATAACACCCCCCTTTACCGCACAGTAATGACAAGGATGCGATTCGAAGCCATCGTAAAATTCCTTCATTACAATGACAATAGCCAGTGCCCACCCCCACAGGACCCACATTTTGATAGGCTGTATAAAATAAGACCATTGATTGCCCACTACTCCCAAAGTTTTTCCCAAGTTTATACCCCCCAACAAAATATTTCGGTAGACGAATCATTAGTGAGCTTCAAGGGTAGACTGCACTTCAGGCAGTATCTACCCAATAAAAGAGCCCGGTACGGCATAAAACTGTACAAACGGTTACACCTACCGGTTACACCTACTCTTTTAGAGTTTATGAGGTGAAAGACTCCCAAATAGATCCCCCAGAATGCCCCTCCTTCCTAGGAATTATTGGAAAGATCGTATGGGATCTTATCCATCCTTTGCTCGGCAAAGGATATCATCTTTATCTGGACAACTTGTACAACAGTGTCCCATTGTTAAAAGTTCTCTCGTCCAGATCCACCTTGGCGTGCGGAACAATCCGCAGAAATCAGAAGGGCCTCCCCAAAAATTTGCTGGGCTAGATCCTAAAATTAGGAGAGAGCAGAGCTGTCTGCAGCGACGATCTGCTCCTCCTGAAGTATAAGGATAAAAGGGGTGTCCTTATACAGACCAGCATACACGACAGCAGAGGCAGCCTTGTCCCTGTACGTGGATCCACCACCCAAGTCCCAAAACCATATTGTGTACAGGAGTACAACAAATATATGGGTGGCGTTGACCTCTCTGACCAGGTCATAAAACCATACAGCGCCATGCGCAAGACCAAGGTATGGTATAAAAAGCTGTCTGTGCATCTTACACAGATGGCTTTATACAACGCCTTTGTCCTTTGCAGATATGCTGGCAGTGGGGATACGTTCCGACAATTTCAGGAAAAGGTCATAAAGTCCCTGATATTTGGTGACCAGGAAGGGGAGGGCAGTTCATCCGGCTCTTCCGTCAGCAGGATAATTCCCGGCCAGCATTTCCCCACAGAAATCCCCCCCACTGAAAAAAAACAGAAGCCCCAAAAAAAATGCAGTGTGTGCGCCAAGTGAGGCATTCGTAAGGACACCACATACCAATGTGAGATGTGTCCCACAAATCCCGGCCTGTGTATGAAACAATGTTTCAAAATATACCATACCTCCTTAGATTTTAAATTTATTTATTCTTCATTCACCTTTTCTGTCTCCCATACTGGCCATGACCAATTATTCATTTTTTTACTGACCAGCCCCATTTAAAATTCGATCATTTAAAATTTGTCAAAAAACACCTAAAACAAAACTAAAAATTCTCACTATACCAAGGACCCGAGGGAGTGTCTGTCTCATCTAGGTTGCAAATCTGGGTGAGAGGAATAAATCCAGATGAGATTGGTTGTCTCAGCAAATCTTTTTTTGCTGAGGCCTTTGATTTATTTTTTGGGCTGGATTTTATGGAATGGTGGGTAGGTTGCTAGTGGGACCTGCCATTCCCTCTCCCTCCATAGCGGGTTTTCCAGGTTGCCCTCATTAGTTACTAAAATTAAAGTATTTCTTATTATACCCCTAGATGAATACCTAGAGGGTTGTCACTTCACAATTAAAAAATTCTCACTATACTATAGATGAATACCTAGAGGGTTGTCACTTCACAAATTAAAAATTCTCACTATACCCCTAGATGAATGCCTTGAAAGGTGTTACATTACAATCTAAATCTTCTCACTATACCGCTAGATGAATTCTTTGAGGGATTTAGTTTCCTAAATGGGGGTCACTTTTCTGGGTTTCTAATGTTTTGATACCCCAGATCCTCTGTTTTCATGACACAGGGCAGTAAATGCCATCGTAGTAGGCCTCAGAAGTTGCATGGTGCTCTTTACCTTCTGAGCCCTGCCATGTGCAAAAACAGCAGTTTATCTCCACAAACGGGGTATTGCCGTATTCAGGAGAAATTACGTAACAAACTGTGGGGGCTTTTTCTCTTTTAACCCTTTGTGAAAATGATGAATTTGGGGCTAAAGCAACATTTTCTTTGAAAAAATCGACATTATATATTTTTACTGCCCAGTGTATGATACACCTGTGGGGTCAAAATGCTCACTATACCACTTGAAAAATTCCTTGAGGGGTGTAGTTTCCCAAATATAGTCACTTTTGGGGGGTTTCCACTGCACTGGTACCTTTACAAATGCGACATGGTGCAGAGAAATCAATCCAGCACTCCAAAAGCTAAATGGCGTGCCTTCCCTTCCGAGTCCTGCCGCTTGCCCAAACAGCAGTTTATGACCACATGTTTGGTATTTCCGTACTCTGGAGAAGTTGCTTTACAAATGTTAGGGTGCTTTTTCTCATTTATTTGTTGAAAAAAATTTCAATTTTGAGGTAACGCTACATATTATTGGAAAATAATGTCATTTTTCATTTTCACTGCCCAATTCTAATGAAATCTATGAAACACCTGTGGGGTCAAAATGCTCACTACACCCCTAGATGAATTTCTTAAGGGGTGTAGTTTCCTAAATGGAGTCACTTTTGGGGGGTTTCCACTGTACTGGTACCTTAGGAGCTTTACAAATGCGACATGGTGCAGAGAAACCAATCCAGCAAAATCAGCGCTCCAAAAGCCAAATGGCGTGCCTTCCCTTTCAAGTTCTGCCGCTTGCCCAAACAGCCGTTTATGACCACATGTTTGGTATTTCAGTACTCTAGAGAAGTTGCTTTACAAATTTTGGGGTGCTTTTCCTCTGTTATTTGTTGAAAAAATAAAAAATTTTGAGGTAACGCTACATGTTATTGGAAAACAATGTAATTTTTCATTTTCACTGCCCAATTCTAATGAAATCTATGAAACACCTGTGGGGTCAAAATGCTCACTACACCCCTAGATGAATTCCTTAAGGGGTGTAGTTTCCAAAATGGAGTCACTTTTGGGGGGTTTCTACTGTACTGGTACCTTAGGAGCTTTACAAATGCGACATGGTGCAGAGAAATGAATCCAGCAAAATCAGCGCTCCAAATGCTAAATGGCGTGCCTTCCCTTCCGAGTCCTGCCACTTGCCCAAACAGCAGTTTATGACCACATGTTTGGTATTTTCGTACTCTGGAGAAGTTGCTTTACAAATGTTGGGGTGCTTTTCCTCATTTATTTGTTGAAAAAATTAAAAATTTTGAGGTAAAGCTACATGGTATTGGAAAATAATGTAATTTTTCATTTTCACTGCCCAATTCTAATGAAATCTATGAAACACCTGTGGGGTCAAAATGCTCACTACACCCTTAGATGAATTCCTCAAGGGGTGTAGTTTCCAAAATGGGGTATTTTTTGGGGTGTTTTCTTTGTTTCGGCACCACAAGACCTCTTCTAACCTGACATGGTGCCTGAAATATAATCTAAGAAAAGGAAGGCCCGAAAATCCTCTAGGTGCTCCTTTGCTTCTGAGGCCGGTGTTTCAGTCCAGTAGCGCACTAGGGCCACATGTGGGATATTTCTAAAAACTGCAGAATCAGGGCAATAAATATTCAGTTGTGCTTCTCCGGTAAAAACCTTCAGTATTACAGGAAAAATGGATTAAAATGGAATTTCTGCAAAAAAAAAAAAAATTTGTACATTTCCCCGCTACTTTGCTTTAATTCCTGTGAAACGCCTAAAGGGTTAAAAAAAACTCTGAATGCTGTTTTGAATACTTTGAGGGGTGCAGTTTTTAAAGTGGGGTGATTTGTGGGGGTTTCTAATATATAAGGCCCTCAAAGCCACTTCACAACTGAACTGTTCCCTAAAAAAATGGGCTTTTGAAATTTTCTTGAAAATGTTAGAAATTGCTGCTAAACTTATAAGCCTTGTAACGTCCTAGAAAAATAAAAGCATGTTCAAAAAATTATGCCAATCTAAAGTAGACATATTGGAAAAGTTAGCTAGTAACTATTTTGTGTGGTATAACTATCTGTCTTACAAGCAGATACATTTGAATTTAGAAAATGCTAATTTTTTGCAAATTTTCTCTAAATTTTGGTCTTTTTCACACAAAAATATTGAATATATCGACCAAATTTTTCACTAACATAAAGTACACGAGAAAATCATCTCAGAATCGCTTGGATAGGTAAAAGCATTCCCGAGTTATTACTACATAAAGTAACACACGTCAGATTTAAAAAATGAGGCTTTGTCATTTGGTCCAAAAGTGGCTGCGTCCTTAAGGGGTTAATAGGGTTAATATTCCTAGAGGTGTCTGTAACATGGAAAATGATTTAGCTTTACTGGAAAAATGGTCAAAACAATGGAAACTGCAATTCAGTTTTTCCAAATGTAAAATAATGCACTATAATGCACTTGAGAATAAACAATCCTCTGTCTGAGTAACATTTTGGCAGGTCTAATGAGTCAATATTGTGGCCAGGCAGTAGGGAAAGCTAGTGGAATGTTTGGCCCCATAACTAGAGGTATAACCAGTAGAAAGAGGTAGATTCTAATCCACATTATGGAGCCCTAGTGGGACCACATTTGGAATACTGTGTTCAGTTCTGAGGACCTCACCTACAAAAGGACATTGAGAAAATAGAACTTGTCCAAAGATGGGCTACAAAAATGGTGGATTTAACATTAAAGTGTACCTATATTTTGATACATTTTTTGACATGTCATAGTGACATGTCAGAAGTTTTGATCGGTGGTGGTCCGTGCACTGAGACCCCTACCGATTGCTAAAACAAAGCGGCAGAAGCGCTCAGGTGAGCGCTGTGCAGCTTCGTTTCTGCGCGGCTTTGCTTTCCTCGCCTGAATGATTCTGCCGCTTCGTTTTAGCGATTGGTGGGGATCTCAGTGCTCGGACCCCCACCGATAAAAACTTATGACATGTCACTATGACATGTCGAAAGTTTTTTGAATGTATAAGTACACTTTAAACTTAAATCAAGAGAGGAGAGAAAGAACTTAATTTATGTAGCCTGAAGGAAGGAAGGGGACATGATTGAAACCTATAAATATGTTAAAGGTTTGAAGGGTAACTAAACGTTTGACAAACTTCTGACATGTCATAGTCCGAGCACTGAGACCCCCACTAATCGCTAAAACGAAGCTGCAGAAGCGCTCATGTGAGTGCTGAGCCGCTTTGTTTCTATTTGGCTTTTTATGGAAAGCCGATGTATCGGAGTACGGGCTTATAGACTTTCTATTGAGTCCATACTCTGATACATTGATTTACGGAAAAAGTCGAACAGACACGAAGCGGCTGACCACTCACACTAGCGCTTCTGCTGCTTCGTTTTAGCGATTGGTGGGGGTCTCAGTGCTCGGACCCCCACCACTCAAAACTTCGGACATGTCACTATGACATGTCAGAAGTTTGTCAAATGTTTTATTAAGTTCAGAAGAGGTGTTTTAACCAGTTAGTGACCGCCCATACGACTCTTTACAGGGGTCACTAACGGCCTTATTTCTTAACGCCACATCTTTATTGTGCTGAGTAATAAGCCCGTTATAGGTGTCCCGCATATAGTTGGTGCTCGGCTGTCTAATGACAGCCAGGCTCCTCCTCTAATGGCCGGGATCAGAGGAACCGTCGATCCCAGTCGTTTAACTCCTTAGGTCTCATTCACATCACGTTTATGCCCTACATTAAGCGTGTATGTCAGGAAAGCTTTGTGATAGTCCTAGAAGACATCGGAGCATCAGACAGGGCAATCAGGGCACTTGGGATTTGCGGCAAATTTATTTTGACCAAATTAAATTTGACAGCCGGATTGATAGAATCAGCTCCGAAATAAATTTCGGGAAATTTGCTCATCGCTACGTGTGACTCATATATCTCTGAAAATTCAGCTGTTTTTTTTATATTTATATTCAATGTACTTTCTTTCTATACAAGAATAACTCAAACATATTTACTTGTGCTATTTTCATTGTGTATCCTATCGTCTCTGTAGAAACAGCATCATTTATCTAACAAGAGTCAGGGTTGCCAAGCTAAGAATGTAATAATAACTTTATTTATCCAGTGCCTTTCACTTGAGTTCCTTGCAATGATACTTCAGAGGCATTCATGCATGGGGTGCTGGCAGTAGATTTTGGCACAGAAGAAGGAAGAAGTTGTTATACTCAAATCAATGGCTGACAGCATCTTGAAGAAAAACACAATTAAAATATAAAATGTAACAAAAATCAGTTTATAATATTATGCTTCAGTAAATTCCACTGCAATATGGTGACCATGAACGTATGCCTACTCACATCTGGGACACGGAACCAATGCATTGAGTCTTAGAATTTGTGCGACTTGATGCATCCGCAACACCAGATTACACCGCTGGAATGGGAACAACAGCATTCATAGACTATCAGGCAGCTTGTATGGGCCGCACATGGTTGGTATTACAGGGTAAGGCTCTATTCACATGACAGGGTCCGAGTTGTGGCCAATAAAAATGGCTGTTTTGGTTCATTTTTCTCAGCCGTTTTGCATCCGTTCCGTTTTCGTTCCGGGCCGCGTTTCCGTTTTTAACAGCCGATTTTGACCCGTTTTGCATCCGTTTTTTTCCCTGTCCATTTTAAAAATGGATGAATTTCATTTGTACATTTTTTGCCACACAGCCCCCCTTGTAGGTAGTGCCACACAGCCCCCCTGTAAGTAGTGCCACACAGCCCTCTGTAGGTAATGCCACACAGCCCCCTGTAGGTAATGCCACACAGCCCCCTGTAGGTAGTTCTACACAGGACACTTTTACATAGCACTCCACCCCCTACCTTTCTGTAGATAGCGCCACCTATCCAGGAGAAGTACCTGACTTCACTGTCCATATATGGACAGTGAAGTCAGGGACTTCTCCTGGAGCGGAAACACCAGCCACAGCGCCGGGGATTCTGCTTCAGAAGTCCCTGACATCACTGTGTCCATATATGGACAGTGAAGTCAGGGACTTCTCCTGGAGTGGAAACACCGGCCACAGCGCCGGGGATCCTGCTTCAGAAGTCCTTGACGTCACTGTGTCCATATATGGACAGTGAAGTCAGGGACTTCTCCTGGAGCGGAAACACCGGCCACAGCGCCGGGGATTCCGCTTCAGAATTCCCTGACGTCACTGTGTCCATATATGGACAGTGAAGTCCGGGACTTATCCTGGAGCGGAATCCCCAATACCTGGCCACAGTGTTGCCGAGCTGTGCCGGGGATTGGGGATTCCGCTCCTACAGGGAGCAAAAAAATACCCTCCTCCTCACATGCACTTCGCACTGTGAGGAGAAGGAGAGAGCGAGCGGCGGAAAACACGTCCGTCACTCAGAACACATTCAAGTGATGGCCGTGTATTACCCGGCCCCATAGACTTCTATGAGAGCGGGGCGGCCGGGAGAACGGTTGAAAATAGGGCATGTCCCATTTTTTGACGGCCCGTTTTCCCGAGCCGTTAAAAAATTGGTCGTGTGAATAGCCCCATTTTGGGTCTATTGTTCCTACTGTGGACGTGTGACGACCGGTTTTTGAACGGCCGTCACACGACCGGGAAACACTGTCATGTGAATACGGCCTAAGTATCCAACTGTCAGTTAAAAGATCATAACAGCAATATTTTCAGTAGGTTAGCAAAAAGTAGGGGACAGATAAAAAGCATGGCTGCAGGATCAGACTATACAAGTTTGCTGTGTGTTACCATGAAGATGCATAGGAGCTGTAGAAGCAAACCAATTGTTTAATCAAGAACTATTGCAAACTTGATTCATCTTTCATTTGAGATGCAATAAAGCAATACAAAAAATTGGTTACAAAGATGGACATAGCCAAAACATACGTGTTAAAGTAACCGGGATCCACCAGTGTCCTTCAAAACTTAAAGTGGTTGTACAAGAATGGAAAAACATGGCTGCGGTCTTCCACATCTGTCCACAGGTTGTGTGTGGTATTGCAGCTCAGCCTCATTCACTTCAGTGGAGCTGAGTTTTAATACAAGACATGGTCAGGACAAGACATGGTCAGGTGTGATGCTGGTTTTGGAAGAAAGTAGATATGTTTTCTAATCTTGTACAACCCCTTTAAGGGTAGAGGTACAGAAGCTAAAATGACCAACGTGTATGGAAAGGAGGAATAGAATTATAGATAGATTATCAGCAGTAAAGTAGAATAGCTAGCAAGACAGACATATTACCAAGAATTATTAGGTGGAACAAGACACTTTGATGGACAGGATTAGAAAAAAACTATACGTGAACAGGATAGATAAAAATCAAGAAAAATGTAATGGCTGAAAAAATTATGCTATGAAAATGAACACAAAGTCAGTGAAAAAAATATTCTTTATATATAAATTGCACAAGGGCAAAAAAGACTGCCACCTCACTATTTAACTTAAAACATACCACATTGTATTCAGATTAAAATGTGATATGTTTTAAAATGTGTCATGTTTTAATTTAAAGAGTAAGGTAGAAAAGAAACACTTTTTTTTTGTCCTTGGGCAATTTGTATATAAATGGTGACATATGCCGTGCCGCCCATTATGAATGTTGTGAAATAAATATTAATCACAATTACAACCAATACATTAATACTGCAACGTATATTATATTACAGTTACAACTTGCGTTTCCCACCATGACTTCTTATATAAGATAAAATAGTTTACATTCTATACATGAGAATTGGATGTTGTGCACCAGTTTGTTTTGTTTCGAAGTGCACCGCATCATTTGTGCTTGCCATACCCTGGCCCGCATTCACCACTTGTTCTAAGCAGATTACCTCTCGTTACATTTAGTTGGCACTTGGCAGTGTATTGCATTTATTTGAGTGTTCACAGAGGCTTACAGAAGGATAAGTGCATCATAACTAAATGCCAGCGTTCATATACAGTGAGTCACTAGAGAGGCACGTATCATTTTTATGCATTCATTCACAGCACTTCCCCTATAACAATCTTCAGTTTATTATAGCCAGTAGCTTTATGTATTAATTACATTTTATTACATTATAGGAATATACCAACCATTAAAAATGTCGCTGATAAAAGTAATATTGCAAAAAATCATAGCCGTCTGTACGACAGGTAACACGTGGGACCCACTCTGCCATGATCACAATCCCTAGCAAGCATGGGCATCATGTAAAAGATTTTGCCAGTAGCTTCCCTGGCAATATCAGCAGATCAATTTATTTTTTTTGGGTGGGGGGGATTTTTCATACACTTGAGAAAATTATTTTAAGACTCAAGGGCAGTAAATAGAAGCAAATTGTATTATTTTTTTAATTCATTTTTTCAAAGACTTAATGAAAGTTTTACACATAATTTTGTTCAACCTGAGGGGCAACCGCTGCCTTCATACATTGTTTTCAGTTTCAGTCTAGATACAATTTTTGAAATTCAATGAGCTTGACATTATGCAATTATTTCTTCACCCTTCTGTACACAGGGCTGTTAAAGCAGTTAGTGCAAACATGTGCCAAGTCTGGGAGATAACCAGAAAGTTGGTATTGGCATCAACAGGAATTTGCTGAAATCCAAACATTGTCTGTAATAAGAGACACTTGCCTGCAAACATACCGTCCCACCAGTTCCATCCATTTACACATGTGAAGTATAACAATCTTCCTACACGAAGAAGAGGGAGGAGTTCTCAGCCGTATTAAATGTCGCAAATCTATTACCATGAGGTCCAGAGAAATAAATGTCCCAGTGCAAAGACCTGGGACTTTTTACTTTCTAAGGCCCCATGCACACGACCGTAAAAAAAACTCTGTAATTGCGAAGTGCAATACGGTCCGCAATTACGGTTCTATTGGCCGCGGACACGTTTCCGTATCGCTACGGAACAGTGTCTGTGCTGTAGAACCGTGCCGGAAAAATGTGGAGCATGCCCTACTTTTCGTTTTTTGCGGGCCGGGCTCCCATACTTTGTATGGGAATACGACACGAAAATGCGCCTCGCGGGTGTCGCCGGCCAGCCGTGCCTGCAATCGCGTGCCGTGATTACGGGCACGACCATGTGCATTAGGCCTATTGCAGGCATTTAAATACGTTTATATGTTCCTTATTACACGCTATAAGGAAAACGAATGAGCAACAAGTCAGGATTCAAGTCATTGGTGTGTGATCTCAGCTTTACAGAGAACCATAAAATATGCTATGAAAGAACCATTATGGCCACCATAACTGCGGCCGCAGGGGCTGTCACTCAGCTTTCTCAGGTCACTGGACAGGAAGTCTGCCTAATTATGCAGGGACTAATAACTAAGTCGAATTGACTTGTGGTAGCTGTACTGGCAGCCATCTTGGTTTCACACAGTTTTCCCAGAAACAGAAGTAAAATATTTGCATCTTGACAGAAGTACGCTTGTCCACACGCTCCGGAATCGCCGCGTTTTTTCCTGCCGGAATTTTGGCTGGAAAAAACGCAGTAGAATACAGTAGCAGCATAGTGGATGAGATTTAACAAATCTCATCCACATGCTGCGTAAAATTTCTGAGCCAAAATTGACTTGTAGTGCGTATTTTTCGGACCGCAGCATGTCAATTCCTGCTACGGAAAGTGTTCAGAATTGCTGCGTTTTTCATAGGAGATGTCTCCATCTCCTAACGTTGGAAAAAACACAGCAATTTATGCAACATTTTTTGCCGCAAAAACGCAGGAAATGGTGCATTTTTCCGCAGCGGAAAGCCTTTGACTTTCAATGGAATTGCTGCAGAAATGTTCTACAGAAATTCCGTTGTGTGTGCGCAAATCTCATGTGTGTCAACATATCCTAAAGGACTTATGTTTAATTTTAGGTGGAGATGCATTTAACCCCTTAATGACAGCCAATTTCAGTTTTTTCGTTTTTTCCTCCCCGCCTTCCAAAATCCCTAACTTTTTTATTTATTTGTCGACATAGCCATAAGAGAGCTTGTTTTTTTGCGGGACAAGTTGTATTTTTTTCATTGTACCATTTATTGTACCGCATAGTGTACTGGGAAGCTGAAAAAAAGATATTTGTGGGATGAAATGGGCAAACATCAGCGATTAAATTTTTTTTTTGAGGGTTTTGTGTTTACGCCGTCCATCAGGCGTCTATCAAACTACATATTCACCTTATTCTACATGTTTATACGATTACGGTGATACCAAATGTATATGCTTTATTTTATGTTTTACCACTTTTAGAAAAATAAAACTATTTCCTAAAAAAATTGCTAAAAAAAATAAATGTATTGTGTTGCCATATTCTGAGAGCCATAATTTTTTTTATTTTTCCATCAATTTAGCCGTGTGAGGGCTAAAATCTTGCGGGGCGAGCTGTAGTTTTCACCTATACCATTTGGAGGTACATGCGACTTTTTGATCACTTTTTATTCCATTTTATTGGAAAGCTAAATTATAGTGGGTTAAACAACGCTATATTGTGATCGTTTGGAGATTTACGGACACGGCGATACCAGTTACTTTAACTTTTATTTTTTTGAAAGTGCTGTAGGGAACAAATGGGAAAACATTTTTTTTTTTGAACTTTCAATATTTGTTTTTTTTGGAACATTAAAAAGACATTTATTTAAGTTTTTTCCTTTTTTAGTCCCCCTAGGGGACTTGAAGCAGCAATCGTTGGATCGCTTGCAAGATAAACTGTAATACTATGGTGTTGCAGTGTATCGTGATACTGACAGTCTACTTTGAAGCCCTGCCAGAGGCCTTCATTAGGCCCCCCAGGCTGCCATGACAATCATCGGCACCCCCTGATCACGTCGAGGGGGGCGATTACGCATTGGAGGGGGCACACCCTGATTCTAACAATTTAAATGCCGCAGTTGCGATTGACCACGGTATTTAAGGTGTTAAAGTGATCTTTCATTCCGCTCGTTGCAGTGAAGTGTTGGCTGTATAACATGGCTTATGGAGCGCGCTTAGCCCGTGAGTCCGCTCCATACTTCCCTTTAACGGCTGTCACGTACTAGTATGTGACGTCATTAAGGGGTTAAGGTCTAATGCACACTGCAGAGCCCTGTCCATGGACCCGTACAGACTATGTGCACTGCCATATAGGCTCTGTCAGACTCCGTATGTACAGAGATATTCTCCCCTAGAAGCTATTCAATGCTTCTAGGGCAGAATACCTCAATCCATGCGGAGTCCGATAGAGCATGTCAGATTCTTATGGAATCCAGCAGAAAAAAAAACCTCTGTATGCGTCTATATGAAATTGTAGACAGAGATACAGTAGAGGCCTCATGCACCTCTATGGCAGCCCTATTACAGCGTCGTACAAAAGGGAGCCATAATACATTTGTGTGCATGAGCCCTAAAAGTGCAAATCTTGTGCTTTTAAATTGCTCGTTGATCAGCGCTTGTTCGCTCATTTCACAAGGAGCTATGGATGTGGACGAGCAGTCGTTACTACGATCACTCCTCCCCATACATTTCTATCATGTTGGCAGACATGTGCTGCTGACAACGATAATATTTTTTTCAGCATAAAAGAAACATGAGAAACACTCGTTCATCGGCTGATCATTGCCCTATTAACCCTACACCAAATATAATTTATCTAGGATCTGGTAACTGGACCCCACCTGGCTTGGGCAATATAGGTGTCCCTATGATTTTCTCCAGAAGAGAGTAGTTGAGTAAAGTACTTCTGAAAAAATACAACTTAAGACTAGGTAGAGTAGACTTAAAAGGGTTGTCCACTACCGGACAACTGATGATCTATCCACCGGATAGGTCACCAGTACATGATCTGTGGGGGTCCGACACCCGGATCTGGCTCTCCGCGCACCGGACGCACATGCCGGAAGCACTTGGCTCAGGCTATGGAATAGCGGCCGAGCTGCAATACTGCAGCTCTTCCCCTATTCAAGTAAATAGGAGCAGAGCTGCAATTCTGCAGCACGGCCGCTAAGGTATATACGGAGCCAACTGCTTCCGGTTCCGTACATAGCATAATGTGCCATAACATCCGATGCCCACAGGCCACCGGATCGGCTGATCGGTGTGGGGTCCGGGTGTCGGACGCATACCAATAATATACTGATGCGCTATCCGGTGGATAGGTCATCAGCTGTCCGGTAGTGGACAACCCCTTTAAGGACATTCCAGCTGCAATTAAATCTTCAGTATTTTGTAAAAATTCCTTTAATGTTTTTTGGCTGTGAATCCTGATGCCATTAAGACTTAAAAAGTGTATTTTTTTTTCATTAACACTATATTATACATAGACCTTTGTTGGGGTTTTACCATGAATATATGATATGCTATAAATGCATAATCGGCGAAGGTTCAACCAACCGAGAACGGGGTGCCCAGTGCCCTTTTCACGCCAGAGACTTGTCCCTGCATGCGCAGATACTTTCCATTGAAGTGTATAAGAGATATGGGGAAACGTGACTGCTCAGCTGTGTCACGTTGGGTACGTGGACCCACTGGGCCATACCGCCTTGACGGTATGGCAGCTGGCCAACAGGACACAGGTCACAGCCTATAGTTCATATAGTGTACCTGTGGTTGCTCAGACAATAGCAAGACAGACTCGGCTGGGACTAGGCAGCAGGCAGTCTCCAGGCATGGTGTAGTAAAACAGGCGTAGTATACAGCACAGCACGACTTCAGCTCAACACGGTACTTGACCAGGATAGCACGAGATACAGGTTACAGGTAGCAGGAACGGGAAACACTGGGAACTGGGAAACACTAGGAGGCCATTTGCTTAGCTGTCTAGGGTACGACAACAACGTTCAGGCATTTCCGGGAGAGGCACATCCCTTCTTATAGCCCAGGGTGCTCTGGGAGCAATCAGCTCAATCTCACACCTGTGTGCGCTTTGGCTCCTTAAGTCTGGACTGAGCTCGCGAGCGCACCATGGTGGTCACTGTGGAACAGGGCGGCCGCATGTGCAGACATCTCTGGAGAGAAGGGCGTCAACTGGATGGAAGGTGTTCGTGGTCAGCAACCATGGACGTTACAAGCTGTTTATTTATCTCTTTGCAAACTATAATGAAGAGTGACTGCACATTGTTAACGCTCGACTAGGCACAGAGCAATTTTCAGGAATCTTTTTTCTTTAGGGAGGATTGCTCTTGAAAGCTACTTCTGTTGGCAAAGGCTCAGATATTTGCTCTATTCCAAAATAACCCAAATGTGCTAACTTTGTATTTGCCGATATGGAAGCTTGAACTTTGTAAATATGTCTTCACTATCTAAATGTGATTGTTGCCTTATGTGAATGCTAGAAAATTACATTCTTCACACCGGCATGACAAAGCATAGCAGTTCGTGGCTACCCCTACATACAGAATAAATGCTCCCTTTTGTGCTCCCCCAATAATTGAAATGTAATTGAATGCAATTAAATGTAGCCTATTACTCCCTGCTCTGCCATAGTTGTCAACAGTATCCGCATCCTAACGATGTAAATACAGTTAAAATTGGTGCCGCTGCCGGGGGGTCGGGTGCAAGAGCTCCATTTGCCCTATGTTTAAAGCGACCCTGTAAGAAATAAAGCTGTATGCATATTTTGTTCTTAGTTTACATCTGTGCCTCTTTTTTATTGCTTTAAACTAGATTGCATTGTTTTCTGAATACTAAAAGTACCGTTTGTATATCCTTTCTTTTGCAGATTTGGCAGTTTTTCTCCATTGGATTGGGGAAAACAACTGCTTAAAAAATGTATGACAATAAAGAAAAATCCCTTGCACTACACCATATCATACTATATAAGTTAGAGGTTAAAGTCTAAAAAGAGATTGTTAGAAAAAAAAACAATATCATTTTAATTTTCCTTCCCTGACAAGCCACATATTTATCTATTTACAGACCCGCGGCTATGTCTCCCACACTTTAACTTCACTTCCAACAAACTCCACTGAAAATCTGTTTGAACTATTATGTAACAAAGCAAGTACCCAAAACTTTCCTGATATATGGTCAGGATCTGTGTGTATGGGGGGCCGCGGTTGGCAATAAAAATGCAGATAATATTTAAGTTTAAAGTCCACACTTGGCTTTATTGAAGTCCAAAATAAACAAGTGCTTATCCAGCATACAAGACTTGCAGCATACAAACAAAACATACACCTTGCCCGTCTGGGCATTTAATTAACAGCAGTTTTTTTCACCTAACCACGAGTATAGTGCACCTTGGATTGGGCTTTCCACACTATCCTTGTGTGGATTCCTAGGCTCTGACCCTCTCAGTGCAAACTGCAGACTTTTTATGACTCAGTAACAAGTCTAGCAGCTTCACCTGAGATAACTGGGCCAGGAATAACGCCCGTACTGTAGTACGGAAGAGAATGACCGGTACCACTACCGATCCTACCTGCCAATCCATCAAAATAAAGTCCCAGATCACGTATTTAATGAAAACCTTTTTCTGGATTCCTTTATCTCCCCCATATCAACAAACTGAGTGAGATATACATCTCCTCCAGTGCTTTTCCTGTTGCAGACTTGCAATATATATACCCCTCAAGCCCACGATAAATTAATAAAAATACTTTTACGGATCCAAGTAAATGGCCATCCAGATACCCATTATAGAAATTAAACATATTTTGGATGCTACTCTGAAAATGAATATGTTGATTCCTTATGCTGCTTAACAAATTATTGGTGATATTTATCAAAACTGGTGCAAATGGAGTAATTGCTCATGGCAACCAATCAGGTTGCGGTTTTCATTTTTTAAAGAGCCTCTGAGAAATAAAAGGTGTAATCTGATTGGATTGTTGCTATAGTTAATAACTTTACTTTCCCTTTAAACCTATTTTGATAAAACTCCTTTATGTTTTTAATGATATTACATAGAGCAGTGTTTCTCAATCCATAGCATACATTCCCAAAGGCAGGGGCGTAGCTAGGGGGGGGCAAGCGGGGCATGTGCCCCGGGCACAGTTCAGAGAGGGGCGCCAGTGCCCCCTCCTCCTGCACTATAATTGTACCTGTGTCGCAAGGACACAGGTACAATTAGAAGCAATGAATGACCGGGCACGTTCCGTGCCCGGCCATTCAGCGCCTTTCCACGAATGAAGCGACTGGTACCTTTTGTACCAGTGACGCTTCCATCGATGAAAGACGCTGACTGACTGGCAGGGAAAGTCATCCCGCCCAGCCAATCAGCGCCTTTCATAGACGCCGCGTTCAACCCCCAGGAGACCTGCGCAGAAGAGAGCAGGTCTCCATGGCTGCCGGACGACGTGGGAGAGGGAATAAGGTGAGTTTGAAATTTATTTATTTTTAAATTGTAATAGAAGTGTGGCTGTATCTGCGGGGGGGACTTTGTCTACGGGGGTGTCTATCTACAGGGGGACTATATCTACAGGGCTGGGCTATATACAGGGGGACTATAGCTACAGGGCTGGGCTATATACAGGGGGACTATATCTGCTGGGCTATATACAGGGGGACTATATCTACAGGGGGGCTATATACAGGGGGACTATATCTACAGGGGGGCTATATACAGGGGGACTATATCTACAGGGCTGGGCTATATACAGGGGGACTATATCTGCTGGGCTATATACAGGGGGACTATATCTACAGGGGGCTATATACAGGGGGACTATATCTACAGGGGGCTATATACTGGAGTGGGCTGCCTATAGAGCACCATATACAGGGGTGGGCTATATAGTATATAGCCCCCTGTAGATATAGCCCACCCCTATATATAGTGCTCCATAGATAGCCCACCCCAGTATATAGCCCCCCCTGTAGATATATTTCCCCTGTATATAGCCCACCCCTGTATATAGCCCCCCTATGTATAGCCCACCCCTGTAAATATAGCCCCCCTGTAGATATAGCCCCCCTGTGTATATTCCAGCCCTGTGTATAGCCCAGCCCTGTAGATATGGTCCCCCTGTAGATATGGTCCCCCTGTAGATATAGCCCACCCCTGTATATAGTCCCCCTGTAGATATAGCCCACCCCTGTATATAGTATCCCACAAATAGCTCCCCCAATAGTGCTCCACAGAAAGCCCACCCCTGTATATAGCCCCATTGTACATATAGTCCACCCCTGTATATAGTGCTCCACAGATAGCCCACCATTGTATATAGTATATACAAGGGTGGGCTATCTGTGGAGCACTATATACAGGGGTGGACTATCTAGTGGAGCACTATATACAGGGGTGGACTATATGTGGAGCACTATATACAGGGGTGGGCTATATCTACAGGGGGCTACATATATGGTTGGGCTATCTGTAGAGCTCTATATACAGGGGTGGGCTATATCTACAGGGGGCTATATACAGGGGTGGGCTATCTGTAGAGCACTATAGGGGGAGTTATTTGTGGGACACTATATACAGGGGTGCAGTATCTACAGGGGCTCTATGGCAGGCACTATCCACAGGGGGCTCTATGGCAGGCACTATCTACAGGGGGCACAGTGTGTGTGTGTGGGACACGGTGTATGGCGCTATTATAATTAGAGGTGCAGTGTATGGTGCTATTATATTTATGGGCATAGTGTGTGGTATAATGAGAACTTTATATTTATTTATAGGTGCAGAAATGTTGGTAAAGTGAGAAGCTGAAGACATCTGAGCAGCAAACTGCAGAAATGGACCGGGAGAAGTCATCATAGAGGTCTGGACCGGATGGAAAAAAAGAACTAGAATCTGAGACGTCACCGGTGAGTCACTTAATGTAAATGTTTATTCTGCCTCTAATCAGCACTGTAGTCACTGTATGATCTGCAGCGAGATGATGGGTGGTATGATTATGATAGGATTTATTTTTTGTGAAATGGCATCTCCCAGCATATCCTTACCATTGTTCAGGCCATGCTGGGAGCTGTAGTTTTACGTCGTACACACCTATACGGCAGGGGTTGCACTAAATTGAGCTGTATTTGTGCTGGTGTTGTATATATGTAGTGAGCTTGGTTCTGGGGCTGTATATATGTACTGAGCTTGGTTCTGGTGTTGTGTATAGAACCATACTGCTTGTGAAATGGACAAATAATTTTATGCTCGCGTTACATAAAAAGAAATGACACGTCGATTGGTAGAGAAAACAAACATGGCGAGGGGGAAGGAGATGTCGGGAAAGAGGTGGGGGGGGGGGGTTCGCCAAACTGAATCTTTGCCCCGGGTGCTGGAGAACCTAGCTACGCCTCTGCCAAAGGGGTACACGACACAGGACCCCCAGGGGGTAAATGGCAGGAATCCTGTGTGACAGGCTGTCTCCACGCATGACAGTAATATCACAGGCTTTTTAAAATTTTCAGAAAATATGCGATAATATGCTGAGAAGCTCCACCTGTGTGAGAGAAGCGCTAACTGAAAAAAATTGGCTCCCTGCTTGGAGATTCATTCTGGCCCGCAGAGGAAGGACTGAGGACAGCTGCTGCTGTGTAAGCAAGTATGTCTATATGTGTTTGTATGTCTGTATTCATATGTACTTAGGTGTATATGTACTTAGATGTTTATATGTACTTTTAAATATGCCTCATTAAAATCAGTGTCAGGGCTAATTCACACATCACAACTTTATTCCTTTTTTTTATTGCACAATTTTTACAAAACAGCAGTAAAATTGTGATTAAACTGCAGCATGTGAATATTTCCTAACACTGATTTTTATGAGGCTTTAAAGGTTTATTCCTACTATTGACAATAAGGATAGGTTCACACGACTTATTTCAGATGTTTTTTCGGCCCATAAATGCCCCGAAAAACGGGTCAAAAAAGGGAAGCTGATCGCCTCCAAATATCTGTCCATTGATTTCAATGGGAAAAACGTTGCTTCGTTCTGATGGGGCGTTTTTTTACACGGCCGTTTGTAAAAACGGTGCGTAAAAAAACGCCCCCGTAAAAAGAAGTGCATGTCATTTCTTGAGCCGTTTTTCATTGTGTCAATAGAAAAACAGCTGCAAAAACCCGCCGCAAAAAAACCATCAAAAAACGTTTGAGGCTTAAAAAACGGCTGAAAATCACATTCTTGAAAACAGCTCCGTATTTTACAGCCGTTTTTCGTTTTGCGTGTGAACATACCCTTAATGTCTGATTGTTGGGCATCTGATCGTGAGACTTCCACTTAATGTCAGAACGGGAGTCCATTGACACTCACTTTTCTTACAGCTGCCGTTCTGACAATCATGGGGTCCCAGAGTCGGACTCCCACTAATCAAACATTTATGACATATCCTGTAGATTAATTGTACTTTAATTGAACTGTGTGTGTCTGCATTAACTGTACTGTGGGCAGTGATAGCATGAACTTAACTGGGGGTGGGTGGCAACATTAATAATACTGAGCATGGGTGGCTACCTTGATTGTACTGCATGTGGAGGGTAGCATTAATTGTACTCTATTTGGTGGCAACATTAAAGGGGTTTTCCGAAGGTATGAAGAAACCCCAGAAAAGTACCTGTATGTGTTTGAATGCTTACCAGGTGACGCAACCATAGCTCAGAAGCAGTGGCGTAACTACTGCTGTAGCAGCCGTAGCGGCTGCTACGGGGCCCGCAGCATGAGGGGTGGCACGGGCCCCCCCTTCCATGGCCGGAGGCTCCGCTAGCAGCTGCTATGGCTGTTACAGCGTGACGCCACTGAAGGGGTTGTTCCTACAAAAGACATGCATCCCCTATCCACAGGATAGGGGATATATGTGTGATCGCTGGGACGCCCAGCGATAAGGAGAACGAGGCACCGAAAGTCCCCCGAAGTTCTCCATGACAAACCTCGGACTTCCGGGGTCTGTCTGCAGCTCCAAAGAAATGACTTGCGCACCGGTCGCGCTTGTGCGCATGCGTGACCAGCGCTCCTTTCATTTTTATTGAAATGCGCAGACGCCGGAAGTCCGAGGTTTGTCATGAAGAACTTCGGGGGACGTTCTATTTATAGCTGCCAGCGATCACACATATATCCCCTATCCTGTGGATAGGGGATACATCTCTTTTGTAGGACAAACTATAGGCTGTTTTTTTTGGGGGGGGGAGGCTATATGGCGTTATCTACAGGGGGGGGTCTGTATGGCGTTATCTACAGGGGGGGTCTGTATGGTGTTATCTACAGGGGGGGTCTGTATGGCATTATCTACAGGGGGGATTTGGGGCTGTAAGACGTTATCTACATGGGGCTGTATGGCATTATCTACAAGGGGGGTTGTATGGCGTTATCTACAGGGGGGGCTGTATGGAGTTATCTACAGGCGGGGCTGCATGGCGTTATCTAAAGGGGGGTCTGGGGGCGTGTCCGGATGCGAGGAGAGCGGTCACATAAGTCTGAGCTCCGCTCTTAGCCCCAGATAAAGCGGCTCACAACCACCCTTAAAGGTCGGATACCGACACAAAAATTGACCCGGAGACTCCTGAAGCAGCCACACAGCAGCAGGGATGGTGAGAGGAAGATCTAAACCGGCTGCCCCGGTTAAACTCACGTCCTTCTATCCCCCGGCGGGAAACTCACAAAATGGCGCCGGCCATTCTCTGCAGGAAAAAGCTCCGGTCCTAGGAGCTCCCATCCTCTCCCAGACAGCACAATGCACAGCAGGCAGTTCCAATGTGGAAGGAACTTCAAGCACAGCAGACAAGCTGTATGCACTGGATATCAGGTCAGTCTCTCTACCTCCTAGTGTGCCCAATCTGGGGAAATCTAGGGAAAGCAGCCCGTCTGAGGAATCAGCCATCACCTTATCTAATATGAGGAGTTTATTATCAGAATTAAGGACATCCATGCAAAACGATTTCCAAACTGCCTTTACCACACTGTCTAAAGACATTAGAGATATTGGTGATCGCACAGCTCATCTTGAAACAAAAATGGATGAATTTTCCTCTGCTTTTAATACTTTAGTGGACGCTCAAAATGAGACAGATGAAGATATGCTGGCAGTAAAATTAAAATTGGCTGATTTGGAGGATCGCTCCAGAAGGAACAACATTCGTTTCCGCGGTATACCGGAATCCATCATACCAGCGCAACTCAGAGAGTTCCTGATCGATTATTTTTCTGCTTTAATCCCAGAGGCAGATCAAAGAGATTTGATGATTGATAGAGTACACAGATTGCCAAAACCCAAACATCTACCGCAAACAACGCCAAGAGATGTCCTGGCAAGAATCCATTTTTATCAAACAAAAGAGGCCATCTTGAAGTCGGCGTTTAAAAATAACGACATCCCTGAGCGGTTTGGGAGCATCTCGTTGTACGCAGATTTATCACCAACCACCATGAATCGCAGAAGAGAATTTGCGCCTTTTACAAAGCATCTACGTGATCAAGAAATTCCCTATAAATGGGGATACCCGGTCAAGCTCCTCATCTCGAGAAACGGAGCCACTCATGTCCTTCACACACCCAAAGAAGCAGCGTCTCTTCTAGCAAAATGGTTTCCCGACTTTCAGCCTCGAGATCATCAAATGATGGCGAAAAAGAAACCACCGGTATTATCCCAGGAATGGACACAGGTTGGATCTCCCAAGAATCCCTGAATTCAATCTGATTGGTTATGGAGGAGAATGGCCCAGCAAGAATTTTGGACTCCCTGTTGAATCCAGAATAAGGAATACACGGTGTTGTCCGATATCCTTTTTGATAATCTTATTGCTGCAGGCTGTACTGTGCCTTTAAATCACCATGTGGGCTAGGCAGGCACTAATGTTACACGTGTTGTGTCACCTCCCCCCCACGAGGCCAACTACCTGTACAAGGAGTTGGCTAGATATATTTGAACATATTTTCATATGTGTTCTCAGGTTTTTATGTTACAAGGTATCACTACTGATTGATAAGAAAAATGCGTTATGTACATATAGTCTTTCTTGTCGGAGAATAACGGGGATGAGTGGTCCTCATTCACATAATAGTACTCACGTAGGGGAGATATTTAGAGATCAGGCAGGCTACAAGAGTACACAGTATCGATCTTTCTTAGGGTATAATGGTCTTTAAAATATCATCTTTGAATGTGAAGGGCCTTAATAGTCCATTCAAACGCTCTCTCTTGTGGAAAGAGTGTAAAATGCTGAAATGTGATGTGTTATGTGCACAAGAGACACACCTTCTGGGAAAAGACATCCACAGGCTTAAAAATGCACAGTTCCCCCATATTTTTTGTACCCCAAACTTAGGCAAGAAAAAGGGGACGTTGATTGCTATCAAAAACTCTTTGGCCTTTCAACTTATACAAGTAACTTATGACAAATGTGATAGGTTTGTAATCATACAGTGCCTTATTAACAATGAGAAATACACCTTGGTCTCTCTATACGCTCCTAATAAGCATCAAGGTAGATTTCTCAAACGTCTACTTAAACGAATTGAGAATAATCAATTTGGTTCCCTAATATTATGTGGGGACTTCAATAAAGTACTGAATCCTCAATTAGATAAGAGTAGGAGCAAACCAAAAGAAAAAAACACGGATATCTATAATATTTTATTCAGGGGAAATCTCTATGACACATGGAGAACTTGTAATGCCTCAGAAAGAGATTATACTTTTTTCTCTCACCCCCACAAATGCTATTCCAGAATTGACTTTATTATTGCTGACCAATGGTTACTCCAGCGTGTGATCAACCCTAGCATCGGGACAATCACTTGGTCGGACCACGCCCCGGTCTCTATCTCTATTAATGAGCAATATAATCGAGTTCCCACCTCCCCCTGGCGCATAAACAACTCCTTACTGAACAAAGAGGAATACAATGCACAGATACACAAAGCGTTGACTGACTTTTTCGAAACTAATAGACCGGATGACACATCCACCTTTAAAGAGGCTGTCACCAGATTTTGCAACCCCTATCTGCTATTGCAGCAGATCGGCGCTGCAATGTAGATTACAGTAACGTTTTTATTTTTAAAAAACGAGCATTTTTGGCCAAGTTATGACCATTTTCGTATTTATGCAAATGAGGCTTGCAAAAGTACAACTGGGCGTGTTGAAAAGTAAAAGTACAACTGGGCGTGTATTATGTGTGTACATCTGGGCGTGTTTACTACTTTTACTAGCTGGGCTTTCTGATGAGGAGTATCATCCACTTCTCTTCACAACGCCCAGCCTCTGGCAGTGCAGATCTGTGACGTCACTCACAGGTCCTGCATCGTGTCGGCACCAGAGGCTACAGTTGATTCTGCAGCAGCAGCAGCATTTGCAGGTAAGTAGCTACATCGACTTACCTGCAAACGCCGATGCTGCTGCAGAATCATCTGTAGCCTCTGGTCCCGATGTGTCCTCGCTCGTCTGACACGATGCAGGACCTGTGAGTGACGTCACAGCGTGATCTCTTGAGAACACGCTGTGTCTGCACTGCCAGAAGCTGGGCGTTGTGAAGAGAAGTGGATGATACTTCTATACACAACGCCCAGCTAGTAAAAGTAGTAAACACGCCCCGATGTACGCACATAATACACGCCCAGTTGTACTTTTACTTTTCAACACGCCCAGTTGTACTTTTGCAAGCCTCATTTGCATAAATACGAAAATGGTCATAACTTGGCCAAAAATGCTCGTTTTTTAAAAATAAAAACGTTACTGTAATCTACATTGCAGCGCCGATCTGCTGCAATAGCAGATAGGGGCTGCAAAATCTGGTGACAGAGCCTCTTTAACAACTGGTGCGCACACAAAGCAGTAATTAGAGGTCATCTTATCAAAATTGCGGCAACAGCAAAGAAAATAAGATTAGCTAAAACAGAAGAATTGCTGCTTAAAATTAAGAAATTAGAAGATCTTAATAAAAAGAAAACCACGAGAGATCTAACAATCGAATTAAAACAATTAAGAACACAACTTCACCAATTGTTATACCACAAGTGTGAATACGCCCTGAGAAGGAGCAGAATGATCTATTATTGGCAGGGTAATAAGGCTGGGAAGATGTTAGCTAACAAATTTAAAAACAAAACATTGAAGGCTAAAATACCCTATATTTTTAAACCATCTGGGGATAAAATCTTAAACCCACAGGGGATAGCTGAAGCCTTTGCTGAATACTATGGCCATTTATACAATTTAAACAAAGACCCTCTCACCAAACAACCTACGCAGCAACTTATAGATGGCTTTCTAGATTCGGTCAATTTACCGTCGATCCCGAGTGACCAAATGACACTCCTTAATGCACAATTCACATTAACAGAGGTACAAAATGTCATTAAACAACTCAAGATTAATAAATCTCCCGGACCAGACGGTCTAACAAACGAATATTATAAACAATTCTCTCAGATTATAGCCCCTCACCTAGTATCAATGTTCAATCAGGCCACTACTTCAGGTCGTTTTCCGAAAGAAATGCTACAAGCACTAATAATTACCCTCCCGAAACCAGGCAAATCTCCTGATAGACCCGAAAATTTTAGACCAATTTCTTTGCTAAATTGCGATTTGAAAATATATTCAAAAGTGTTGGCCAACAGGCTGGTCGATATCCTTCCTTCCCTAATCAATATTGATCAAGTAGGATTTATTAAAAATAGGCAAACGGTAGATGGAACTAGAAGACTAATCAACATCCTTCACTATGCAGAAACGCATAACACGCCCTCTCTGCTTCTATCATTAGATGCAGAGAAGGCCTTTGATAGGATCCACTGGGGTTATCTAGAGTCGGTTCTGGATAAAATAGGAATAGTGGGCCCGTTTGGGAAAGCCATTTTAGCTCTATATTCCGGTCCTTCCGCCTCAGTATACTCAGCCGGCTTTTTATCCTCACGCTTTGACATTACAAATGGAACTAGACAGGGATGTCCCATGTCCCCTTTAATTTTTGCTCTTTTAATGGAGCCTCTGGCTGAGAAAATAAGGTCTTCTAGTTCAATTTCTGGCATCACAATAGGGAAAAAGGAACACCGTATAGGTCTGTTCGCGGATGATGTAATAATAATATGCTCTTCCCCAACCACATCCCTTCCAGAAATAAGTAAAGTCTTATCAGAATTTAGTAATGCGTCTTACTACAAAATAAACACTTCTAAGTCACAAATTCTGAATATGGGGCTTTCCCAGAAAATGGTAGCACAACTTAAAGCATCATTCCCCTTCAAATGGGTGAAAGACGCCCTGCCTTATCTAGGGGTTAATCTAACATTTCCAGTCTCAAAATTGTTTGACCAAAATTACATCCCTCTCCATAAGAAAATCTTGGAGGACCTACATAACTATAAACAACACGGTGTTTCTTGGTTAGGTAGAATAGCTGCCATCAAAATGTTAACTCTTCCTAAGATTCTCTACACTTTTAGGAATGTTCCAATATTTGTGACAAACGCTTTCATAAATAAACTCCAATCCATCTTAATGAGATTCATATGGGGGAAAACCAAATCAAGAGTTAAAGCAGATATTCTTTACAGACCCATGCGAGAGGGAGGATTGGGATGCCCCACTCTGTTACAATACTACAGAGCCGCCATCCTCGATCAATTAAAATCGTTATGGTCACAGGATGCTTCTAAACACTGGGTTTCCATTGAATCATCTGTATTGGGGAGGTCCTCATTAGCAATATCCCTATCTGCATCCTCTTTATTTGGGAACCATATGAGGTCTACACATCCTACAATAAGGGCAATCATGGAATTATGGCACCACCTAGTTATTAAACATAGCCTGTTTTCTACGGATTATGATAATTCTAGTATTGCACTACTGATGGCTCTCATTCCAGATCTTGACATCTCAACATGGATGGCTAATGGATTACTCCTCATGTCTGATTTATGGGAAAATGACATCCTGTTACCCTTCCAAACTCTGGCCCGAATATACAATATTCAGAAACATGACTTTTATAAATATCTACAAATTAGGCATGCACTGACATCCATACCCAAACCTCTCCCAACATCAGAATCCAAATTAAGCAAATGGTTAGCAAATAATTCACCCTCCAGAGGTAATATCTCCCAATGTTATAAATTTTTACTAAACTCCTTCCCAAACGACTTGCATATATACAAACAAAAATGGGAATGTGATCTGGAAGTCACTATATCTGACAATCAATGGAACTCGGCCTTTTATGCTGTCTCATCGATCTCCAGATGTACTAATCATATTGAAACAGCCAGAAAACTCTTGTATAGATGGTACCTCACCCCGGAGAAACTTCATAAATTTTACGAAGAATCAAAAGAGTGTTGGAGATGTAGTAATACAGGCACTATATTACACATCTGGTGGGAGTGTCCTTACATCCTGAAATTGTGGAGAAAAATGGGTCGTTTTCTGTCTAATATATGTGGTTACCCAATTATTCTAGATGCCCCATTATGCTTATTGGCAATTGGCGCCGACAAATATGATCGCACCCACAGAGCAGTTATACTACACACTATTATAGTGACTAGATTCAAAATAGCAAAATACTGGAAAACCAATAAAATCCCATCCTTGTCAGAAATTATTCAGGGAATAAACAACAACTGCTGGTTTGAATCTATGATCGCCTCTTCTTTAAATAAAAAAAGCTCATTTGATAACATGTGGGATGTTTGGACCTCCAGTCAATATTGTAATGCGATACACTAGATTTATGGATATACACACATATAAACCATATTTTGTTGTGCAAAATGCCCTTGAGAGTCCCTGATGTATTCCCTTACACATTGTTTTATTGTTCATCAAGATTTATTGTACACAAAGCTATGATACTGTACTGATACCTTTGTTAGGTTAAGTTATGTAAATTTATTTCTATTTTTATTATGATTTGTTATTTAAGTAAGCTTTGTTTCTGCTTACTTGTATGTTCGATTTGAAAAACTCAATAAAAACAAATGTGATAAAAAAAAAATAAAGGGGGGTCTGTATGGCGTTATCTACAGGGGGATTTGCTACAGGGGGGCTGTATGGCATTATCTACAGGGGGGCTGTATGACGTTATCTACTGGGGGGGCTGTATGGCGTTATCTACAGGGGCTGTTTGGCGTTATCTACAGGGGGGATTTGGGGCTGTAAGACGTTATCTACAGGGGGCTGCAAGGCGTTATCTACAGGGGGCTGTGTATGGTGCTATCTATAGGGGGCGCTAGTGGTGGTGGAATCTATAGGGAGGCACTATCTACAAGGGGGGGTTGTGTGATACCTAGTGGAGGGGGGGCCCCAGTCAGGGGCGTAACTAGGAAAGACTGGGCCCCATAGCAAACTTTTGACTGGGGCCCTCCCCTGGGTGTCACACAACCCCCCCTTGTAGATAGTGCCTTTTTTACAGCCCCCCTGTAGATAACGCCATACAGCCCCCTGTAGATAACGCCATACAACCCCCTCTGTAGATAGCACCATACATCCACCTGTAGATAACGCCATACAGCCCCCCTGTAGATAACGCCATACATCCCCCTGTAGATAACGCCATACAGCCCCCTGTAGATAACGCCATACAGCCCCCCCTGTAGATAACGCCATACAGCCCCCCTGTAGATAACGCCATACAGCCCCCCTGTAGATAACGCCATACATCCCCCTGTAGATAACGCCATACAGCACCCCCTGTAGATAACGCCATACATCCCCCTGTAGATAACGCCATACAGTCCCCCTGTAGATAATGCCATACATCCCCCTGTAGATAACGCCATACATTCCCCTGTAGATAACGCCATACAGCCCCCCTGTAGATAACGCCATACATCCCCCTGTAGATAACGCCATACATCCCCCTGTAGATAACGCCATACAGCACCCCCTGTAGATAACGCCATACATCCCCCTGTAGATAACGCCATACATCCCCCTGTAGATAACGCCATACAGCCCCCCTGTAGATAACGCCATACATCCCCCTGTAGATAACGCCATACATCCCCCTGTAGATAACGCCATACAGCCCCCCCTGTAGATAACGCCATACATCCCCCTGTAGATAATGCCATACACCCCCTGTAGATAACGCCATACAGCCCCCCTGTAGATAACGCCATACATCCCCCTGTAGATAACGCCATACAGCCCCCCTGTAGATAACGCCATACAGCCCCCTATAGATAAAGTCATACAGCCCCCCTGTAGATAACGCCATACATCCCCCTGTAGATAACACCATACAGCCCCCCTGTAGATAACGCCATACAGCCCCCCTGTAGATAACTATGCTGATCATTGTCAGCTACGGACTTGACCTTTTTAATTTCTATGTAGTCTGTCATTTGCTATAATTGCATAATAAAATTTTGTTATTTTAACTATTAATAGTTGGAAAACAGGGCTTTTGTTGCCGGCAGGCATTCTTTTGTATTCACTGTAGATAGTACTCACATATAAATTGTCAGTGCCCACATAGTGCCACAGTGCCCATGTAGATAGTGTCACACACAGTGCCCACGTGGATAGCGGCACAATGTGCCCTGTAGATAGTGCCCATATAGTTCAACTGTGCCCTTGTAGTACCACACCCCCTTGAAGATAGCGCCACACCCCCTGTAGATAGCGCTACCCCACTGTAGATAGTGCCTTTGGAGTGGAATCCCCGGCCAGAACGTCGGCCATGCTTTGCCCTAGGATTCCTCTGCAGGAGGAGCCCCTGACGTCATGGTCCATATATGGACAGTGGCGCCAGGGGCTTCTCTAGGAGCGGAATCCCCAGCCAGAGCCACAGCCATGCTCTGGCAAGGGATTCCGCTTCAGGAGAAGCCCCTGACGTCACTGTTCATAAATGGACAGTGACGTCAAGGGATTTCCCAAGACAGGAGTGCTCTGTGATGCTTTGGCCAAGGACTCCATAGTTAAAAGCCCTGATATCACTGTTCATATATTGACAGTGATGTCAAGGGCTTTTCCGGGCTCAGCACTTAAAGTAGCGCGTTCCCCTGGGAGTCCTCTTGTTAAGGCCAGGATCAGTTTTTAACGGCCATCACAAGGATTGATTCCTGAAAAACAGCAATTAAAAACTGATCCATTGAATTCTATAGGGGCCCTCTGACCGTGAAAACGACTAAAAAAAGGACATGTCCTATTTTTTGAGGACCAGTATTCACAGGTCATTAAAAAAAAGGCTGTGTGAATACAGCCATAGAACTACATTTTTCTGAAAATGGCCGTGTGTAGCTAGTGCCGTATAGTGCCACCCCCCCTGTAGATAGCACCACACCCCCTATAAATATCATTGCACACCCCCTGTAGATAGCTTAATACCGCACCCTGTGGATAGCGCCACTAGGGGCTCCCTCTAGGAGCAGCATCCCCAGCCAGAGTACTGCCAAAGCTCTGGCCAGGGATTCTGGCATCTCGAAGCCCCTAATGTTACTGTCTATATATATATATATATATATAGACAGTGATGTCAGGGGCTCCCTCTAGAAGCGGAATCCCCGGATTAATTGCTGAGAGCCGGCAGACAGGTGAGTGCAGCGATGCTAACACTGAAGCAGCGCTGCACACAGTGGCGTAGCTATAGGAGTCGCAGCGATTGCAATTGCATCTGGGCCCCGAAGCAAGGGGGCCCGCGGCCCCCCACACCACGTCTATAAAAAGTTACTATAGTAACTGGGGTCTATGTAATAAACGACATGGGCCCCTATTACTATAGTAACTGAGAGTATACTTACCCTCCTTGTTTCAGAGCGCAGCGCGGTTCCTGATAGTTCTTTGTGTCATGACGTCACAACACTGTGCACCGCGTTTCACGTCACAACACTGTGCGCCGCACACAGCATCCCAAAGCCGGATGGAGTCAGGACCTTTGCTGCGGCCGGAGTCAAAGAGGAGGCTAAATATACTATTACTGTCTGCTGGGGCCCGGGTTGTCCAGTCCCTAAAAATTGATGGCCTACCATCAGGATAGGCCATCAATAGCTGATGGGTCAGGGTCTGACTGCCGGGACCCCCACCAATCAGCTGTTTTGAAGCTTTTTCATATGAGTGCTGCTTCCCCATCCTCCCAGTCACTTGCTCACACTGTGAATCGCGACATAGGAGATTCACAGTGTAAGCAAGTAACCGGAATGAAGGGGAAGCTGTGCTCTTACCCCCTTCAAAACCACTGATTGGCGTGGGTCCCAGCAGTCCGACCCCGACCCATCAGCTATTGATGGATAGGCCATACATTTTTAGGGACTGGACAACCCCTTTAAACGTTTAGATAGCATGATCCTGTCTGCTGACCATATGTATCTTTTTTTTTTTAATTCTTTATTTTGTTGACCAAAGAGATCCATTTTATAACATACAGGGTACATAAGACAAAGCATATTGCATATTTAAAGTAAAGAATCCAACAGTAAGTGTAAACACATCATATATCATTCCCGCATAGGGAAGTTGTTCTGAGTGAAGAAAAAAGGGGAAGAAAGAGAGAACTCAAACCTCCAAAGTGGGGCTTGAACTGAGTGCCCAAACTGAAGGGCGAAGAAGGGAATGGTAGAGAAGAGGAGGAGGAGGGGACCCTCCACGACATCCCACAGGCAGAAGCGCTAATCCGGCTGGCTAGAGGAATGTGGCTCTCGTATAATGTCTTTATAGGAGTCTGAGTCCTGAAAAACTATCCATTGAGACCAAGTTTGGCAAAACCTGGAGCTTGAGTCGTGAATAACGGATGTCATGTCCTCCATATGCATAATGTCGTTAACATGTGAAGCCCAGAGGGATAGCGTGGGGGGAGAAGGATCCTTCCAACGTAGTGGGATGCAATGACATGCTGCCATCACTAGAAAGTGAAGCAGAGAGCGTTTATATATGTTCGCTGGAATATCGCAGTGATGAAGAAGGAAGAGGGCCGCATCCAATGTTATACCTGTATCTGTGACTTCAATTATCACCCGTTTTATGCCTTCCCAGAATGGGGTAAGAAGGGGACACGACCAGAAGGTGTGTAGGAGGGTACCAATGTCTTGCCCACATCTCCAGCACATAGGGGACGCTGTAGGGAAAATTCAATGATTGATATATAAATAATGAATATATCTATAAGTATGGTAAAAAATGAGTTTAATTCATAGAAAAAAAGGGGGGAAAGTAATACAAACAATTCCCACAATTTGCATATACAGTATAGAAAACAATTTAAAAACTACCTGGCCAGGAGTAATAATGGGTATATATAAATATAAGCATCAATATGCTACAGGAGATACAGGAGGATATATCGGCAAGGTGCATGTAGCAAGTTACAGCCTGAAAGAGACAGGTAAATTCAAACCGGTCAAGACAGTAGGATACTTAGGCACATCCAGGAATAAGCAATGAGAATAAAAATGATCCACAAAGATTTTTCGCATACTCATCTATTGCGTGCAGATCAGTCCATAGATGGTCTTTATTTTTTTTGAACTTTCAGTGCAGCTTGAACAGCCATATGTATCTGACCTTTAGGAACGTATTTTTGGTCACTTCAATTCCTTCGAACAGGCGGATTCCTGATCATACACCGAGTGGATTTTTCCTTGCTTCCTTATCCGTAACAGGATGGATTAATTCCCGGGTACAGGTGAGGGCTGTTGTGGCGTGCATGCAAAGTCCTTGCCTCGGGTTTAAAGCAGCCAATTGGTATCCTCTAGGTGTTGTGTCCCATACCTCGTGAGTGGTAGAGGTTAGGAATCTCAAGTCCAGGGACCCAATAAAAGAACACCGGCCAAGGTAGTAGGTAACAAACCAAGCGTGGTTCCATGCCTCAAACCACGCTTGGTTTGTTACCTACTACCTTGGCCGGTACAAAGATCAAAGGTGATAGGGGACATCCCTGTCTGGTGCCATTGTGTATAGGGAACTCATCTGAAAGAAGTCCATTCACTCGAACTCGAGCGGATGGGCATGAGTACAGGGACATTATCCAACCCATCATGTGGGATCCAAGACCAAGGCGTGAAAGGGTTTCTTCCATAAAGGTCCAGTTGACTCTATCAAACGCTTTTTCCGCGTCCGTAGATAAAAGCATTAAGGGTACATTGGAGACTTTTGCCTTGTGAATAAGATTGATGGCTCTAGTTGTATTATCACGTGCCTCTCTACCTGCCATAAACCCCGCCTGGTCTGTGTGCACAACATCTCCAAGCAGTGGCGCAAGCCGAACCGCCAAAATCTTGGCAAACAGTTTGATGTCCGTATTAAGGAGGGTTATTGGTCTGTAGCTAGCACATTGCGTGGGGTCTTTACCAGGCTTGGGAATCACTGCAATATGTGCCGTAAGAGCGTCGGGAGGGATGGGGGAGGAGGCGGAATAGGAATGGAAGGAGGCTAAGAAATGCCGTCAGAAATATTTTATAATATTGGATTGTAAATCCATCTGGGCCAGTGGCTTTGCCTACACGAGAGTGTTTTAGAGCGTATGAGAGTTCTTGCGTAGTAAGTGGTTCTTCCAGGCTAGTAATATTATCTTCCGATAGGGCGGGTAGACCAGAGTCTCCAATGTAGGTAGAGATATTAGACCTGAATTCACGGGATGCTACGGAAGGATTAGTGGAGTCCGTATTATAAAGAACAGCGTAGAAGTCCCGGAATGCAGAAGCTATATCCAACGGCAATCGGACCCGTGCTTGCGAGGGGGATACAATAGAGGGTATATAATACTGGGTTTGTTGAATGCGCAAGGCTCTAGCCAGCGATTTGCTACTTTTGTTGCCATATTCATAATAGTGACGTTTACATTTAGAGAGCGTAGCTTTGGCTCGGGCCATCAGCAAGGTACGAAGTTCCTGTAAAGGATCTGCCAGGCACAGCTTCGGGGTTAACGCCCATAGGTAATCAGTCTTCACCTGAGTCTATGTCTCTGAGACTGTCTCCAGCTTCCACCACTCAGGCTGGCAAGCTTAGGAGTGGGAGAGCCTATCACAGCCTGGCCAGACTCAGCTAGCACCCGCCCTCTGTCTATTTATACCTGCCTTTCCTGTTCCTCCTTTGCTTGTGATTCTTCTCGTGTGGTTTCCTGGCCCAGCTACAGCTTCTGACTATTTGATCCTGCTCCATATTGACCCCGGCTTACTGACTACTCTCCTGCTCTGCGTTTGGTACCTCGTACACTCCTGGTTTGACTCGGCTCGTTCACCTCTCTTGTTGCTCACGGTGTTGCCGTGGGCAACTGCCCCATTTCCCTTAGCTTTGTGTACCCTTGTCTGTTTGTCTCGTGCACTTACTGAGCGTAGGGACCGCCGCCCAGTTGTACCCCGTCGCCTAGGAGTTGACCGGAGTTGGGCAGGTAAAATGAAGCAAAGGTGTATACTTGAGAGTCAATAGCTCCCTTGATCAAGAGCATCCGTCCCAATTCATCACTGCGAGACCCCTTGAATTCCCATGGGAGAGATCTGGAGATCAAGATACTTGTCCCCCTGGATTTCGTGTCAGGAGAAAAACTATGGTATGCATTGGGGAACCATGAGTTAGAGAGTTTGAAAGGTTTTTGCTGGCATAGGTGAGTCTCTTGAAGGAACGGCACCTGTATGTGCTTGCCTTTCAACAGATTGAAAAGTCTGGATCGCTTTCCAGGGCTGTGTAAACCCTTGACATTCAGTGAGCCTATTCTCAGGTCCGTTTGTGTATGTTGCGCCATGTCTGCCTTGGGATGCAATGGAGGGGGGGAGAGGGAGGAAGCAAGGAAGGGACGATGAGAAGACAGGTGAGAACAAGAAAGAAAGAGACTGAGACGATACGCAAGAAAGAGGCCCAAAGGCCGACTCCTAGAAGGTACGAAAACCTGTAAAGGAAGTGTGTTAGATTCGTGGGGACCTGGAAAACCACGGGGGGGGGGGGGGTGGAGCCCCAGACAGCAAGCACAATCATCAAACAGTAAACCATTTCTTCCATCGCTTGCCTAGAGGAAAGCAACGGAGGCACAAACATTTATAGAACCGACGTCCACCTCTCAGTTTCTAATATACCAAGGCGGGTTATAGAAATCCTGCGCTAATAGCCATGGCCGCTTATGATCAACATACAGAGTTGAAGCACCCGTCCAGGTAAGTATTAAAGGCTGCCATAACCGCATATCGGACAGAAATCCATCCTCATACCTGTTATGGGAGTCTGAAACATGGCAAGCAACAGGTGTATAACTGGCATCAACAGTATCTTAACAAAATATGAGCTAAAGTAAGCATATAAGAATCCCCCTGTATCATAGCGCATCAGCTGTCTAGTAGAACAATACAATGAAAGGGAGGGTATGAGGGAGGTAGCAGTGGGCTTGGTGCATCATAAACTGCAGGTGATAACACGCCCCACAATCATCCTCGGACACTACCCATATTTATGTCGGTCTGTACGAGACACTTAAACCAACTCGGTACGATCAGCTCGCAATCCCAGAGGGCTAGGTAGATAACTGAGGCAGCCACAATATTTATACAGGAAACATGGGTGTCTTATGGAAAAGCTGAATAAAAACATTTAGCTGCAAGAAAACCTTGTTAGAAACAGAGAAAAGCATTAATAGGACAAAATAACTGAGTCCATTGGGCGACAATGATGCAGGCGGCCTTGCAAAAATAATAAGTAAAAGGATATCAGCGTGTATGTCCTCTTTTAGGCCTCAGGCGGGACCCGGCGGGAGAGGTCGACTAGCGGAAGATGTGGTGCCCCCGGGATGGACCTGCTGAGAAAAGGCTGACTGGATCTGCTGGAGCGACGGCGTTGAGGTTGGTCGACTCTTTCCAATGCTAGCCATTCCGGAACTGGGAAAGGATCGATCTGAAGAAAACGAAATACGCCTTCAAGATCCGATGAGTGGCACAGGAGGTAAAGGCCAGAGTTGTTCTTGACGACAACATGGAACGGGTGACCCCATCTATAAGTGGCGCCTGCAGACTTGATCTTTTCCAGCAGAGGATGTAGAAGCCGTCTCATATAGAGTGTTCATGGTGAGACATCAGGGTATATAGTGACCGTACTCCCTTCCACTGATACCGGCCCATGTGACCGAGCACCCCGGATAATTGCATCTTTATCGGTATAGTAGTGCAGGCGACATAGCACGTCACGAGGAGAAGACAAATCGAGCGGGCCTGGGCGCGCAACTCTGTGAATACGGTCCAAACGGAAAGTCGCTTCTGGTGGCCGGTTAGTGAGTTTGTTGAATATGATAGAAACTCTAGCCGCTAGCTCGTCTCGTGGGCCCAGGTCTGGAAGGCCCTTCAGGCGCACGTTGTTTCTGCGTCCTCTGTTCTCCTGATCATCCAACTGAAGCGCCAAGGATTGCAAATGTGTTCTAGTGCCAGTGGCAGCCCTTTCCAGAGCAGTTACTCTGGAGTAAATAGCAGAAACAGTATGCTCAGTAGTAAGAGCCCTAGAGTCTATTCTGTCCACTTCCTGACGGAGGTCAGCTATATCTTGCTGGTGTGCCTGCTCAACCCTGGTCACCAGAGTGTCAAGGTCCTGCCGGGTGGGGAGGGCTTGTATCATCTCCCTCAGTAACTGTAGGTCAGCATGTAAGCCTGATGGCCCAGCCTGTACTTCAGGGGCACGTGTGTGCAGTAAAATGGCGGGCGATTCCCTCACTGGGGGCATGTTGAGGGGAGAAGCAGAGCTTACCGCATCCTGGGCGCTGCTGCAAAGAGGCTCGGTATTGGCAATCATGCCAGCAGGTGCCGACTTCAGAAGAGGAGCAGGAGGAAGGGAAGCTGACATTTCTGTGGCCGGATGTGGCGGCAATGCGTCTGCGATTACTGCTCACGGATCCACGGACATTTGTGAGGAGGAGAGGAAGCGGTCCATGCTTTTGCAGCAGCCGGAGGAACGAGGTAAGGACCAGGAGGTTCCAGGGCAAGTTCCCCTACGTTTTCCTGGCATCGCCTGCCGGGTTCACCTGGGATAAATTGCTGTTATTCAGCAGCTAGTGCGGAGCTCCCCCAGAATGCGTGTTCACGGCTCCATAGCTAAGCCACGCCCCCCTGGGCCCTGTATCTATGTCTACCTTGTGGTGGGCTTAGATACATGGCCCATGTGTGATCCTGTCTGATGGGCCCTATATCTAAGCCTACCTTGTGGTAGGCTTAGATACAGAGTCCAACAGACAGTATCACACATGTGCCCTGTATCTAAGCCTACCGCATGTGTTACTTATGTTTTGGTTTTTTTGTGGTTTTTTTTACAGGTTTGGTCGGTGGACTACGTCAGATTCGAGGACTACTTCGATGACTGCTTTTTTTTCTCAATAAAATGGCTAACGAGGGATGTGTGGGGGTTTTTTATTTCAATAAAATATTTTTTCTGTGTATTCGCATTTTCTTTAAACTTTATTACTACCGCCTTAGTATTGGCCGCTGGCTGATTGACAGCGTTCATTACTAAGGTGGGGCTTAGTGTTAGCTGGTGCAGAGGCTAACACTAACCCCCATTATTACCCTAGTACCCACTGCCACCATGGGCGCCGGGAAGAGCCGGGTACAATTTAGTACCCGACCATTTGTAGTGATGGTCGGGTACTGGGGCGACTGCAGGCTGGTATTGTTAAGTTGGGAAAGCCCAAAAACAGTGGACTTTCCCACCCTGGTAATGCTAGCCTGCTGCTGCTATGTTATCTGGCTGGTTATGAAAAATGGGGGAGACCCCACGTCATTTAAAAAATAAAAATTAAATAAATAATTGAGAAAAACTATGTGGGTTTCCCCTATTTTTCATAACCAGCAGATACAACATAGAAGCAGCAGGCTAGCATTACCAGGGAGGGAAGTCCCACTGTTTCTGGCCTTTCCTAGCCTGGTAATAGCAGCCTGCGGCCACCCCAGTGCCTGTCCATCACTACAGATGGTCAGGTACTGGATTGTACCCGGCTCTTCCCGGTACCTCTGGTGGCTGTGGGTACCTGGGTAATAATGGGGGGTTAGTGTTAACCTTTTCACTGGCTAACATTAAGCCAGCGGCCATTACTAAAGCGGTAGTAATAAAGTTTAAAAAAAATACAAGGACATAGAAAAAATATTTTATTGAAATAAAAAAAAACACACAACCCTCCTTAACCCCTTAATACCGAACATGTTTTAAACCTTAATGACCAGAGCAGTATATCTCTGTATGTGTTTTATGTATCGATGTGAATTTTGCACTGTTTTCTTGGGACATGTAATGCTTCCTTTTTGTGGTATATATGCATAGGTAACATTTTTGTTACTTTTTTTTATAGCCGTGGAAAGATAGAAAAAAAAGAAAAATTTTGATTTTTCATCATTTAAAATGTAACAGTTTGAAAATAAAAGTAATTGTATCATACAAATGTATTGAAATATATTTTTTCATTTATCCTGATCATAAGGACACCTGACTTGGAGGTGTAGTTTATTTTTTTTGACCAGAAATATAGTATAAAACACAAGTGCCCCTTTTTTCAATTGCGCACTAAAATGTCTTAATTTAGTTTTTTACACCATGGTATTAATGTATGGGTAATGGACTTGAAGTCTAATAAATAATGGTAAAAAAACATTGTGTTCTACAAACTAGACACTCTAAAGTCTATTTCTAGCGGTTCAATTTCCGTTTTAACCCTTCACACTTTTTACAGAATTTGTCCAAACTTGGGCCAAAAAAATGTAAATTGCTTTTTTTTTACAAAAGTGTCACTTTTCTTAAGCCATTTCGAAACACCATATGACATACTGGTAAAAGTGACATCTTTCCACATTCTGCTATTTCTCCCGTGTACGGCGATACCAAATATGTGTGTCTAATCTATTATATGGACCCGTTATAGGGCATATCATAGGAGTCCATTTTGACTTTTGGAGGCCTGTCACACCAGAATTAATTTTAGTGCACCATGCTGCATTTGCCATAGTACTGGAGTGGCAGACTGTCAGAATTTACCAAAAATGACTATGATACAAAAAAATACACTTCCCAAATTCTATTTCTAGCGGTTCAATTTCTGTTTTAACCCTTCACACTTTTTACAGAATTTGTCCAAACTTGGGCCAAAAAAATTTAAATTCTAAAGGCAGATGTGTAGCCTGTACCGCTCTCACAGAGTTTGTAGATTTTAACCCCATATTTTTATCTCTTTGAGGGGATGTACTGGCGGAATGAGAGCCTGCCTTTGTAACTCATCAGCGATTCATCCACCGCTAGTTTTTTTTCGGGGTTGTACATCGGAATAAATAACTCCTCCAAAATTTTTATCAGGAGCCTTATTTTATACAGGCGGTTACGGCCTGGATCACTATGGGGGGGGCTGGTGATTGTCGTTAAAATTTTTTTTTTTGCACAAATAAAATACACAGACGTCTCACACGTACGCTACACAAAAACCCTTGGCTAAACCTAGACTAAACCTAGGCTAACCCTAGCAAAACCTAGGCTAACCCTAGACTAACTCTAGAATAGAACCTAGAATAACCCTAGACTAACGCTAAGGGCACGTTCACACGTGGCGTAATTGCTGTGGAATTCCGCTGTGGACAGTCCGCAGTGGAATTCTCCAGCGGCCGTTTTTTACATGTGTTTCAATACATTTTTAGGCAAGTTAGTTCAGACGTTGCGAAAAACTCAGCTGCGGAGCATAGGCTGCAGTGCAGAATTTTCCCTCCGCAGCATGCACTGTCTGTGTCGGAGAAGAAGCGGAATTTAATTGCGGATATCAGCCTTTGCAATGCAAAAACTGAAATCTGTTGCAAGTCTGCTGTGTTTTCTGCAACGTCTGAATTACCTGTCAAATATGCAAATGTTGCTGCAGATTTGTTGCGTAATTGCCCCAAATCTGCACCATTTGCAGCGGAAAAACTCTGCCACGTGTGAACGTGCCCTAAGGATAACCCTAGCCTAGGTATACAATTGAAGTTTATATCAAGTTTATATATTAGATTTATTGTAATTTTGTGTCTTTGATGTCACAGTAAAATTCTCTCTCTGTCTCTTCTCATACAGAGCGTGTGAGGAGAGACAGGGAGGTGAAACACTTCGTTTTTCATTTTGTGATCACTGTGAATGGTTCTCACAGTGATCACATGAACGGAGACCACTGTTATTGGTCTCCGATCATCACTCTGAAGCCAAGGCTGTTGCTAACAACCTTGGCTTCAGTAGCAGATTACCTGATGACCGGGAAAACCGCTCCGATGCAGCCCCCTCCCTCACAAACCACTCAGATGCGGCTGGCACTCGGTATTGAGTGCCGCATCTGAGGGGTTAAATACGATCGGAGACCACTGCTAGTGATCGTTGCCCTCAAGCCCGAGGCTGTTACTAACAGCCCGGTCTTCAAGAGATTCCGGCACGATGGCAGAAAAGTTCCTCTGAAGAGCCGACGTGAAAAGCCGACACTTCAGAAGAACTACCCTAAACGACCGACGTAAAAACACTATACGCCTGTCGTTAAGGGGTTAACCATTTTATTGAGAATAAACAAAAACGCGAGCATCGAAGTAGTCCTTGAATCTGAAGAAGTCCAAATACTAAACCTGTAAAAAAACACAAACACAAAAAAATTAGTAACATAAAAAAGCAAAGCAATTATTATTCTTACCTTTCCTGGGTCCAGCTCTGGAGCCGCAATGTCAGCGAGCTGGTCCCTATATCTAATCCAATCATGTGTAATACATTGGCTCAGCAGACAGTATCTAATCCTATCCATAGCTATAGGGTTGTAGTACTATAGATATGCTGTATCCTATTTACACGTATACATACACGCACACACGCCCATAAGCCTTTAGCTACGCCCCTGGCTGCACACATTAAAACCTGTTTCACGCTACCAACGTTTACTGTATATACATAGCCAAGTGGATGTAACAAACCAAACGTTGGGAAGCTGGACATAGGTAGTAGGTCAGCGCTGTGATGACAGTGCAGCTATATTGTGTTTCGAGTGATACGGCTTAGAGCACTAAAACGCTCTTAGTGGTAGCTAAGCGCCTAAGAATTGGGATCCTCCCGCTTCTAACTTTTAATAAGGTTCAATAAAATGTGAACTTTTATTTTTCAAGTGCTGGGTTCAACTATTCCTCTATTGGAATTACCCTACACCAAGCAGTCCAGCTGGTTCATCTGTGCACTGAAGTCCGGCAGTCTCCATAATTTCTTGATGTTGGTCTGGGTGAACTGTTCAATTACTCTATTTTGTGATGAGAAATAGTTGGTAATGGTGTGGGTGAAGGTAGGGGGACAGAAAAAAAACTAGACTGTTGGTAGTATAATTGGGGTCTCTTGAGCGTGGCAAGACAGTCTGGCAGGATGAAATTTCAAAGGGAATATATGTATGACAAGGTCATGCGTAGAAATGCAATGTCAGTAGACCGGCATTGTAATGTAAGTGATTGGGGTGTGTTGGAAGTAGCAAAACTGGTTAGCAAAGCGAGTGCAATTTATAAAAGAGAAATATGAATAGCAAAGATGCGATGCCAGGGAACCAAAAGTTAAAATGCTAAATATAAATGGAATATACTATCACCATATAGTAAGGCCATGTATATATTTATTTAGCAAGCTCATACTGAGACAGCAATAGAAATCAGTAATACATAGTAATGTATAAAAAAAAGCAGATCAGCATAATGGAGATATTTATAACAATATAGTTTCAGATTAAATAAAACATAAATGTTACTCATTGAATACATACATAACATAAAACATATATCTCATTAGAAAAGATTATATAAATATATATATATATATATATATATATATATATATATATATATATATATATATATATATATGCACATTCAGTTAGAACGAGGACTCCTTTATACAATTTATAGGATGGAGGCTAGGTAGCTCATATACTAGTCCTTGTCAATGAATTAGAATATCATCAAAAAGTTAATTTATTTCAGTAATTCAACTAAAAAAGTGAAACTCATATATTATGTAGGTTCATTACACACAGAATGATCTATTTCCAGCATTTTTTTCTTTTAATGTTAAAGATTATGGCTAACAGTTATTGAAAACCCAAAATTTAGTCTCTCAGAAAATTTGACTATTGGGTAAAAGTTGAAGATTGTAGACTCATGGTGTCACACTCTAATCAGCTAATCAACACAAAACACCTGCAAAGGTTTCCTAAGCCTTTAAATGGTCCAACAGTCTGGTTCAGTAGGCTACACAATCATGGGGAAGACTGCTGACTTGACAGATGTCCAGAAGACCTTCATTGACACCCTCCACAAGGAGGATAAGCCACAAAAGGACATTGCTAAAGAAGCCGGCTGTTCACAGAGTGCTGTATCCAAGCATATTAATGGAAAGTTGAGAAGAAGTAAAAAGTGTGGTAGGAAAAGGTGCACAAGCAACAGGGATAACTGCAGCCTTGAAAGGATTGTCAAGAAAAGGCCATTCAAGAATCTGGGGGAAACTCACAAGTAGTGGACTGCGGCTGGAGGCAGTGCTTCAAGAGCCACCACACACAGACGTATCCAGGACATGGGCTCAGTGCCGGCCTTAGGATAGATGTCGCCCTGTGCGAAATTATCTTTCGGCGCCCCACCCAATAATTAATAAATAATGCCCCATAAAAAAATTATAATGTCCCTTTAGTGCCCCCATACAGTATAATAATAATATTTCATAATATAATATATTACAACCCCTTCAAGGACACAGTATTTTGTCCTCTATTTGTGCCCACAGTATTATGCCATCAGTAGTACCCCCACACAGTATAGTGCCCCCCTGTAGATTTTGCCATACAGCCTCCCTGTAGACAGTGCCATAATCCCCCACCTCCTTTTTGTAGATCGTGCCATACAGCCCCCCACACCTCCCCCTTGTAGACAGTGCCATACAGTCCCCCACCTCCCCCTTGTAGACAGTGCCATACAGTCCCCCACCTCCACCTTGTAGACAGTGCTATACAGTCCCCGCACCTCCCCCTTGTAGACAGTGCCCCCAAACAAAAACAAAAATTGAACTCACCTAGGCCCTGTTCCCACGACAAACTGAGCTGCTCCATGACGGGACCCTGTAGCCTAGTACAGAGTTTCCCAACCTTTTCGGACTCGAGGCAGCACTGGAAAACCAAAATTTCCTCAGGGCCCCCCTACCAAAAATTGTTTTGAGAAAGACAGAAAATGGCTAAGTACAAGCACTCCACTCGTAGGGCATGTTCACACACTGAGTCCATGACGTCATTGGCTTCTCCTGGAGTGGAATCCCCGGTCATAGAGTCTGCAATGCTGTGACCGGGGATTCTGCTTCAGGAGTTTCCCCTGATGTCACTGTCCATATATGGACAGAAACATCAAGCAGCGCTCCAGGAGCGGAATCCCCGGCCACACAGGGATTCCGCTCCTTCAGGGAGCTACAGTGGCGCTAGTAGATAGCAGAGCAGGGAGATACCTCCCTGTTCTGGTATAGTGCCGTCGCTACCGCTATAGCAGCCACAGCAGCTGCTAGCGGCGCCACTGCCCTCATGCCCGGTGTCACCGCTAGCAGCTGCTATGGCTGCTACAGCAGTAATGACGGCCACTAAGTGAAGAAGCGCCCGGGCAGAAGAAAGGCGACTGCAGTTAGAGTATGTATCCCCTCTGGTAGTTGCAACGGCTAAGGGATACACACACTCGCTGGCGCCCCTCTTGCAGTGTGGCGGCTGGCGCCCTGTGCGACCGCACTGGTCGAACATATCTAAGGCCGGCCATGCATGGGCTACAACTGTCTCATTACTTGTGTCAAGCCACTCATGACCCAAAGACAACGTTGGAAGTGTCTTTCCTGGGCTAAGGAGAAAAGGGACTGGTCTGTTGCTCAGTGGTCCAAAGTCCTGTTTTCAGATGGAAGTAAATTTTGCATTTCATTTGGAAATCAAGGTCCCAGAGTCTGGAGGTAGAGTGGAGAGGCATCAATCCAAGTTGCTTGCAGTCCAGTGTGAAGTTTCCACAGTCAGTGATGGATTGGGGAGCCATGTCATCTGTGGGGGTTGGTCCACTGTGTTATATCAAGTCCAGAGTCAGCAAAGCCGTCTACCAGGAAATTTTAGAGCACTTCATGCTTCCCTCTGCTTTATGGAGATGCGGATTTCATTTTCCAGCAGAACTTGGCACCTGCCAACACTGCCAAAAGTACCAATACCTGGTTTAATAACCACAGTATCACTGTGCTTGATGCAGTAATTAATTTGCAGTAATACATGCATTGATGCAGTAATTCATGCAAAAGGAGCCAATTATTGAGTGCATATACTGTACATACTTTTCAGCAGGACAACATTTGGGTATTAAAAATAATTTTTAAAATTGGGCTTATTTAATATTTTAATTTTCTGAGAGATTACATTTTGGGTTTTCATTAACAGTTAGCCATAATTATCAACATTAACCCCATCCCAAACACCCCACGTAGATAAACGAGCTGCAGCACTGGTCCTTGTGCCTGCAGCCCGTTAATCTACATGTGCTCCTAACTAGCTCCTAGCGACCGCAGCATTTAAGTTGTTACAGGGACTGTATGCATATAGCAACATTTAACCCATAAGTCTCCCCTCCCTATACTAAAATTAACATCACACCGACACATAACTCTCTTTAAAGTGGGGTTGACCCGGGGGTCGGCCACAGCTTTATTAACACAATAAATGTAAATAACAAAAATACCAAATATAAAACGCAATGACCTTAACATAGGTCAATAATAACCTGTATGCCTGCCTAACCAAGGACATGTAGGTAAATCCCCTTCTACTACCGCCTGCTGTGACATAACACCGTAATACCACATATCTCACCCATACATCATTGTCCAAAACAAACCAATAACCACCGCATTGAGAACCATGTGAAACACATTGTTTCCTCCTTTTTTTTTTTTTTTTTTTTTCAATTTTTTTTTTCCATTATTACAATTGTTTTTTTTTTATTTTCAAAATGTTTTTTATTTTTTTTATGCATTCTCCATTTATTTCCCTTTTTTTTTTATATCTCCATGCAAATAACCGTAAATATTGAGGCCTCTTTGGTTGCCTTTTTTTTTTTTTTTTTAATTACATACACGTTCCACCACCCACAAACTAACTCGTACCTTTAGGGTATGTTCACACTGCTTATTTACGGACATAATTTGGGCGTTTTACGCCTCGAATTACGTCCAAAAATGCGCCTCGATAGCGTTGACAAACCTCTGCCCATTGAAAGCAATGGGCTGACGTTTGTCTGTTCACACGAGGCGTATATTTACGCGTCGCTGTCAAAAGACGGCGCGTAAATAGACGCCCGCGCCAAAGAAGTGTCATGTCACTTCTTCAGACGTAAATGGAGCCGTTTTCCATGGACTCCATGGAAAACCAGCTCCAGTTACGTCCGTAATGGACACAGCGTTCAAGCGCCTGCACATGCCGTTACGGCTGAAATGACGGGGCTGTTTTCTCCTGAAAACAGCCCCCTGTAATTTCAGCCCCGTTACGGACGCTGCCGTGTGAACATACCCTTAGATTAACCATACCTAAGGGGGGGAGGGAGGGAAAATTTCTGACAAAGAGGCCCACTACAGGTAAGCAGCCCCTTATATAACCCCTTCCCATACACTAAAACCGCCCCCTCGCCTCCTCTAACTCCCCCCTGCCTAAATGACTCACCCCTGTAACAGGGAGGGGGAGGGAGACAACTCCTCAGCCTCACTTAACCCCTTCCCTGCAACAGTCCCTGGCTTAGCGGCTAAATGCCTGTGAGCCCCCATACCTAATACGCTGCTTGTCAGTGTGAAACTGACAGGCCTAATACCCTGTAATACACAAGTATTGCAGGGTATTATAACAACGATCCAACAGTTGGATCTTCAAGACCCTAGTGGGACTAAAAAAAAAAAAAAAGGGAAAAACATGGTAAAAAAAAATGTACAAAAATAAAAAAGTAAAAGTTCAAAGTTATAAAATTAAAAACCGCCCTTTTTCCCTTTAAAAGTCCTTTATCGTTAAAAAAATATGAAAAAAATAAACTATGCATAATTGGTATTGCCACGTCCGTAACGGCCTGCACTATAAAAATATAATGTAATTTATACCGCACGGTGACCGCCATAAAAAAAACATAACAAAAAAAACCATACAAGAATCGCTATTTTTAGTCACTTCAGCTCCCAAAAAAATGTAAGAAATAGGGATCAAAAAGTCGCATGTACCCAAAAATGCTACCAATAAAAACTAGTTTGTTCCGCAAAAAAAACAAAAACTCTCACACACCTTTCTTGATACAAAAAAATACAAAAGTTGTGGCTCTTAGAATATGGCGACACAAAAATAAAAAAGAATTTTTTTAAAATCGTGATTTTATCGTGCAAACACCGTAAAACATAAAAAACCTATATATTGTACATATGGTATCGCCGTAATCGCATCGACCGACAGAATAAATTAAATATGTCACTTATAGCGCACGGTGAACGCCGTAAAAAAAATTAATAAAAACAATAGAAGTTTTCACTGCCTAATTACTCTAAATTCAGCAAAAAACCTGTGGGATAAAAATGCTCACTATACCCCTAGATAAATACTTTTTAGGGCTGTAGTTTCCCAAATTGGGTCACTTCTTGGGAGTTTCCACTGTTTCGGTTCCTCAGGGGCTTTGCAAATGCGACTTGACATCCGAAAACCAATCCAGCAAACCTGAGCTCCAAAAGCCAAATAGCGCTCCTTCCCTTCTGCCGTGTATCCAAACAGCCGTTTATTACCACATATGGGGTATTGCCGTAATCAGGTGAAATTGCTTTACAAGTTTTTGCGTGTTTTTCTTCTTTATGCCTTGTAAGGGCATGACCACACGTGGCGGATTTCCTCCGCAACTGTCCGCATCAATGCCGCACATAATCCGCATTGCGGATTACGCTGCGGATTTTGCCAAAGTGCTGCGGATTGCCTTGCGGATTTAGTTGCGGATTTAGGTGCGGATTTCAAAGGCAAGTCTTCCAAAAAGGGAACTGACATAATTTGTGAGTTCAGTTCCTATGACGACGTGCTGGATACACCCATGGCATGTATAAGTGTGGCCAGAAAGAGAAGTGAATCTGGCAGGAGAAGTATACTAGTCCGAAGTGTGGGATAATGCCTGACATCCAGGAGCGACCACTTCAATTACGCCGACAATATTTGATTCTGCTGCTGCGCACCATAGTCAGCATTGTCCGTCGTCGGCAAAGGCAACGTGTAAGTAATATTTAGTCACCTACACACGTCCTATGCAAAAGTATATGTTTCTGTCTGCTAATGATATAGTAACATGTTTCTTGGATTTCACAATCATTATTTGCACACAGGCTGAAGAACGAGGCCGTGTCCGACTGTGGGTACACCCTTTGGTTGCTGAAAGATCAACCAAAGGTCATTTTGCACTTCTTTACTGCGATCTAAGAAGGTATATATTTGGGATACAATCTTTCATTGTCACTGCCCCTGTTGTTCTGTTGGGTAACTTAACAGAACATGCTTCATATGTTTTGGTAGTTTTAGGAGTAGGAAAAACGGGACCAACGGCGCTGCTTCAATCTTTGGGCGATACACAATACACAACCAACGAAGTGGATTAAGTGTATAAGGTTTATTTGTTAATAGGCTACGCGTTTCAACGTCGAACTGACGTCTTCCTCAGGCCAATACAGACTGTGCGGTTCCTGCCCTATTTATACATCAGGGCGAGGAATAAGACCGCCAGTTATAATGGGTCAAAGGTCACATGAGATACAGAAATATAAACAACAGAAAAAAGAAGCAGCATTTAAAAGCAATTACAAGTGTCATAATACGATAAGAATAAACGGGATTAACAACATGTTTAAAAGCTGTTTTAAAAATCTTAGTTAAACTGACAGATCGGTATCGTGTTTTCAAGAGAGATTTATATGACAGCCAAAAACTATATTTATGTATAGAAATGTGGGTGAATAAACGATCATATATTAAAGATTTGCTTATGTCTGAGTTTTATTGTGTTTTGAATAATGTTAGCGGAAGAAACAAATGTAGCCCAAGAACTGCTGAGTCAGAGCGTCCTTGGTTACTAGGACTCAGAATCCGGAAGTCGTAGGGAAACACAAAGGTTTGAATGGACCGCATGTTTGGACCGCACAGGTATATAATAATGGTTGGGAGCGTCCTTGGTTACTGGTAGTCAAGAACACAAAACTGTCACGGGGGAAAAAAAAAAAAAAAAAAGACTTACGCTGGATCGCACAGTAAACTACATTAGGTCACGGGACTCCGCGCCAAGAGATCTAAAAGAGGCACCTGCATCGGAACTGGTGAGTGGCAGGACGTTATGTTACTGGGATATTGTTATTTATGAATTATTATGGATCTCTTCCATTAATATCAGAATAGGTAAATGGTTATTTTTTAAAAACAGAATAGGTAAATGGTTATTTTTTTTTAAAAAAGAACCTAAAAAGTTAAAAAGTTGGCAAATGTGCCTGGATTGGTATCGATTAAATTAATTTTGTATGGCGATAGCATATATGTTTGTAAGAGTTTATAGAAAGACCGAAAAATTCTTTTTTTGGAAATAAAATAACCTATTAAGAGAATTTGTACATACAATGGGGGACGGGATTTCAAGCTCATTAGTATTATGGACTAGGATTATTCTCATCTTGGATGTCAAGGGTAGATAGTTAAAGAACCTCTTATAGTTGCGGCTATGTTTGCTGTATTGGTTATTTACTTATTTTTATTTTTATTTTTATTCTAAGGATGACTCAGTAAGGTCATTCAGACCATTTGGATGTAGGGTTTCCAATTTAAAAATCCAATAATTCTCCCTCTGTTTTAGCTTGATAAATCTATTGGGTAGGTCCAATGATATCTGTTCGATTGGGGTGACCTTAATCTCGGAAAAATTGCACTTATGTTTATACATACAGTGACGGGATACACTTTGTTTTAAAAAGCCCCTCGTGACATTAGACCTGTGGTTATTAATTCGGTTCCTTAGGGTTTGTGTGGTTCGGCCCACATATTGTAGATTGCAAGTGCACTGAAGTAGATAAATGACATAGGAGCTACCGCAATTTAAAAAATCTTTTATCATGAATTTTTCCCCTGTTTTTATGGAGTAATATTCTCTGCAATTGTTTGAAATGTTATTACAGCATAAACATCTGCTTTGGCCGCATTTAAAGGAACCTTTCAGATTTGGGAGTAAACAGTGATTTATTCTTTTGACATTCCGCAGTTTGCTCGGGGCTATTATGTTTTTTATTGTTTTCGCCCGTCTATATGTAATAATAGGTTTCGCTGGTATTAAGGGTTTTAAAAGAGGGTCGTTTGTTAAGATATGCCAGTGTTTTTTAAAAACGGTGGCTATGGTATTACTCTCTTTATTGAATGTAGTTATAAAATTGGTTTTAACCCTCTCGCTGTTTAATTTTGGCTTAGTATTTGTAAGTTTCAATTGGATACATTCTTTTTGTGTTAGACTTTGGGCTTTTAATTCAGCGCCTTCGATGAGACTTTTTGGAAAACCTTTTTCATGGAATCTCTGCTTTAAAATCCCACATTCCTGGTTAAAGGTTAGATTATCTGAGCAGTTCTTTCGAATTCTTCTATATTGTCCGAACGGGATATTTTTGAGCCACGGGGGGTAGTGAGCACTTTTAAAATCTAGATAACTATTCACGTCCACCATTTTGAAATGAGTTTTTGTTGTAAAAAGGCCATTTTTCTTACCAATTGTCAGATCTAAAAAATCAATGTTCGTTTCTGAGAAATTATGAGTAAATGAGAGGCCGAAAGTATTATTATTTAAAATATCCATAAAATCATTGGCTGTACTAGCGTCGCCATTCCATATAAAAAACAGGTCATCGATGAATCGCCTATAAAATAGAATTCTGTTTCTAAATGCATGCTTACTTAGAATGAGGGCTTCCTCGAACGCCCCCATATATAAGTTTGCATAAGAAGGTGTGAATCTTGTCCCCATTGCACATCCCTTTATTTGTTTGTAAAATTTCCCATCAGAATTGAAAGTATTATGGGTTAGTATAAACTCTACGCATTCCATGATAAAGTTAATTTGGGTGTTGGGATACCGTAGATCGGTTGCAAGGTAGTCTAAGGTGACTTGTGCACCCTGTGTATGTGGGATATTAGTGTATAAAGAGGATACGTCCGCCGTGAGAAAGTTGATATTAGAAATATTGCAGGTTGAATGTAATTGGAAAAGATCTCTTATGAGATGTGTTGAATCTTTAAGAAAAGATGGCAATTCGGAAACTAAAGGTTGAAGGTGGATGTCTACAAAGTGTGATAGGTTGCTTGTTAAAGAACCTATTCCTGAAATTATTGGTCGGCCGGGTGGATTATGAAGAGCTTTATGGATTTTAGGAAGATGGTACATGAATGGGATGGATGGAAACGGAACGGTCAAAAACATTTTTTCTTTTTTGCATATCAGGTTTTTGGTGAATGCAGTTTCGATCAGGGCTTTATATTCTATTTCAAATTCAGGGATTGGATTGTGTTTAAGTTCCTCGTAATATAGAGTGTCTGATAGTAATCTCTGCGCTTCTTTCAAATAATCGGATCGATCTTGTATGACAATGCCTCCCCCTTTATCTGCGGACCTAATTACTATGTCCTGGTTGTTCTGTAGATTTTTTAGAGCTCTACGTTGGGAAAAGGATAGATTGTCCCTAGGAGTGTTAGTTTGTTGGATGGTTTTCAAATCAGAGCTTACCAGGTTGGAAAAGGTTTCAATGGCTGGACCCCTATGATGGAGGGGATAGAAAGAGGATTTTGGACGAAGATCAGTTATAACAGGTGCGACAAAATCTGGTGTAATTTGATTGGGTACAATCACTGATGGGGTGATGGCAAAATGACGTAGTAGGGTCATTTTCCTCATGAATTTGTTTAGATCCATGAATAGATCAAAACTATCATGTGATGAGGTGGGGCAAAAGGAAAGTCCCTTTGATAATAGGCTGATTTCGTCTGTATTCGGGACAAATTTGGATAGATTGAAAATTTTGGTTAGATTATTTTGTGTTTTTTCTTTAGTGATAGCGGTGGAATTCTTGGTGTGGTGTCTACCTCCTCTACACCCTCTATATCTAACCCTAATTTTCTTTTTGATTGTGTTCTTTGTAGAGGTAGAAAGTAGGAGTTGATGGTTTGGGACTGAGTGGGATTCCTCTCTTGGGACTGACGAGGGGACATGATGGGAGGCATCGTGGGGGCAAGGGAACGGTCTAAAAAAGGAGGGAGGGGGTTGTTAATACTGGTTGAACTTAGGGAAGGAGGATAAATTTGGGGGGTTAGAACCGGGGAGGATCCAATGAAATGGGTGGTAAGATCCAAAAGAGAGGGTGAATGGTCCGGGGTAATGGTTGTGTTGGTAGACCCATTGGAAAAGGACTGATTGGGGGAACGATCGAGGGGAGAAAAGGGAAGGAGGTTATGAAGAAGGAGATGTGCATCTAGATCACAGGATTTGAAGGCAAATTGTGGGATAGGGCCTGGGGGTTTATGATTGGGTGTGATGATCTGGGGGGATGTGAAGGTCGGAGGTATAAGGGCGGTAAGGACTGCGGTGGGTGGCTTATATTGGGTTGGTGTTAACGGGTTAGAAGTTTTTGGATGAGCAATTTTTGGGAGTGGGTTTGGGCCGCGGCGCAAAGGAGTGTGGATAATGGATTGTGTGTCCAGGAGACTCAAGGGTATTGGTTTGGACCTAGAGGCTATTTTTGTTGTGTGTATTGGGAGAAAAGTTTTTTTATATTTCAAATTGGTATTACTGTTATTTTGGGGTTGAATCGATGTCCAATCTCCAAAATTGTTGGTAGTGTAATCATTTCTATCCCGTGTGAGTTTGTGTAATTTTTTGGAGATGGTTGTTTTTTCAAATAATTTCAGGCGATCAAATGTGGATTTTTCAAGTTTCTTGAAGTCCGAGTGTGGGAGAAAAGGAATAAGCTGGTCATTGAGACTTTCAATAGTGGATGCTGAGGATAATAATAATTCTGATCTTTTGTAAATTAAACGGTCAATGAAACCTAGGTTACAATTTTCCAAATATTTGAACCAATTGGAGCTGAACTCAATATCTGTTGGGAAGGGGGAATCAAAAATTATTCTAAGGCCTCTAGGGGCCATTCTCTCACACACATAGACATTTAAAAAATGACAATCAATGCTCTGGAAAGCTTCCTCTTTGAGGACGTCCTCCAAACGTAAAAAAAGATCAGTCATGGTTCTAGTCTGTTCCTCATTAAACAGGTTGTTCGGACTAATCGGAATATCCTTTACTAAATTCCTATTTGTCATTTCAGACAGTAGGGTTTCACGGGACTTGGTCCTTTCTGATAGTAGTTCCATCTTCGTTGATGTGTAAGACGACTCCCACAGATAGGGATGAGCTTTGTGGCAGCAAATGTCTGAAGTGCCTATTCGGTAAAATCGTAAGGTAGCAAGGTAGTGACAGGAGTATTATGGGCAGCCAATGTCCGAGGTTCCCAAACAGTACGGATACTGTGTCCAATGTGGGAAATTCTCGAATGCCAGCACACGGACACTTCAAAGGACTGCGTATCCACGTCCGGCCAGATTGCTAGGTGAGGTAGAAAAAACAAACACGGCGCCGCAAATCAAAATCAGATGAAATAGTAATAAAATTGGGTCGATGAGACAATTCCGCTCACCTCGGGTGGTGGACACCAAGGAGGTGTCAACAAAGCTTAGGAAGCTGCAGCCAGGTCCACAACACAGCCAAACGAAGTTTGCTGTCAGTTTGTAGTAGTTTTAGGAGTAGGAAAAACGGGACCAACGGCGCTGCTTCAATCATTGGGCGATACCTTCTTATGCAAACTTATATATGGGGGCGTTCGAGGAAGCATGCATTTAGAAACAGAATTCTATTTTATAGGCGATTCATCGATGACCTGTTTTTTATATGGAATGGCGACGCTAGTACAGCCAATGATTTTATGGATATTTTAAATAATAATACTTTCGGCCTCTCATTTACTCATAATTTCTCAGAAACGAACATTGATTTTTTAGATCTGACAATTGGTAAGAAAAATGGCCTTTTTACAACAAAAACTCATTTCAAAATGGTGGACGTGAATAGTTATCTAGATTTTAAAAGTGCTCACTACCCCCCGTGGCTCAAAAATATCCCGTTCGGACAATATAGAAGAATTAGAAAGAACTGCTCAGATAATCTAACCTTTAACCAGGAATGTGGGATTTTAAAGCAGAGATTCCATGAAAAAGGTTTTCCAAAAAGTCTCATCGAAGGCGCTGAATTAAAAGCCCAAAGTCTAACACAAAAAGAATGTATCCAATTGAAACTTACAAATACTAAGCCAAAATTAAACAGCGAGAGGGTTAAAACCAATTTTATAACTACATTCAATAAAGAGAGTAATACCATAGCCACCGTTTTAAAAAACACTGGCATATCTTAACAAACGACCCTCTTTTAAAACCCTTAATACCAGCGAAACCTATTATTACATATAGACGGGCGAAAACAATAAAAAACATAATAGCCCCGAGCAAACTGCGGAATGTCAAAAGAATAAATCACTGTTTACTCCCAAATCTGAAAGGTTCCTTTAAATGCGGCCAAAGCAGATGTTTATGCTGTAATAACATTTCAAACAATTGCAGAGAATATTACTCCATAAAAACAGGGGAAAAATTCATGATAAAAGATTTTTTAAATTGCGGTAGCTCCTATGTCATTTATCTACTTCAGTGCACTTGCAATCTACAATATGTGGGCCGAACCACACAAACCCTAAGGAACCGAATTAATAACCACAGGTCTAATGTCACGAGGGGCTTTTTAAAACAAAGTGTATCCCGTCACTGTATGTATAAACATAAGTGCAATTTTTCCGAGATTAAGGTCACCCCAATCGAACAGATATCATTGGACCTACCCAATAGATTTATCAAGCTAAAGCAGAGGGAGAATTATTGGATTTTTAAATTGGAAACCCTACATCCAAATGGTCTGAATGACCTTACTGATTCATCCTTAGAATAAAAGTCAAAATAAAAATAAGTAAATAACCAATACAGCAAACATAGCCGCAACTATAAGAGGTTCTTTAACTATCTACCCTTGACATCCAAGATGAGAATAATCCTAGTCCATAATACTAATGAGCTTGAAATCCCGTCCCCCATTGTATGTACAAATTCTCTTAATAGGTTATTTTATTTCCAAAAAAAGAATTTTTCGGTCTTTCTATAAACTCTTACAAACATATATGCTATCGCCATACAAAATTAATTTAATCGATACCAATCCAGGCACATTTGCCAACTTTTTAACTTTTTAGGTTCTTTTTTAAAAAAAATAACCATTTACCTATTCTGTTTTTAAAAAATAACCATTTACCTATTCTGATATTAATGGAAGAGATCCATAATAATTCATAAATAACAATATCCCAGTAACATAACGTCCTGCCACTCACCAGTTCCGATGCAGGTGCCTCTTTTAGATCTCTTGGCGCGGAGTCCCGTGACCTAATGTAGTTTACTGTGCGATCCAGCGTAAGTCTTTTTTTTTTTCCCCCGTGACAGTTTTGTGTTCTTGACTACCAGTAACCAAGGACGCTCCCAACCATTATTATATACCTGTGCGGTCCAAACATGCGGTCCATTCAAACCTTTGTGTTTCCCTACGACTTCCGGATTCTGAGTCCTAGTAACCAAGGACGCTCTGACTCAGCAGTTCTTGGGCTACATTTGTTTCTTCCGCTAACATTATTCAAAACACAATAAAACTCAGACATAAGCAAATCTTTAATATATGATCGTTTATTCACCCACATTTCTATACATAAATATAGTTTTTGGCTGTCATATAAATCTCTCTTGAAAACACGATACCGATCTGTCAGTTTAACTAAGATTTTTAAAACAGCTTTTAAACATGTTGTTAATCCCGTTTATTCTTATCGTATTATGACACTTGTAATTGCTTTTAAATGCTGCTTCTTTTTTCTGTTGTTTATATTTCTGTATCTCATGTGACCTTTGACCCATTATAACTGGCGGTCTTATTCCTCGCCCTGATGTATAAATAGGGCAGGAACCGCACAGTCTGTATTGGCCTGAGGAAGACGTCAGTTCGACGTTGAAACGCGTAGCCTATTAACAAATAAACCTTATACACTTAATCCACTTCGTTGGTTGTGTATTGTGTATCGCCCAAAGATTGAAGCAGCGCCGTTGGTCCCGTTTTTCCTACTCCTAAAACTACTACAAACTGACAGCAAACTTCGTTTGGCTGTGTTGTGGACCTGGCTGCAGCTTCCTAAGCTTTGTTGACACCTCCTTGGTGTCCACCACCCGAGGTGAGCGGAATTGTCTCATCGACCCAATTTTATTACTATTTCATCTGATTTTGATTTGCGGCGCCGTGTTTCTTTTTTCTACCTCACCTTCATATGTTTTGGAATGAGTCTCTGCTCACCTCTACTCACCTGGCTGCTATATGTGAGAGTAGGGTGTAGAGTAAAGTGTTGGCCCGGCTTGCAAACGCGCTGTTCTGTGCAGTGGTTAGGCCATTGATTTATCAGCGCTTGGCCTCGGACAGTCGTCCCTGTCACCGATCAGTTGCCGTGAAGGGTCCATAGTGTTCGGATACCCTTCTTTGGCTTAAGTTACTCACAATTCAATAGCTCACACAGCTGCATTGGACAATCCCACGAATTCCAAGCCTATCCCATTGAAGTGCATCTGAGAAAGATCGCATAGTCACTACATACACTACATGTGTATTGGCGATTGACAGTCTAATCAAGTCAAGGAAATCAAGGGGTAGTAGCAGTCGTCCGAGCACAGCGTGTGCTTCCAAACAGCTATTTGCTGACGGTCTCGTGTGGAGGACCCAGAGGGATGATATATTGATGGCCTATCCTGAGCATACCACATTCATTACTGGTGTCTGGACCACACCTGGGGCAAACCTCCGTAAAAGTAGTACAGACGGACGAAGGGTTTAATTCGTGCACACCACATGGTGTGTGTAAATGCTGGCATGTGTTTCCCACTTAGGCTGTTTACCCCGCATTTAGGTTAATCTTCTTTGTGGTTTGGTCTAGATATCCTGAAAAATTTACGGGATTCTGCCGGCTGACCATCCAAGCATTTGACAGGCTGCTCGAAATTGTCAGGCCACACATTACCAAGCAGAATACCGTGATGAGGATGGCGATTGCTGCTGAGGAAAGGTTGCTCATCACCTTGCGGTAAGTTGCCACATTTCTGCGTGTCATCTAACATACAATCAATTTCCCTATTGTGCATTTTGCGAGATTGGGTACGTTTCTTGTTTCCCCAAACATATGTATTATAGTCTCCCTACATGTTGTTCTTCATAAATAGTGGGATGTAATGTAATGACTGATGTTTATTTTTTTCAGATTTTTGGCCACAGGCGAGACGTATGCATCCCTGCACCTCCAATTTCGTGTGGGCAAATCCACCATTTCACAAATTGTGAAGACCACATGCAAAGTTCTGTCGGAAGAGTTGCAGCCCATTGTCATGCCTTGCCCCACTCCTGAGATTTGGTTAAATGTCGCAGCTGGCTTTCAAAATGTCACCAATTTCCCAAACTGCATAGGCGCAGTTGATGGCAAGCATGTAAGGGTGCAGCAGCCACCGCACTCAGGATCACGCTTCTTTAATTACAAGAAGTATTTTTGCGGTCGTCCTGATGGCGGTGGCTGATGCACATTACAAATTTGTTGCCATTGATGTTGGTGCCTATGGTAGTACTGGGGACTCACGGGTGCTGCGAGCCTCCCAGATTGGCCTCCAAATTCTCCTGGATAACGTGTCTCTACCACCTCCGACACCTCTTCCAGGAACCACGCGTCCAGTCCCCTTCGTTATGGTATCGGATGAGGCATTTCCTTTGAGCCCTAACCTGCTGCGCCCATACCCACGAAGGGGACTGAATGTTCGTCGTCGGATTTTTAATTATAGGCTGAGCAGGGCACGACGTTTCGTCGAGTGCACGTTTGGCATCATGGCAAATCAGTGGCGGGTCTTTACCTCGGCCATGCAATTGGAGGAAACCACCATTGATGCGGTCATCAAGGCATGTTGTGTCCTCCATAACTACCTCCAGGAATACCGTCAAGAAGTTGAGGGGGACTCACTTCTGTCCTATGTTGGCAGTGCCATTAACTGGGGTTCTGTTGGTCTGGCCAGTAGTGGTGTACGAGTACGAGATATTTACTCGGATTATTTCATGACTTCTGAAGGGGCCGTACCTTGGCAATACTCCTGTGTTGGCGGGGTGCAGCCTACCCAGCAGTAATCCGTTTCATGTCCAAACAGTAGGCAATTCTGTCAATGATACTCCTATGGAATGGAAAATTGTGTGTTGGATGTGCTTCCTTTGCAATAAAATAATGTACTATTACTTGGATTTGGCCTAAGTGTGTGTATTTGAGTAATCACATGTCTGAATAGGGAGTATGATGTATAGGTTGCCTTTCTTGGTTGAGTACACCATAGCATATCAAACCACACAGTATTTACGACATGAAAACGCCCACACCGTGAACAATCTCTATCGTCCCCTTGATGCCCTTCCACATTTTGGCCTCCTCCCATCAAAAACAACAAATACACAAGTCAGAGTCATCAATTAAACGGAACTTTTATGGAACGTATACACATCACAACTATATACGCCCTGAGTAGAATCACAGAACAACTTGGAACATACATTCAATCCCTGGTACAATAGCGACCAAACAAAAACACAAACCTACTACAAGATGTGGAAGCGAGGGGGGCTTAATTGGGGATGCGAGGAGGGGGCAGAGGAGGAGGTTGAGGTAGGAGGCATGTATGCCGCAGAGGTGGGAGGATGGATATGAAGAGGTGGGAGAGTGGACGAGTATGGGGTGGGCAAAGGGTTTGGGACATTGGGGTATGGGCGGAAAGTGGAACCAGAGGGATGTCCATGAGTCCAGGGGGAAAAATAGGGATCGGGCTGCAGGGAGGGTGCAGAGGCAGGAGGTGGGGCGTGCGGCACAGCGGCAGACGTGTCAGCCCTACGGCCAGTTAATGTGCGCATATGGAAAATTAGATCTCCCACATCGGGTAGGGGCTGGGGGGCCTCAAAGATATCAGCCAGGGCGAAGGCACACGTCATATATGCCGCCCTGCGAGTAGTTTCCATCCCGCGACAGCGGCCACCAACGGCATTCCCAAAACTGTGATATTCGTCTTCGGCCTCCACCCTCCGAATCATGCGTAAGGCTTGGCCCTCTACCGTGTCGCTTTGTTCCGCTGGTGTCAGGCGCTTTCGGCCACCCACTCTTTGGCGCGGTCGGGAAGTTCCTGCCGTGGGGGCTGGAGAGGTGTCGCCACGAGGAGTTGCTGGGGCCGGGGTTGCCTGGTAGGGCGCATCTTCCTCAGCCACATTTGCTGACGAGCCTGCCACGGGCTGCTGCTGCACCTGGCCACGTGCACTCCCTTGTGGCGTCCGGGGTGGTACATTCCCGTGAGTTCTGCAGGGAAAAAAAACGCTCATTGACTTTGGGGATTCAGAAGACATTTCTCAGACAGTTTGTCAGTCGCTAATCTCGTTAACATATCCTTTTGCCATTCTACACACACACGATCTGACACCAATCTTGGGGGGGGGGGGAAACTAAAGACGCATTCTCGTCATGAAGAGAATGAGTTACATAAGCAACACAGAGTGATATGTGATAATGTGTACGGTCAAGGGACATTTTCGTGACAACACTGGCAAAAGGAAAACAAACATGTGGAATGTAATCTGCACTGAATAGAAATGGCATTCCGTTAGTTTTGTCTCACATGGTTCATGCGCTCCCTTTTAACCCAGGTGTGTGTGCGAATAGAGACTTACCTTCGTAGCTCCCTGCAGGGAATCAGGAAAGCCAGTTCTTCGTAGTGGGCTATCGCAGGGCCCCGTGAAGGAGAGGAGCCACTTGCAGGTGTCTTTGAGACCTGTTTGCGGAAGCGGTCGCGTACTGTCCTCCACCTATTGCGCACATCATTTTCTGGAAAAGGAAGGATGTTTTGAAAATTAGGGCATAGGGGATGAAGTCAGGTGTATACAGATCAATTGCGTCCTCTGGCCTGTCGTGAGGAGATATCATCAATGCAACCACATCATTGGGGCAGAACTTGAGTAGCCAGCAGCTATGGCTACGGCTGGGTTCCCACGACCTCTTGCCATGCCAAAAATAGGCTTTTCACGCCTATTTTACACCGCATGCCACGACGCCGCCAATACGCTGGCAAACATCTGCCCATGCATTTAAATGTGCATATGGTTGTCCACGCTTGCAAAAGGTACTTGATGTCGTTAAATGGAGTGTGTAAGGCAGGATTTAGTGCCGTCAATAGGCCATGTGCACATACCCTTACAGTCGGGAAAAAAGTGATCAGCAACTGCGCACGTGCCATAGTGACATGCCAAAAGTTGGGGTATGGTTTAGCAAGGCAGGAAATGAAATTAGTGCAGATTTTTGGCAGCATGCTAATGATGCTAAACAACCTTTGCAAACAGTGTTTTCACCTCTCTGCATTACAAACTAATAAATGCAAACTTACCAATCACTCCCTGCTCCCTCTCCAGCATCCCGTCCCACTCGGGGTACAGACCGCGGCACACAAACGTCCATCCCTCGTCACGGGCGTTGCGGTCGCTATAGGCCGCTATAGAGGTGTCCCATATTTCGGGCCTACTATGCACCTATAAAAAACAAAAAAAAGGGCATATTGCAGTTTGCTTGGTACTCTGGAATCACAGTGGAGCTGTTACATGGTGATCTGCCTTAAGAATATGGACATTCTGCAGGTGCTGCTAGTGTTAATCCATACATAGTAGACATCTTGAAACAACATGACACAAACATATACATGTACTTACCAGATTTATGAGGGACGAAACCTCCATGTCCATTCGTCTATACCTGGACATTGCAGCCTGGGTTCAGAGTTGTCACTTAACTTTTTCAAAAATCCCTGGCAGGCTGCAAGCCGAATATGGCGTCTTCCTTTTCTATGCTGAATGATGATGTCATATCCTGCTCCGGCAGGAAATACGCACCGCTCCAGACACGAAATCCGCACCACACATAACATCTGCGGACTTCATTGCGGAATTTAGAATCTCCATTGAAGTGAATGGAGAACTTCCGCAATGAGTCCGCAACCAGTCCGCCACTGGTCCGCAACAGACAGAGCATGCTGCGGACACCACATTCCGCTCCGCAGCCTATGCTCCGCAGCGGAATTTTACGCCTCGTCTAAACGAACACTGCTAAATTAAAGTGTAAGTCAATGGACAAACGGCTCCGCTGCGGATTAACGCTGCGGAGTGTCCGCAGCGGAATTTAAGTGAAATTCCGCCACGTGTGAACCCAGCCTAAAAATTCATAATTTCTACGTTTTATTGGAAACATTTTAGATTTTAATTTTTACAGACTAATTCCACTAAATTCAGCAAAAAACCTGTGGGCCTAAAATGCTCCTTATACCACTCTATAAATTCCTTGGGGGTGTAGTTTGATAAATGGTATATTTTTGGGGGGGTTTCCACTGTTTTGGCCCGACAAGACCTCTTCAAACCTGACATGGTGCCTAAAATATATTCTAATAAAAAGGATGCCCTAAAATCCACTAGGTGCTCCTTTGCTTCTGAGGCCGGTTTTTAAAGAGGCTCTGTCACCACATTATAAGTGACCTATCTCCTACATAATCTGATCGGCGCTGTAATGTAGATAACAACAGTGGTTTTTATTTTGAAAAACAATCATTTTTGAGCCCGTTATGAACAATTTTAGATTTATGCTAATTCGTTTCTTAATAGACAACTGGGCGTGTTTTTACTTTTTACCAACTGGGCGTTGTACAGAGGAGTGTATGACGCTGACCAATCAGTGACCAATCAGCATCATACACTTCTCATCGTTCCAGCCCAGCTTTCACTGCACACACAGCGTGATCTCGCGAGATCACGCTGTGCTGTCACATACTCCCACATTAACTTTACCAAAGTGTCTTGAGAGTGAATAGACATTGCCTCCAGCCAGTGGTTTTAAGGTGTGCCCATTTACTGTACGTCACAGGGGCAATGTAGTAAGTAGATTATAAAAGCTGTTCCACAATTAAGGAAGGAATTCACGTGAACTTATTGACACGAAAGTAGTGGCTCCATGCATGATGCTTTCAGAAAATAGGCAACGTTATTTGCCACACCAATATTCCCCAGAAATGGATGATAAGAGTTTTAGGATTAGTGAGTTGGTTTTGTGCAGTCTTCTGGGAGTAAGTTCATTCGATAGGATACTTTTTGGATATGGATCATTCAGCAAAATGTTTCAGTGACTTTGGAGCATCTTTTTAATTTCAGTATGACCAGTATTATAGGTAGTGATAAAGTTGTGTTTAAAACCACTCACGTTCTTTTTTTTACAACATTAATTTTTTATTGAGAGATAAATAAGGTAACACATACAGTTGCATAAACACTTGAAAACCAGGTCATTCCCTGCTTACATTTTAACAAAATTGACAGTATATAGTGCACGGTTGAAGCATACAAACTTTGCATAATGCCCTAATCACTTTAACAAAGGCTAGAGATATTGTCCCATTCACTGTCACAGGGTGTCACGAGAGCCAAGCATATGCGCACCTTGAGGAGGAAGACTGTGAGTTAGTTTTTTGGCATAGAACAAATTTAATAAATCAAGAAATAAACAAACAAAACAAAGAAACTAACCTAAACAAAACAAACTTAGCTCAGTTCACAAGGTCATAGAAATTGTATCATACCTGAAGAATCAGGTATAAAGAGAATCTACATAGTATTTAGAGGAAGTCCATTTATCCCATTGGAGACATTGAACATCTTTGTAGAAAAATCGTTCTTTCCATAATACATGTATAATTAACCGACTGTATCACCTCAGTTAACGTCGGAATGGAGGTGTTCTTCCAATATCTAGCTATAAGGATTCTAGCAGAGCATAACACATGAAAAATTATTGACCTATCATGAAAATGAAAATCAACTAACCCTACATTAAGCAGAGCTAGAGCAGGAGTGCAAACTAAGGGGTATTGTAGTATATTTGATAGCAGTTTAGTTATCTTGCCCCAAAATATTTGAATAGCCGGACAATACCAAAACATATGTTTCAGTGTCCCCACTCCTGATTTACATCTCCAGCATATGTTAGACGAGATAGGATATATCAATGAAAGACGATAAGGTGTAAAATACCATCTGTAAAGCATTTTTCTGGTAGCTTCTAGGTGATGTACAGAATTAGATAATTGAGAGGCCAAAGAAAAGGTGGCCTCCCAATCTACACTATCCTGAGGTATGTCCCCCTCCCACCTCTTGACACAATGAAGAATTGGCTGTAGCTGAACCTCTAAAATTGCTGAATAAGCCTTGGAGACGCCCTTTGTGGTTTTAAAAAATTGAAAAAAATATTCTTCGTAAAGTAATTTAGGGGGGAGGGGTTTGCTACCAATAGTTTGCAAAAAATGCCGAATCCTGATATATTTATATAATTCTGTAGATGGTAAGGAAAGCCTAGTAGCCAGCTCTGTAAATGTAGAAAGAACACCTCCATTCCATATATCCCCAACTCTATCCATTCCCAGCGTTTCGCACAGTGACAAATTCAGATCAGGAAATAAATGTGAGAGGGTCCGCATAGACATGTCTGATATTCTTAGAGGAAAAAGAGCCTTCTGACCCACCATTAATTTCCACGTACATAACGCAGCCTTAATGGTTAACAGAGGTGAAGTAGGGAAGGACAGCCCATAAATAGGTAAAAAGGGAGTCAAAATGTCCACAGGACTCTTCCATCAAGACCCACGACTTTGTAGGGATGGGGTTAAGCCATTGTCGTACTTGATCCAAGATACAAGAATGGTAATATGCTGCTATATTCTGAAATCCCAACCCTCCTTTAGCTACAGGAAGACATAAGATTTGAATAGCCACCCTCGCCTTTTGTTTCTTCCAGACATATTTAACTAAAAGCATCTGTAATTTATGTAAATAGGAAGCGGGGACCCATATAGGCAGATTTCTAAATTAATAAAGAATTTTAGGAAGAATCAACATTTTAATGACTGCAATACGCCCTACCCACGAAATTTCAAATTTTAGTTGGTCATAGAGCTCTTTTTCCAGCTGTGGAAGTAAGGGGAGATAATTAAGAGCATACAGTCGTGACACAGGATAGACCATCTGAACCCCTAAATATGGAAGTCCTTGAGAAGTCCATTCAAAGGAATATAAATTTTGCAAAGTATGAACCTCCTGCTCTGGTAATCCCATATTCATAATTTTGGACTTGTTCTCATTCAATTTATAATATGAAACAGCGCTAAATGTGTTCAGAATTGACATAATGCAAGGAAGGGAGGTACAAGGATTTGATAAGACCATAAGTACGTCGTCTGCGAAAAGACCAATTTTGTGCTCAACATGCCCAATAGTAACCCCTTTAATATCTGGAGTTGCTCTGATGGCTTAAAACGTAAAAATTAATGGGGAGAGTGGGCATCCTTGACGTGTGCCATTGGATATAGAGAAGGACGATAATTGATAACCAGAGGCTAGGACAGTGGCAGAGGGTTTGGTATATAAAGCTATAATAATATCCCGCGCTTTACCCACAATTCCAAACTTGCCAAGCACTGCATCCAAGTACCCCCAGTGGACTCGGTCAAATGCCTTCTCCGCATCTACAGCTAAGAGCAAGGAAGACGTCTGATTGCGCCCCACCCATTCTATAAGATTTATAAATCTTCTTGTTCCATCTACAGATGATCTCTGTTTGACAAAGCCAACCTGATCTTGGTGAATTAGATCAGGTAATATGGAGGCCAGTCTCAGGGCCAAAATTTTTTAGTATAATTTCAAATCAGTATTGAGTAAACTAATAGGCCTGAAATTTTGCGGTCTATCTGCAGGCTTGCCCGGTTTGGGCAGAGTTATAATGGTTGCTTGAAGCATTTCTGGAGGTATTTGACCTGTGGAATGTATATGCGTAAACAATTGGAGAAGTTGAGGGCCTAAGATGGTCTTGAATTTTTTAAAATAATCGTTTGTAAGGCCATCCGGACCAGGGGATTTTTGTGGTTTCAAAGTTGCAATGGCATCCAAAATTTCTACCAACTGAAAGGGCTGGGACAACACATTTAGCTGTGAGGGCGTAATTGTTGGGAGAGAAATGGAATCTAAGAAGTCCCTAATGGCCGTGGGAGTAGGTTGTGGAACCGCTGGATCCTGATTTAAGTTGTATAAAGAGGAGTAGTATTGTGCAATGGAATTAGCAATTTCTTGAGGATTAAATATAACCTCATTTCGCTGATTATGAAGAAAGGGTATTCTGGCCTTAAAGGCTTTGGCTTTCATTTGTTGTGCTAGTAAAGCCCCTGCCCTATTGCTATGTCTGTAGTATTTTACTTTTAATCTTCGTAGAGCTTTATCGTACTTATATAAGTCAAGCTGGTGTAATTGTGCATGAAGATGACTGATCAATCTAGACCGGTTTGTGCATGGCATGTCTTTGTTTAATTGTGTAAGGCGGGTAAGTTCTTCTATTATGCGGAGACGTTTTGCTTCTCTATTTTTCCTTTCCTTAGCTGCTAAACTAAGAAAATGACCCCTCATGAAAGCCTTATGAGCACACCATACCGTTGTAGGTGCCACATCAGGAGTATTATTAAATTTAAAGAACTCTTCCATAGTGGAACTATGTGAGTCTTGGTAGGTAGGGGAGTTCAGTATAAAATGATTAATTCTCCAAGGGAAGGAAGGAGGCTTATTAAAGTGCTCAGATATCAACATTGAAATGGGCGCATGATCCGACCAGGTAATCAGACCTATGTGGGATGAAGAAATTTTTTCAAACAACAACTTATCCACAAAAAACATGTCAATACGCGAATACGTCCCATGTGGGTGTGAGAAGAACGTGAAGTCCTTTTCATTCAAATGTTGCATACGCCAAACATCTAGCAACCCCTCTTTAGACATAACCTGAAATAAATCCGCGGGAGAATGCATAGCTCCAATGCTGAAGAGTCTAAAGACTGCCACATAGTCCTGTTATAATCTCCTACTAGTATAAGATGTCCTTTCTGACACTTATGAATCTGTTTAAGTAGTTTGTTAAGAAAACGTATCTGGTGTGTATTTGGCCCATACATATTAACAATAGTGTATTGTACATTGTTTAAATTACAAACTAAGATAATATATCTACCTTCTTTATCAACCTGAATGAAATCTTGTTCAAATGCTACTGACTGATGAATTGCTATAGAAACGCCCCTTTTTTTGGAAACGGCTGGAGCAGAGTATACATGCGGGTAATTTTTATGCTTAACCCCTTAAGGACGCAGCCTAGTTTTGGCCTTAAGGCTCAGAGCCCATTTTTCAAATCTGACATATTTCACTTTATGTGGTAATAACATCGGAATGCTTAAACCTACCCAAGCGATTCTGAGATTGTTTTCTCGTGACACATTGGGCTTCATGTTCGTGGTAAAATTTGGTCAATATATTCAGTGTTTATTGGTGAAAAATTGCAAAATGTAGAGAAAATTTTGAAAAAATTGCATTTTTCAGAATTTAAATGCATCTGCTTGTAAAACAGACGGCTATACCACCTAAAATAGTTACTAGTTCACATTTCCGATATGTCTACTTTAGATTGGCATCGTTTTTTGAACATTCTTTTATTTTTCTTGGACGTTACAAGGCTTAGAACATAAACAGCAATTTCTCATATTTTTAAGAAAATTTCAAAAGCCTTTTTTTTAAGGTACCTCTTGAGTTATGAAGTGGCTTTGTGGGCCCTATGTATTAGAAACCCTGACAAAACACCCCATTTTAAAAACTAGACCCCTCAAAGTATTCAAAACAGCAGTTAGAAAGTTTTTTAATCCTTCAGGCATTTCACAGGAATTAAAGCAAAGTGGAGGTGAAATTTGCAAATTTCATTTTTCTTGCTGAATTTCAATTTTATTCATTTTTTTTTCTGTAACATAGAAGGTTTTACCAGAGAAACACTACTAAATATGTATTGTCCAGATTCTGCAGTTTTTAGAAATGTCCCACATGTGTCTCTAGTCCGCTCGTGGACTAAAACACAAGCCCTAGAAGCAAAGAAGCACCTAGTGCATTTGGAGTCCTCTTTTTTTATTAGAATATATTTTAGGCAGCATGCCAGGTTTGAAGAGGTGTTGAGGTGTCAAAACAGTAGGAATCCCCCAATAGTGACCCCATTTTGGAAACTACACCCCTCAAGGAATTCATTTAGGGTTGTTGTTACCATTTTGACCGCACAGTTTTTTCACAGCACGTATTTGAATTGGGCTCTGAAATGAAAAAAATTTAATTTTTTCCAATAAAATGTCATTTGTGATCAAAATTTCTTATTTTCACAGGGAACAAAATACCCAATTTTGTTGCCCAATTTGTCCTTAGTGTGGCAATACACCATTTGTGGTGATAAACTGCCGTTTGGGCCCATGGGAGGGCTCAGAAGGAAAGGAGCGCTATATGTTTGTTGGAGTCCAGATTTTGTTGGATTGGTTTTCGGGTGCCATGTCGCATTTGCAGAGCCTCAGAGGTATCAAAGCAATGGAAACCCACCAAAAGTGACCCCATTTTGGAAACTACACCCCTCAAGGAATTCATTTATGGTTGTTGTTAGCATTTTGACCACACAGTTTTTTCACAGCACCTATTTCAATTGGGCTGTGACATTAAAAAAATGACATTTTTTCCAATAAGATGTAATTTTTTACCAAAATTTCTTATTTTCACAGGGAACAAAATACTCAATTTTGTTGCCCAATTTCTCCTGAGTGCATCAATACCCCATTTGTGGCAATAAACTGCCGTTTGGGCCAATGGGAGGCCTCAGAAGGGAAGGAGCGCTGTGTGTTCTTTGGAGTACAGATTTTGCTGGTTTGGTTTTCGGGTGCCATGTCGCATTTGCAGAGCCCCAGAGGTATCAAAGCAATAGAAACCCACCAGAAGTGACCCCATTTTGGAAACTACACCCCTCAAGGAATTCATTTATGGGTAATGTGACCATTTAGACTCCATAGTTTCTTCACAGTTCTTATTTGAATTGGGCTGGGAATTAAAAAAATATATATTTTTTCCAATAATATGTCATTTTAGCTCAAAAATTCTTATTTTCACAAGAAATAAAATACTCCATTTTGTTGCCCAATTTGTCATGAGTGCGGCAATACCCCATTTGTGGTGATAAACTGCCGTTTGGGCCCATGGGAGGGCTCAGAAGGAAAGGAGCGCTGTGTGTTCTTTGGAGTACAGATTTTGTTGGATTGGTTTTCGGGTGCCATGTCGCATTTGCAGAGCCCCAGAGGTATCAAAGCAATGGAAACCCACCAGAAGTGACCCCATTTAGGAAACTACACCCCTCAAGGAATTCATTTATGGGTGTTGTGACCATTTTGACCCCATAGTTTTTTCACAGAACTTATTTGAATTGGGCTGGGAATGAAAACAAAATTATTTTTTTCAAATAATATGTAGTTTTGGCTGAAAATTTCTTATTTTCACAAGAAACAAAATACCCCATTCTGTTGCGCAATTTGTTCTGAGTGCCGCAATACCCCATTTGTTGTGATAAACTGCCGTTTGGGCCCATGGGAGGGCTCAGAGGGAAAGGACCACCATTTGGCCTACTGGGGATTTTCTAGTGCGAAGTCATGTATGCAGAAGCCCCTGAGGTACCAGTACAGTTGAAACCCGCAAGAAGTGATCCCGTTTTAAAAACTACACCCTTAAGGCATTCATCTAGAGGTGTAGTGAGCATTTTGACCGGAGACCTACACCCCATAAACTGTAATGTGGGTTCTCCCGGGTATGGCAATACCCTACATGTGGCTGTTATCAGCTACCTGGACACACAGCAGGGCCCAGAGGGGAAAGACGAGGGGGGATAAGCTGTGTGGAGTGCATCAGGGTAAGTAAAATTGGGGTAAATTATAAACCAAGGGATGTATGATAAATTTTAAAACACTTTCATACAGAGCTCTGGTTATTCGGGACACGTGTCACATTGATATATTGTGTCATCCCTTATCCCCCTCTTATAGCAGACTTTGCACCTCTTTTGACTTTTTCCCTTCTTGCCAGTTTGGGGAACTTCTCCTGGAAAGTGTTGCCCTGGTACGATGCGTGTGGCCTCGCTTCCAGAAGTACTGGGTGCCCCCCCTTCTTGGTCCCTAAAGATTAGGTTCTTGATAATCACCTCTTGAAATTCCAGGAAAGTTCCCGTCTGGCCTGCACATCGACGTAGCATGTACGCATTGTACAATGCCATCTGTATGATGTGCCCGGCCAGCTTCTTATACCACACCGCATGGCGCTGTAGGGCTTCAGGGCTTGATCTTACAAGTCCATCCCTCCCATGTACCTATTGTAGTCCAGGATGCAGTCTGGTTTGGGGGTGTCCTTTCCTTCATATATCCTAAACCTGTAGGTATACCCTGATGCACTCTCACAGCTTATACATCTTCACGCCATACCTTGCCCTCTTACCCAGCAGGTACTCGCGGAATTGAACCCTCCCTTTAAAATGTACCAGGGACTCATCAATAGAAATACACTTCTCGGGGGTGTATGCTTGGGAAAACCGGGCACTGGAACGGTCTAATAGGGGTCTCCGTTTATACAAACGCTCAAAACTGGGGTAATCTCGGGGTGGGCACGGCTCATTATCAGTATAATGTAAGAAGCGAAGTATTGCCTCATTTATTTATTTTTTTAGGTTCCAGTTCAGTTCTGAAGTTGCTTTGAGGGGCCCATATATTAGAAACCCCTATCAAATACCCCATTTTAGAAACTAGACCCCTCAAAGTATTCACAACAGCATTTAGAAAGTTTATGAACCCTTTAGGTGTTTCACAAAAATTTAGAGCAAAGTAGAGGTGAAATTTACATTTTTTTTTTGTCAGAAAATCCTCTTTATACCATTTTTTTTATAACACAAAAGGATTTATCAGAGAAACGCAACTTAATACGTATTGCCCAGATTCTGCAGTTTATAGAAATATCCCACATGTGGCCCTAGTGCGGTAATGGACTGAAGCGCCGGCCTCCGAAGCAAAGGCGCACCTAGTGGATTTTGAGCCCTCTTTTTTTATTAGGCATCATGTCCGGTTTGAAGAGGTCTTGTGGTGCCAAAACATTGGGAACCCCCCAAAAGTGACCCCAATTTGGAAACTAGACCCCTTGAGGAATCCATTGTAGTTTTCTTGGGGTGCATGCGGCTTTTTGATCAGTTTTTATTCTATTTTTAGGTGGCGTGGTGACTAAAAAACAGCAATTGTACGATTGTTTTTTTTTTCGTTTTTTTTTACAGCGTTCACCGTGCGCTATAAATGACATATTCACTTTATTCTGCGGGGCGATACGATTACGGCAATACCAGATGTTTATAGTTTTTTTTTATGTCTTATGGCGTTTGCACAATAAAATACGTTTTGTAAACAATCATTCACTTTTTGTGTTACCTTATTCTAAGAGCCAGAACGTTTTTATTTTTCAATCAATAAAGCCGTGCGAGGACTTATTTTTTGCGTAACGAACTGTAGTTTCCATCAATACCATTTTTAGGTACATGCGACTTTTTGATCTCTTTTTATTCCATTTTTTGGGAGGTGAAGTGACCAAACAATTGTGATTTTGGTACGGTTTATTATTATTTTATTTTACGGCGTTCACCGTGCGGGATAAATAATGAAATAATTTTGTAGTTCAGGCCGTTACGGACGCGGCGATACCAATTATGTATAGTTTATTTGTTTGTTTATATATTTTTATTAATAATAAAGGACTGATAAGGGAAAAAGTGGGATTTTTACTTTTAATACTTTTAAATCTTTTATTTTCTTATTTTTACACATCTTTTTTTAACTTTTTTTTAACTTTATTACTTTGTCCCACTAGGGGACATGAGGGCAGGAGGCCCTGATCGCTATTCTAATACACTGCACTACATGCGTAGTCAGGGCCGCCATCAGGGTGGTATTAGGGGTAGTGGTGTGAGGGGCCCGGCCAAACCTAATTGAAAGGGGGGCCCGGCAACTGCCGCGACATTCTTTTGGTAGGAAAAAACGGGCCCCTGCAATGGGGCCCGTTTTTTTTTCACCAAAAGAATGTCGTGAGCTGCTGCTGCTGCTGCGGGCCCCCTCCCCTCGTCATGGGGGGCTGTCAAACCGTCCGCCCGCGCGCGCGCACTCGATCGCGCGCACATGGAAACTCCCGCGCGTGCGCACTCGCGAGTGCGCACCCACGAACGCCCGCACTGGAGACCGCCCGCGCGCGCACCCGCGATCGGCCGCGCGCGCACCCGCGAACACATATGGACAAAACTTACCTGGACGTCTGGACCGAAGACCTCGCCTGGAAGACATCGCCGGAAGAGGACTGGAGTGGGAGCATCTCTTCTGACACAGTGAGTAAATTATCTCAAAGTGCTGATCATGTATGGCCCTGTTCACACAGTATTTTGCAGGCAAAAAAAAATCTGCCTCAAAATTCCTTAAAGAATTTTGAGGCAGATTTTGACCTGCCCACACTATCTTGCCGCGTTTTTTTGCTGCGTTTTTTGCCCGCGGCGATTGAGGACAGCTGACAAAAAACGCAGCGAAAAATGCATTTTCTGCCTCCCATTGATTTTGATGGGAGGTCAGAGGCAGAACCGCGGCAAGAAAGGACGTGCTGCTTTTTCTTTTTTCCGCGACTGGCTCCCATTGATTTCAGATTAAATCAATGGGAGGCGGTTTTGGAAGTTGTTTGGTGCTGATTCTGACGCAGCGTCCGAGTCAATATCAAGGGCCAAAAACTCTGAACTGGGCCTTATTGTTAGGGCTTATTCAGACGAACGTGTAATACATCCGTGCAACGTGCGTGATTTTCACGCGCCTCGCACGGACCTATGTTACTCTATGGGGCCGTTCAGACTGTCAGTGATTTTCACGCAGCGTGTGTCCGTGTGTCCGCTGCGTAAAACTCATGACATGTCCTATATTTGTGCATTGTTCGCGCATCACGCACCCATTGAAGTCAATGGGTGCGTGAAAATCACGGCCAGCACTTCCGCAGCCGTATAAACTATGAATGAAAACAGAAAAGCACCACGTGCTACAAACATACAAACAGAGTGTCATAATGATGGCGGCTGCACGAAAATCACGCAGCCGCGCATCATACGCTGCTGACACACGGAGCTGTTATGGACCTTTTGCATGCGCAAAATGCCATGTTTTTTGCGCGTGCAAAAAGCACACGCTTGTGTAAATCCGGCCTTAGGGTAGGAACACACTAGGCATGAACACTGCGGATTTTATGCAACACATTTTATTGTGGAAAATCCGCAGCGTATCACAGTCGCAGCAGAGTGGATGAGATTTGAACAAATCTCATCCGCACGCTGCAAAAATAATGGACCTGCAGTGTGGCTTTTGGCTTTTTAAGCCGCAGCATGTCAATTTATTTTGTGGAATCGCCGCTCGTCTGTTGCGGAAATGCTGCGGTTCTGCCGCAAAAATCACACATGAGAAAAAAAAAAAGGTACTTTTTTAAATTTATAAAAAAGTCTAGACTTACCCCGGCCGTAGTCCTGGTGACGTGATCCTCTATTCTTAGCGCAGCCCCGCCTCCTGTCATGACGTTTCATCCCATGTGACTGCTGCAGAGGTCACATGGTCTACAGCGTCATCCCAGGAGGCGGGGCAACGTTCAGAAGAGAGAGATGCGTCACTTAAACTACGGCCGGGGCAAGTCTAAACTTTTTTTTCCCTGCAGGATTCCCGCAGCGGACATGCCTCATGAAACCTGTGCCACTATTTGGTGCGGTTTTGCTGTCGGAATTCCCTGCGGCTACCGGGTCGGATAAGCTGTGTAGTCTTACTGAGCATATCCGCCTAGTGTGTCCCTTATGATGTCGCTCCTGGAGCTGCTGCCGCTCTCTAAATAGGCAGTTGGTTCAGTAGAATTTGGAATTATTTTTTTTTTGTGAACCAGCTTAAAAAAATACAAAACTTTTGTGTTAGGGCCTGTTCACATCACCGTTCGCTTCCGCTCCGGGGTTCCGTCTGAGGTTTCTGTCGGGTGAACCCCGCAACGGAAAGTGAAAGTGACAGCACAGCTTCCGTTTCAGTCACTATTGATCTCAATGGTGACGGAAACATCGCTAATGGTTTCCGTTCGTCACCATTCCGGCTGGTTTTCGGACGGAATCAATAGCGCAGTCGACTGCGCTAATGGTGACGGAAACGGAAGCTGTGCTGTCACTTTCCGTTGCGGGGTTCACCCGACAGAAACCTCAGACGGAACCCCGGAGCGGAAGCGAACAGTGATGTGAACAGGCCCTAACACAAAAGTTTTGTATTTTTTTAAGCTGGTTCACAAAAAAAAAAATAATTCCAAATTCTACTGAACCAACTGCCTATTTAGAGACCGGCAGCAGCTCCAGGAGCGACATCATAAGGGACACACTAGGCGGATATGCTGAGTAAAACTCCACAGCTTATCCGCCCCGGTAGCCGCAGGGAATTCTGCCAGCAAAACCGCACCAAATAGTGGCGCAGGTTTGGTGAGGCATGTCCGCTGCGGGAATCCTGCAGGGAAAAAAACGTTTAGACTTGCCCCGGCCGTAGTTTAGGTGACGCATCTCTCTCTTCTGAACGTAGCCCCGCCTCCTGGGATGACGCTGTAGACCATGTGACCTGCAGCAGTCACATGGGATGAAACGTCATGACAGGAGGCGGGGCTGCGCTAAGAATAGAGGATCACGTCACCAGGACTACGGCCGGGGTAAGTCTAGACTTTTTTATAAATTTAAAAAAGTGCCTTTTTTTTTTTTCTCATTTGTGATTTTTGCGGCAGAACCGCAGCATTTCCGCAACAGAGGAGCGGCGATTCCACAGAATACATTGACACGCTGCGGCTTAAAAAGCCAAAAGCCACACTGCAGGTCCATTATTTTTGCAGCGTGTGGATGAGATTTGTTCATATCTCATCCCCTCTGCTGCGACTGTAATACGCTGCGGATTCTCCACAATAAAATGTGTTGCATAAAATCCGCAGTGTTCATGCCTAGTGTGTTCCTACCCTAAGGCCGGATTTACACAAGCGTGTGCTTTTTGCACACGCAAAAAACGTGGCATTTTGCGCTTGCAAAAGGTCCATAACAGCTCCGTGTGTCAGCAGCGTATGATGAGTGATTTTCGCGCAGCCGCCATCATTATGACACTCTGTATGTTTGTAGCACGTGGTGCTTTTCTGTTTTCATTCATAGTTTATACTGCTGTGGAAGTGCTGGGCGGGATTTTCACGCACCCATTGACTTCAATGGGTGCGTGATGCGCGAACAATGCACAAATATCGGACATGTCGTGAGTTTTACGCAGCGGACACACGGACACACGCTGCATGAAAATCACTGACAGTCCGCACGGCCCCATAGAGTAACATAGGTCTGTGCGAGGCGCGTGAAAATCACGCACATTGCACGGATGTATTACACGTTCGTCTGAATAAGCCCTAACAATAAGGCCCAGTTCACAGAGTTTTTGGGCCTTGATATTGACTCGGACACTGCGTCAGAATCAGCACCAAACAACTTCCAAAACCGCCTCCCATTGATTTAATCTGAAATCAATGGGAGCCAGTCGCGGAAAAAAGAAAAAGCAGCACGTCCTTTCTTGCCGCGGTTCCGCCTCTGACCTGCCATCGAAATCAATGGGGGGCAGAAAATGCATTTTTCGCTGCGTTTTGTGTCTGCTGTCCTCAATCGCCGCGGGCAAAAAACGCGGCAAGATAGTGTGGGCAGGTCAAAATCTGCCTCAAAATTCGGTGCGCGGTTCCAGGCGGTCACCGGTGCGCATGCGCGGGAGTTTGTGGGTGCGCGTGATCGGTCGCACGGGCGGCGGTGTTTGACGGCCCCCATGCTACCCAGGGCCACCATCAGGGGGGGGTATTAGGGGTACTGATGTGAGAGGCCCGGCCAAACCTAATTGAAAGGGGGGCCCGCAGCTCATGACATTCTTTTGGTGAAAAAAACGGGCCCCATTGCAGGGGCCTGTTTTTTTTCTACTAAAGGCAAGTCGCGGCAGTTTGCCGGGCCCCCCTTTCAATTAGGTTTGGCCGGGCCTCTCACATCAGTACCCATAATACCCCCCTGATGGCGGCCCTGGGTACCATGATATAGTGCTGGACGGAGTACCGTTAACAGGCAGTGCCACGGTAGGAGGTCCCAGAAAATTTAGCTGTAGGGGGCCCTGAAATTCCTGATGGCGGCCCTGTGCGTAGTGCAGTGTATTAGAACTGTCAGCTACTCACTGACAGCAAGCATAGTGGGTCCTGACGTTGTCAGGACCCACTAGGCTTCCGTCTATGGCATAGCCGGACGCCATTGTTTGGTGTCCGGTTGCCATAGTCACCATCGCCGGCCGCTATCGCGTAGCAGGCCGGCGATGGCAGCTTAACCCCTAAAAAGCCGCGATCTCTATAGAACGCGGCTTTTAAGGGGTTAATCAGCGGGGACACAGCGATCGGTCCCCGCTGTAGGAGCTGTGACAGCTGCTGAACAAGACAGCAGCGTCACAGCTCCTGTATGTGTCGGGAGGACGGCCGAAACGGCCGTTACTCCCGAGACGTACTATTACGGCATGGAGCGCGAACGATACAGCTACCATGACGTAATAGTACGTCAAGGAGCGGGAAGGGGTTAAGCCTACTAATATCAGCCAGGTTTAAGTGTGTCTCTTGCATGCAAAACACAGAGGCCTCCAGCCTTTTGGCCTCGGCCCATAGCATTGACCTCTTATATGGACTATTTAATCCTTTAGTGTTCAATGAGGAGAATCTAAGTACCATTATAGGTTATAAAAGAACATTTGTCATTGTTATAAAATAACCCAAACAACTAGACAAACAAAAAATTCAAACCAAACCAAGTATTGCAATCTAGTTCGCACATGTCGGTCCGACAGTGCAATCCTAGAAGGGAGGGAAATCTGTAGTACCATGGTACAGACATGACCCCATCCTAGGCTATATCAATGAAATAACCTAAAAGACCTTACTAGGAGAAAAGCATATGACCTGCCTAGGTAGAGTCGTGTGTTAACCTTAAACCATACTATCCCCCATCCCCATTTAGTAACGACACATGACACCGAGGTTGGATGTGAAATGGCCACAGCAGCCGTTTATTAATTTCACAGTTTTATAAAAACAATTTAAATCCGAAACATTCGGATAACTAGTTAGGAATCCACCAGAGAATTCCTCCTAATAATTCACATGACCCAACATGGGTCAGAATCATAAATAACAATTAAACGTTAACATTAACCCGAGCAGAGGAAGTCCTTGAAGCCCCTTCAGATGTTCCTTTCAAGAACACACCGAATTAGCCATCTGCAAACCACTAATTACCTCCAGCCGTAAACCAGCTCGGAAGCACCGTTCACCTCTGCAGATGGCTCCAACCACTAGAAGTCCACTTCAAGGGGATAACACCCGATGAAGCCCTCAAGTGATATACCGACCACTAGAAGTCCACTTCAAAGGGATAACACCCGATGAAGCCTTCAAGTGACATACCTTCTACCAGAAGACCACTTCAAAGGGATAACACCCGATGAAGTCTTCAACCATGTACCTTTTTTGGGGGACGCATACCCCCGATGCGACCCCCCCACCATTTTGTACTGACTGGCCTCAAGGACTCCCCCCGCCAGCTGCCATGACAACAGAACCTACTCCGGAAAAAAGAAAAACATGTTAAATAAGCACACAAAATAAAACCCAACGCTCATAGCCAGACGTACATAAGACCTAAGGAGTAACAAAACAAGGGTGGGAGGGTGGGAGCTTTGCTTACTGTGTGTTACTCCTCCCGCTGCTTCCGGCTCAATGCCGAGAAACAGCGGGAAGCGCAGTAACGCCCCCCCCCCCGCCCCCCTTAACTCCTCCCCGTCCCTCCTTCAGCTCCTTCAACTTTCCCTGACCTCGTAACATTAACCCTTTCCCTACCAGGACGGTCATGTCGGCTTCCCTTAAGCCTGCAGCTGCGTCCAGCCTCTTCTTGACCTGCCTAGGTAGAGTCGTGTGTTAACCTTAAACCATACTATCCCCCATCCCCATTTAGTAACGACACATGACACCGAGGTTGGATGTGAAATGGCCACAGCAGCCGTTTATTAATTTCACAGTTTTATAAAAACAATTTAAATCCGAAACATTCGGATAACTAGTTAGGAATCCACCAGAGAATTCCTCCTAATAATTCACATGACCCAACATGGGTCAGAATCATAAATAACAATTAAACGTTAACATTAACCCGAGCAGAGGAAGTCCTTGAAGCCCCTTCAGATGTTCCTTTCAAGAACACACCGAATTAGCCATCTGCAAACCACTAATTACCTCCAGCCGTAAACCAGCTCGGAAGCACCGTTCACCTCTGCAGATGGCTCCAACCACTAGAAGTCCACTTCAAGGGGATAACACCCGATGAAGCCCTCAAGTGATATACCGACCACTAGAAGTCCACTTCAAAGGGATAACACCCGATGAAGCCTTCAAGTGACATACCTTCTACCAGAAGACCACTTCAAAGGGATAACACCCGATGAAGTCTTCAACCATGTACCTTTTTTGGGGGACGCATACCCCCGATGCGACCCCCCCACCATTTTGTACTGACTGGCCTCAAGGACTCCCCCCGCCACCGCGAAACAGGCCTTGACCACCTTAAGCCTGTGAGTTCCTCCACACCACCACCGCCCTTTCTATGCCTTCTGCTATAGCCAAGCTCCAAATATCAATGCCAACCTCGGTCAGATGAACCCCGTCACTCCTCCAGAAATTCCCCAATCCTGACTCCAAATCCCTATGCCTCACGCAAATGCCCCCGTTCTTCGCCACAAAACGGGACACCGCCCGGTTAACTTTTATCCGAGCCTTATTGACTCTCTCCACCGATCTAGCTAACCGCCAATGCTTCCTTGGGACTATGTCCGACCACACTACCACCAACTTGGGATAAGATACCCACAAACACAACAAATCATGTTTGATATCCCGCACCAACTCACGAAAAGGGCGGACTCCTAAGTCATTCCCACCCACGTGCAACACTAAAACCTCCGGAACCCTATCGAGCCGCACATATGTCTGGAATTCCGCCAACACCCTGTTCCACGACATACCTCTAAACCCCAGCCAATGCACAACCGCATCCTGTCGCGGAATGCGCAACTGGCGACCATCCGGGCGGACGTCCGCCCTCAAAGCCCCCCAGTGCACGTACGAATGACCCATCAACCACACCAGACAAGGAGGCGAATCTGAAACGGAAAACACAGTTAGGCACCACCATATAACATTTGCAAGCATAACAACAAAATTACAACATATGGGGGCGGACATAAGACTTAAACCTTTTAGACTCCCAACGACCAATACGCCTCACCCCCTCATCATCCAACCCCCAGCGCCCTGCATCCGTTGCTGCGCCAATCCGGAAGGAATGAGATGAATATGAGCCTGCCGCAACCCCAACCGCCGTCAAACATTTTTTAAAAACAGCTCCAAACTGAAACCTGGACAAGAACGACCCGTCCACATGACGTAACAAAGGCAAATCTGGAGACCCCCTGTTTTTTGTAAAACCCCGCATGCACTCTACTGGGCACATGACCGACCCCGGGAGAGCGAACAAAACTATCAGTTTTCCCTTCCCTAATTGGTCAGTTTTTGATCTACGCAACCATACCTCCAACCGATCTGCAAAAAGGCTCACCTCCCCAGATCTCAGCCCCCCTGCCTGTTTAGTACTTGGCGACACCAACTCACCTATTCTAAATGCTCCGAAGAACGCCAACGAGAAAGCCAACCGAAACAAATCCATTTCATCTGAAGAACGACATACCGATGCCAATGAACCGCCCAACAAGCCCAGCAAAGCAAACGACACCGGCCTTCTACTATCCGCCTCCACCCTACCTCTGCGCAACCCCTTCAAAGCCTGCGATACCAGAAATTCCTTCGATACATCCCGCAAGCCCCGCAACTTAAGCCCAAACGCCACCGCGGATATAAACCGGTTCACCTTCGCTACTGAAAACCCCCCCTCCCAGGCATCCCCTAACCAATACAAAAGTCGGGACATGCACCGCCACCACCCACGCGTTCAACGACAAACACACCAACACTAAATGTCGCAACAATTGAACTACCGGAGGAGAGGACGCCGTGATGTTATTAATGGCAAGCACCACCCCCATGTTGTCGCAGTAAAAACGCACCTTCTTATCCCTGAGCCTGTCCCCCCAAATGGTAGCCGCCACCACGATGGGAAACAGCTCGAGCAGGGCCAGATTCCGCGTCAATCCACTGGACACCCAGCTAGCCGGCCATTGACCTGCGCACCACGGACCTCCCCCGTAAGCTCCAAAGCCACCCGCCCCAGCCGCATCCGTGAAAATATTCAGATCACTCGTATCCTGCGCTGGGGCCATCCATAGCGAGCGACCATTGTACTGGCCCAAGAAGTCATCCCAAACCTGAAGATCAGCTCGGTGCTCCTCCTTGAGCCTCACAAAATGATGCGGCGCCCGCACTCCCGCCGTTGCCGCCGCCAACCTTCTACCAAACACCCTCCCCATCGGCATAATCCGGCAGGCGAAATTCAACTTCCCCAGCAGCGACTGAAGCTCCCTCAGCGACATTTTCTTCCTTCTACAAGCCCGTCGCACCTCCAGCCTCAAAGCACCCAACTTATCCGCCGGGAGCCGACACTCCATTGCCACCGAGTCAATTTCGATTCCCAAGAAACAAATCGTCGCTACCGGGCCCTCCGTTTTTTCCGGCGCCAAAGGGATCCCAAAATCCCTCGCCACCTTCTGCAGGGCATGAAGCAAGTTACCGCAAACCGGCGAACCCCCCGGGCCAACGCACAAAAAATCATCTAAGTAATGGATCAACGAATCGACCCCGGATACTCCCCTCGTTACCCACTCCACGAAGCTACTAAACGCCTCGAAGTATGCACAAGAAAGAGAACACCCCATCGGAAGGCACCGATCCACGTAAAAGGCCCCATTCCAAAAACAACCCAACAGCCGTTGGCTTTCTGGATGCACCGGCAACAACCTGAACGCCGCCTCGATGTCGGTTTTTGCTAGCAGCGCCCCCGGACCCGCAGCACGCACTAACCCCACCGCCTTATCGAATGAGGTATAAACTACGGAACACAACTCGTGATCAATCCCGTCATTTACCGACGAACCTTTGGGATACGATAAATGTTGAATCAAACGAAACTTTCCGGGCTCGCGTTTAGGGACAATACCCAAAGGGGACACAACTAAATCTTTCACCGGCGACTCCACAAATGGCCCCGACATGCGCCCCAACGAAACTTCTTTTAACAACTTTTCCGACACAACTTCCGCATGCAAGTAAGCCGATTTTAAATTTCTCCGCGTAACCGGAACCTCATAAGGAGGCGGAGGAATAACAAAACCAACACTAAACCCTTCATAAAGCAACTTAGCTGCCGCCCTATCCGGATACTCATTTAGATAAGGGGCCATCCTTTCCACCCTCACCGGCGACACCCCCTTGACCAGCCCCGTGCTGGTTCCCGGACCTCTTTTTCCGCAGACATTTTGCCGCCCCGTGTGATGCACCATTACACTCGGAGCACACGTGCTTGAACTTGCACGTGGCCCCAAACTTGCACTGGCCTTCATTGAATTGCCAGCAAAACCCCGCCTTTCCCCCGCCGCTTGGTCCACTCTGACTAGACTGGCCTCCCTGGCCACCGCTCCCGGGAAAGGGCTGCCTAACCGGAGCCGTAACCCGTAACCAGAGAGCAATATCCTTCTGGTCCCACCGAATCGCCGGCCGAACCGCCTTCCGCTGACGGAATTGCTCATCATATCGCAGCCACGCCTGACCCCCATACGCCCTATGAGCCTCCCCAATAGCATCAAAATAACAAAATAACGCCGAACAATTTTCCGGCGCCTTTTCCCCTATCACACTAGCCAATATGGCGAACGCCTGCGACCAATTAACGAACGTCTGCGGGATAAGCCTATACCGCCGCCGTTCCTCCTCGTCCTTTTTACTCTCATCCCGCTTGCTCTTATCCAAATTGAATTTAGCCAGCGGCAAGAGAGAAAAAATTTCAACGTATTCATCTTTCCAGATCCGATCACGCACCTCCTGCTTTAAATGCGCCCCCAACGGACCCTCAAAACAAACATACACCTCCCCCCGAGCACGATCGTCCATGCGCACTCGATCGCCGTCCTTCTGTGCCTCAGTCTGCACCGACACCGCGACCGCCTCTCTAACCGCCACCACAGGACGCGCCTGCAACGATCCCACGTCCCTGGGGCCTTCCCAAACTACCGCAGGGGACACTTCCGTTACTACCGGCGCCGCGGCCCTATCAAGGCGCCCCACCAGCTCCCGTAAGCAACCCACTAAATCTGCCAAACCCGCTCCGTCGCGTCCGCCCGCGCCACTACCGGCCCCCGATGCTATGCTAGCAGCCCCCCCGCCGACACCCGACATAAAAATCGCTGGATAAGACAATAATGGAGTTATACACTCACCGGGCTGCACAGGCGCTGTGTTCCCGTCAGCCGGACCATCCTGACCTCGACGATAGACGTCCAGTTCACCTTCCTCCAGTTCTTCTCTCGCCGACGACTGTCCCTCCCAACGACATCTTCGGAAAGGGGATGAGGACGCGCTGACCGATGGGCCGGCAACCTGCCGCCCGACCGCCGGGACCCAGACTTCCGACCGGACCTGTTGCCTCGACGTCGCTGCAGATCTAGTCGTCCGTCTAGACGATCCTGACGAAGCCTGCCCCCTGGCCGGAACATCACCATGCGGGGCGGCCGTACCTTGCTCTCGACATCTTCCATCTGATGGGGGAGGGGTGACAGGGAGCCCGGCCTGCGACTCCCTGCTTACCGCCGGACCCCGTCGCGGCCTGGGATTCCTGCCAGGACGCAGGGCCTGGGAAGGGGCGGTCCTCCCAGCTGCCTGGCCTGCAGCGTCCGGGATCGGGCTCCCTCTGCGACGCCGTGTCCGCGGGACTACCTCCGGACTAAGGCGCTCTGGAGGTCGGGACCGCCGAGAGGGACGGGTCGACACAGCCTGCATCGCCGTCACCCCTGCCACCGCTCTCTGCCTGCCCAGCGCAGGAGCGGTTGTTGCCGACTCCCCCCCCGCCGCCATAGCCATGCTCGTAGGGGGGCCGGGGGAGGGGAGCCTGTCCCTTACAACAGACCCCGAACGCCGTGCCCGACGTGGCGAAACGGCGTCCGGGATCCGCGTTAATGCAGCCACGGTCTCCTCCAGCCATCCGGGACCGTGGTGCACAGCAGCGGCGCGCAGCCGCTCTAAAATCAAGGCCTCTGCCATTACTAAAAAACCGGGCAACGGGGAGCTTTGCTTACTGTGTGTTACTCCTCCCGCTGCTTCCGGCTCAATGCCGAGAAACAGCGGGAAGCGCAGTAACGGCCCCCCCCCCCGCCCCCCTTAACTCCTCCCCGTCCCTCCTTCAGCTCCTTCAACTTTCCCTGACCTCGTAACATTAACCCTTTCCCTACCAGGACGGTCATGTCGGCTTCCCTTAAGCCTGCAGCTGCGTCCAGCCTCTTCTAGACATGTACGCCAGAGTGTTCCCCTCAGGAAATACAACAGAATATCACATTTATACTCCAGTGTTTGAAGTGAAATTTGCGATGCATAATTAAGACACAGAAGAACGACGGTGATGATGTACTTCCCGCCACTCTGCATCCAGGCGGAGGGAGCTTTTCGGTGACGATCCAGCACGCACTTGTAAGAAAGTACCGGGATCGGTACTTTTCGCAACATTCAAGTTCCAACTTTCAACCAGAGCTGCCGCCTTGGCCGGAGATTCCACTACATGCTTTGAATCTCTAAATGAAATAATAAGCTTAACAGGGAATCCCCATTTATACGAAATCTGGCAATCCCTAAGAACCTTTGTGGTAGACGAAAATTCTCTCCTGCGTAATAAAGTAGCTGCAGATAAATCCGCAAATAGCTGAACGTCCCGGAACCTGTCAGGAAGGGAGTTCGCAGACCGTGCTTCAAGGAGAAGTTTATCCTTAAAATGATAATAATGGATCCAGGCAATAACATCTCTCGGTGTTGAAGTAGGCAGGGAACGTGGTTTAGGGATACGGTGCGCCCTATCAATCAGCAGGTCTAATTGTGGCGTATCAGGCAGGAGGGCCACAAAAAGATCCGTTAAGTATTCCACCAATCGAGCATTTGTGATATCTTCAGGGATGCCTCTAAAACGAACATTATTACGGAGCGACCTGTCTTCCATATCTGCAACTTTGTGTGTCAGCGCCTCCACTTGTTCCTCTAATCCCGAATTTGTATCCACCAGAGCATTATGAGCAGTTGAGAATTCAGCCATCTTTGTTTCAATATGGGACGTCCTGTCCCCTAAAGCTGTAAAATCTCTCTGCAGGTCATGGAATGCATTCTGAATTGATATTTGTATAGAAGCATTTAGATCATGCAGTAAATATTTGAGTGCAGCTTCAGTGACTGGCTTGTCAGGTCCCTCAGTGTGCATTAACATAGGCGCTGTATTCAACATGTGCTCTACCGGAGAGCTAATACTACTCACAGATGTAGAAGATGGAGGCCTGGATGAGAACAGTCCAGCTGGAGATGAAGGGTGTCGCAGTGAAGCATCGGTGGACCGAGGTGGACCCGGTGACGAGGCGGCGAGGATCGCACCTCTAGCCGCCCCTGATGTCCTCCTGTTTGCTGCCAAGTCTCCCTGTAGTTCCCCTACAGGCGCGCCGGCGCCATCTTGGATCCTTGCCGCTGGAAAGAACTCCGTGAGTTTTGCCACCACCGGCTTTTTCTTTATTCTGCCCATGTTAGATAGGTACAGGCAGCGTTCCGGTGTCTTTATGTGACACTTTAGGTTCAATTTAGATTTCTGTACGAGCCGTTTTGAGCCGATAATAGCCTAGGAGCAGCGGAGCTAAGACAAAACGCGTCCTACTCCATGCGCTCACGGCCACGCCCCCCCACTCACATTCTTTTTGTTGTTTTCTTGGAGAAGGTAATCTTTTCATGGAGGTCTTTCTGTACTTCCCCTGTATTAGGCTCTGGGAGTAATGTTTGCAATAGAAACGTTGAGTTCGCGTTTTAGATTGTTCTATGAAGGTTTTGAAAAGAAAATGCATGCTTTTCTTTTAGTGTAGTTTTCCCTGCGCCTTTCGGAACAAGGACAAACTAAATCTTGTCAACATGGTAGAAACCATATAACGGGTATTTACGCTAGGTTAAGAACCATGGCTGCTGGCATAACCATTATATAACATAAACATGGGCATGACACTTTGGCAAGCACTGTGAAACTGTAATTGGCACCCTTCAACTTAGTAAAATATAAATAAAAACACTGCACACCACACCTTTGGATAAAATTGTGGTGTTAGTCACTTGCTTGACTGGTCCCATAAGTCCCTTAGAAGTGAGTGGAGAGAACTGCACATTCATTCTCTACCTGGATAGGTTTGACGGTGTTCTCCTCACCAAGTAGTAAGGGGGTCCCATGATCTCCATTCTGGAGATAGGTGTGGGTCCCAGAGCTGGGACTCACATCTGTCAGACATTTATAGCATATCCTGTAGACATGCCATAAATGTCTGAGTTAGGAATTCCATTTTAAGGTTGACAGTATTAATGTATAAACGATAAATCCCTTCATGCCTAGCGCATACTTTCTTCACAGACATACTAGTAGCTTCAATTATCTGTCCAGTTTTATGAGGGCACTATATGGGCACTATAAGTCATTCTGCATAAAATTACAGTATCATGTGAGGCATTTGGACAATGCATAAATAATAATGGTGGTTGTGAAAGAGTAGTCTATGGATTCATGGGGTTGTTATGGTAAGTACAAAGTCACCCCTGCTACTTTATTGATTGGTCCTGGACCTACTCCTGCTGTTATCATAGACAGTATAAGAAAGATTGGATGAGAGCTACTCTGTTCTCTTTATAAAACCTCTCTGTGACTGATCTGCTGGGTCGCTTGTATTTGATTCCAAAGAGTATATTCAAAATTTTACTTATATTTGCGGTTGATACAAATTATCTTAATTTGTACTTGATCAGTAGAATTCTTTTGAGAATATTCCTTTGTTTCTGTGCCACCAAAATACAGGGTGAAAAGGTATTTGGGTATGTTCACACACTTAACAAAAAACGTCTGAAAATACGGAGCTGTTTTCAAGGGAAAACAGCTTCTGATTTTCAGAAGTTTTTTGAGCAACTTGCGTTTTTCGCTGCGTTTTTTGTAGTGTTTTCTACGGCCGTTTTTGGAGCTGTTTTCAATAGAGTCTATGAAAAACGGTTCTAAAAACGTCCCAAGAAGTGTCCTGCACTTCTTTTGACGAGCCGTCATTTTACGCGTGGGTATTTTGACAGCGACGCATAAAATGAAGGCTCGTGGGAACAGAACACCGTAAAACCCATTGAAAGCAATGGGCAGATGTTTGTAGGCGTATTAGGGGCGTTTTTTCAGGCGTAATTCGAGGCGTAAAACGCCTGAATTACGTCTGAAAATAGGCCGTGTGAACATACCCTTAGAGTAGAGGGCAACGGAGTTGATGGGAAATTTATGTCTGACCAGCACAGAACTGACCTTCCACTGAAATCATGTGGAAACTTGGCACCCTAAGCTGTTTTCCATGACAAATTTCTGAGAATACCAAAAATATGCTACAAAAATAAGGTTTAGCAGACAGAATTAGTGATAAGGTAACGAGGGCAACCAGAAACACCAACACTATCTGAGACTGAAATATACAGTAAATACTAGAAAAGAAATGACTTAAGGTGGGGTATAGCCCTGATATTTGATACTGAAGAATGAATACATTAAAGGCTATCAAGAAAAGTTGCTATGCACACCACTGGTTAGCCACCATTATACAGCGCCAACACACAGATGCCCAGTACGGTTTAGTGCCTGATGAAGGCCTAGGATAAGACCGAAACGTGCACACAGCCACTGGCATGAAAATAAAAAATCAATACTTTACTCCAAACTGGTGTGCAGGGTAACTTTTCTTGATTGTTATTGGGTTGGTCCCCTACTTACCGATAAGATTCACTACATATAATATCCAATAAAAATCTAACTAGTAGAGTAATTGGCAGCAGATGCGTAACAGGCTTCTGCTGGATGAAAAGGTCGAATTATCCAGTTTCACCTCTGGACTTTGCCAGCATCCATTATTGGCACCAGCACATAAAAGCCACGTATCAACCCATGCAGGGGTCTTTTTCAAGTGCACCACACATCACAATGACCCAAGTATACAAAATGTGACCCAATCGAACGGAAATCCATTCAGTTAATCAATTAATTAATCAATCAATTCTTAAAACCATATTTTATATTATAAACATATCTTTTTTTTGAAAAATGTTTTTTTTAAATATTTTTTGTGACTATTTAAAAAAATTTTTTTTTTGAAATATTCCTGTTTTCACACTAACCACTAGAGAAGTAACATGAGGTTAATTTCCTGTCTTCTGCAGCTCACTTATCAGCTTTGATGTACACATATCACTCGTTGTTGCCATGGGTAAAAGGGGCGATTTATCAGAGTTGCAATAAGGGGTGATTATTGGCTTGCGAGCCAAGGGTGGCAGTATTTCTCAAACAGCGCAGTTTGTGAACTGTTCGGGTGCTGTAGTGGTGAATTTTTATCATGAGTGGACAATTGGCATCATTGTGAATAACCGACGTGGAAATTGAGGAGCGCCACGTGCCATTGATGTGAGATGTGAACGTCAGCTACGAAGGTGCGTGAGGGCTGAACGACACGCTACAATGGAGCAGCTCACCGAGAAAATCAACCAGGGGCTACCAGACGTGCATCTAAAACAACAGTTCAGCGTACCCTACTGCGTATGGGGCTCCGAAGCAGACGGATGGTCACTGCTCCTATGCTAACAGAGGTGCATCGGAAAAAAAGGCTTCAATTTGCACGGCAGTATCGGAATTGGACCACCAATGATTGGCAAAGGGTTGCCTTTTCCGATGAGTCACGTTTTCTGCTTCATCGAATGGATGGACGTTGACGTGTCAGACGAGAAACATCAGAGAACAAACTGGTGGCGGCAGCGTTATGGTCTGGGGAATTTTTTCATGGCATTCTTTGTGCCCACTCATCCATGTGGAAGGCACTCTGAACCGATTTGGGTATGCATCCATCGTTGCAGATTACGTCCACCCATACATGCTGTTTATCTTCCCTGGGGCAGATGGAATCTCCCAGCAAGACAATGCGACATGTCACACGGCTAGAAATTTCCGACAGTGGTTGGAAGAGCACGACCAAGACTTCCAAGTACTTCCCTGGCCCCCTAATTCACCAGACTTGAACCCATCTGTAGGACCACCTCGATCGTCTTGTTTGCTCTATGGATTCTCCCCCCACGTACCCTCCAGCAATTGTGGGATGCACTGCAGTCAGCATGACTCCAGATACCTGAGACAACCTACAAGCCCCTTATTGAGTGACTCCCTGCCCGTCTAGCTGCTGTCCGTGCTGCACGCGGTGGTTACTCTGGATATTAGCTGGTGATCATATTAATCTGACTTGACAGTGTACATAGATAATTTCTAGTTCACCAGCAGTTTGTCTCTACGTTTAGCATGTACATCCTGATAGCTTCCGACGTACACACTAAGTCCTGATTCACACAAACGTTGTATACGTTCGTGTGCTGTACGTGAATATAATGGACAGCACACGGACCTATTCAACTTAATGGGGCTATTCAGACATCCGCGATTTTTCACGCAGTGCGTTTCCATTGTGTGAAACTTACCGCATGTCCTATTTTGGGGCATTTTTGCGGATCACAGACAGATGTCTTCCGTCTGCTGTCCATGATTCACGCACCAGTTGCTAAAGAAATGCAGAGGAAAAAAAAATAATAAAAAAATGTGCACTAACACTGACAAAAAAACGGATGCCACACGGAACCCACACTGATGCCACACGAAACTGCAATGCAGGAAAAACACTGTGTTTTTTTGCGGATGCAACATGGGTGCGTTTGTGTGATTCTAGCCTAAGGCCTTATTCAGACTAGTATATTTCACGAATTTCAAACAGGGAGGAATCTAGAGAAATCCACGAATGCACATCCATAGCCGTCCGTAATTACGGAAGCACCCATAGACTTCTATGGGGAGTTTCGTGCCGAAATTACAGACAAAAGAGGACATGTTCTATCATTTCTATGGCACGGACACCCATCCGTAAAAATACGGAAATGTGTCCGTAGCCCATGGAAGTGAATGGGTCCGTAATTACAGCCCGTAATTACAGATACGGTCATGTGCATGGGGCCTAAATGTGTCCATAGGGATGCATTAGTCCGAAGGAGGCCAAAAGAGTGTCCTCTTGGCCTCCGTTGGACGGGTATACATCAGTATGCCTTTTTTTTGAGGGATAGAATAGCATAGTAGACTATGCTATTTTTACGCTTGGGCCTATGGGTGCCATACAGTGGCATCAGTCAGAGGCCTCCGTTTAGAGTATGCCTCGGGAAACTCTGATAATGTAACTGTTAAAATATGGACAGTTATCGCTGGAGCTTACCAACGCACTAGAGGCTGCCCTGCCCACCTGCATGGGTCCCTTTGCCTGCGACCACAAGACTGCTGCAAGAGTCCTGGGCTGCTTTCTCTGCACAGGAAAGCTACATCATTGGATCTCTCCTGGAGTAGCCTCAGTGATGTAACTGACCAGTTACATCACTAGGGCCACCCCAGAAAGCTCCAGTGACATAGCTTCCCTGGGCAGATATATTTGCTGCTTTAAAGTTGCTATGGTCACAGGGGATTATTGGTGGTGGTAGTGTCTGGAGTCCCCGGCCGGAGCGCTTGCGACACTCTGGCCGGGAACTCTGGCATTGCAAAACTCCTGACGACACCGTCCATATATGGATAGTGACATGAGGGGCATCTCCAGGACCGGAGTCTCCAGCCAGTGCATTTCAGACCCTGTGGCCGGGAGCTCTGACATCGCAATGCTCCTGATGTTATATATGTACAGTGACGTCAGGAGCTTCCTCAGGCACAGTGCTTCAGGTAGAGCTCTCCCTGGGGAGGCTTCAGGTGACGTATTCTACTGTATACTGATGGATACGTTACATCCTCCCGTCGGAGCTATACGTTGGGAGTCCCTATGACGTACACCCCCGACAGGAGAAATAAACGCTATATGAACTAGGCCTATGGTTCTATATACATCTCCCCTGCCACTCCATAGTCTCTGGAGTAGGTGGCTGTACTCCATCATTTCCTGAATACTTTATTAGTGTATTGACAGTTTTTGACAATGACCTCCTATTTATTACAGCTGCCATAAAGCACACACCCCCTGCTGCACTGTCTATACAGACAATGAAGGGAATAAATGTGTGCCTCCAATATGGCAGTTATAGCTACAATCTTTAAAAAAGGATAAACACAATATTTGTATTTTGCAGACTTAAAGAGGCTCTGTCACCACATTATAAGTGCCCTATCTTGTACATAATGTGATCGGCGCTGTAATATAGATTACAGCAGTGTTTTTTATTTCGAAAAACGATAATTTTTGACAAATTATGACCTATTTTAGTTTTATTCTTAATGGACAACTGGGCGTGTTTTACTTTTTGACCAAGTGGGCGTTGTGGAGAGACGTGTATGACGCTGACCAATCAGTGACCAATCAGCGTCATACACTTCTGTCCATTCATTTACACAGCAAATAGTGTTCTTACTAGATCACTATGTGCAGCCACATACACACATATTAACGTTACTCAAGTGTCCTGACAATGAATAGGCATCACCTCCAGCCAGGACGTGATGTCTATTCAGAATCCTGACACTTCGGTAACGTTTGTGTGAGATTTACAGCAAGGCAAGCGTGATATCGTTTTAGATGACAGTTTACAGCGTAATCTTGCGAGATTACGCTTACCTTGCTATAAATCTCACACAAACGTTACCGAAATTTCTGTATTGTGAATAGACATCACGTCCTGGCTGGAGGTAATGTATATTCACTGACAGGACACTTGAGTAACGTTAATGTCTGTGTATGTGGCTGCACATAGTGATCTAGTAAGAACACAATGTGCTGTGTAAATGAATGGGGAGAAGTGTATGATGCTGATTGGTCACTGATTGGTCAGCGTCATACACTTCTCTCCACAACGCCCACTTGGTCAAAAAGTAAAACACGCCCAGTTGTCCATTAAGAAAGTCATTAGCATAAAGCTAATATAGGTCATAACAAAAATTATCGTTTTTCTAAATAAAAAACACTGCTGTGATCTACATTACAGCGCCGATCACATTATGTAGAAGATAGGCCACTTATAATGTGGTGACAGAGCATCTTTAAATATAATTAATCTAAAATTAAATACATGAGACATTTTCTTGAAAGGATAAACAGTATGAATAAGTACAGTGTATACCGTAACAGAATTTTTCCGTAAAATTCTCTATACATTAATCAGAGGATAACATTACCACTCACCCAGGTGGCAGCAGCTGTTGGACTGTTAAATCATGAATGCTTATGAAAAGACAACATATGGAATAGTTTTGTTACAGTGGGAACTTGGGCGTAACAAAGCAGAAATGGCTAAAGCCCCATAACTGGTGGTAAACTGACAACCTTCATAACTATTCAGTTCCATTTTTTCCAGTTGTTGTGTGCATTTAATGAAACAGAACAATCAGGTTATACAACAAGTCAGTTCATGAGCTATTTCAGTAAAACATATTCCAGTCCTATAAATAACAGATAACCTGTTTGGTTGTGTGGCTCCATGGGAACATAGACATTATGTCCTTGGTAATACTGCTGGGGATATTGCGGCACAATTGTTATCTTTGGCAATGTGAGTCAGGTGGGGGAATTCTGGGTATTACCACAAATAGATTATTTTTTGAGAAGTTAAAATGTTCCTTATATTAGGCAAATGCCTGATTTTCTATCAGATAAACTGTTCAAGCACATAAATAAGCTTTGCTGCGCAGTTTACTGTTGTTGGAGAGCCCTCTGCAGTTTGGAACTGAACATTACAGTTACCAAGAGCCCACTTTTCGTTTACAAAAGGGAAAGGGGTACTAGGGTAAACTTTAGGAAGATCATAGTGGTGAACAATAAATTCTGAATTAAAATACTAAAGTAAATCTGGATTTAAAGCAAAAGAGAAGGTGAAAATAGCAGGTAAACTCTGTGGCAAAATCTAAAACACATCCAGATAAAAAGTAGAGCAGATTTTCACATCTGTAGCAATCTCTGAATTCTGTGCATATTTTTCTGCAGCGTGTGAATGTGGTTTTCTAATTCAACAGATCACAGAATGCAGGCTGCTGTAAATAGTATCTTGATTCTGCTGGTGGCACCTCCAAGACAGTTGTGGGGAACTTAAAATCACCACATCACTGCAGTGTTATTTGTTCTATTTGTGGTATTATTATTATTTTTATTTCTTTTTTAAAGCACCACTAATTCCAGGGGGCTGTTAAGTACATAACATGATACAATAAAAACAACAAGTACAATAAACATGAACTTAATGAATGACAGACTGATACAGAAGGAGAGAGGACCCTGCCATCGAGAGCTTATAATATTAGGGAATTGCTGATTAGTACAATGCTTGAGCGGAAGGCGTTTTAACAGGTGAGAACAGTTTTTTTTAATTATTTAATAACATCCATTAGGATCCATCCCTTTAAGGGTATGTGCACACACACTAATTACGTCTGTAATTGACGGACGTATTTCGGCCGCAAGTACAGGACCGAACACAGTGCAGGGAGCCGGGCTCCTAGCATCATACTTATGTACGATGCTAGGAGTCCCTGCCTCGCTGCAGGACAACTGTCACGTACTGAAAACATGATTACAGTACGTGACAGTTGTCCTGCAGCGAGGCAGGGACTCCTAGCATCGTACATAAGTATGATGCTAGGAGCCCGGCTCCCTGCAGTGTGTTCGGTCCGGTACTTGTGGCCGAAATACGTCCGTCAATTACGGACGTAATTAGTGTGTGTGCACATACCCTTACAAGTTCCAGTGGCTCCAAAGGGGTAATCTGAACATCAGCCACAAGGTGTCTCTGCAGCCAATGTTTTGCACATTTTTAGGCATCTTCTGTAACTGGCATCATTTGCCCAAACCATTTCTTGTAGGTTTTACAGTAGGGCGATGTAATGTACTCTGTATGTCTGACTAAAGACAAAAAAAAAATGCAAACATAGCGGCGTCCCAAACTACGCGCAGTTGCAGTGGTTTAATGGCCACACTATTTTGCCAGGTATTACCGCCAAAATCATGCGGCCGTTTTCCGCCGCATGTGGGTGCGGTTATGGGCCCATGCAGATGTTACTACGTGGGGCTGTACTCTCATTAAATACTGACTTGAAAGGGGTGAATAGTAATGCATAAATTATTCTGAGTTTCAATTATATCAAATTATTGATAGGCCTTCAATATTAAATCGATGGGGGTCCGACTCTCGGCACCCCCGCCAATCAGCTGTTTGAAGGGGGCGAGGCGTGTTATAGTACGGACAGGAATGAAAGCTATGTAAAGAATTAAGTGGCTTCAGTACTCGAACAAGCGCCGCAGCCCCTTTAAACAGTAAATCGGCAGGGGTGCCGAGAGTCAGATGCCCACCGATCTAATATTTTTGGCCTATCGTAAATTAAGCCATCAATTTTAAAATCCTGGATAACCCATTAAGGGCTCATTCAGACGATCGTAAAACGCGTCCGTGTGCTGTGCGTGAAAATCACTCAAAACATACGGACCCATTGATTTCAATGGGGCCGTTCACACATGCAGGAGTTTTCACGCAGCGAGAGTTTGTTGCGAGAAACTCACTGCATGTCCTATATTGGTGCGTTTTCACGCACACACGCCCATTGAAGGCAATAAGTGCGTGAAAAGCATCAATTCCATTGAAAAATAAATTTGCTTTGTGAGTGCGTGAAAAACACATGCCACTCGCAAAGCACAGACGCAATAACGCACATGACCAGATTTACGCTTGTTTTTTACGCGTGTAAATCTGTCACGCTCGTGTGAATGTAGCCTTAGGCCCTGTTCACACAGAGTATGTTGCAGGCAGAAAAAATCTGCTTTAACATTTCTTCAGGATTTTGACCTGCCCGCATTTTGTTGCCGCAGTTTTCGCAGCGTTTTTTGCCCGCCTCCTATTGATTTCAATGGGAGGTCAAAGGCGGAACATGCCACTTCTTTTTCCTGCAAGCGGCTAAAGGCCGCCCTGGAAAGAGAAACGCCTCTGCCTCCTATTGAAATCAATGGAAGGCGGTTTCGGACGTTTTTTTTGGCGATGATTGCGATATGGTTTCCACGTCAAAATCAGCACCAAAAAACTCTGTGAACTGAGCCTTAGGGCACATTCACACTTGGCGGAATTGCTGTGGAATTCCGCTGCGGACAGTCTGCAGTGGAATTTTCCAGCGGCCGTTTTTGACATTTGTTTCTATACATTTTAGTTCAGACGTTGCAGAAAATAACTGTGCGGAAATCAGGCTGCGGTGCAGAATTTTCCCTCCGCAACATGCACGGTCTCTTGCGGAGAAGAAATACCTGTCAAATATGCAAGTGTTGGTGCAAATTCGTTGCGTAATTGCCCCAAATCTGCACCAACATTTGCAGCGGAAAAATTCTGCCAAGTCTGAACGTGCCCTTAATGTTATTATACAATAAAACATAAAAAAGTGAGGGAATTTATAGGTACTGTATACTCATCTACTTATTGTGTGATTTGTTTAATGTAAAACTGATTGCTTGTAACACTATAGAGTACGATTGGTTTAAAGACATTCTTAAGAACCAGTTACATACCTGTGTGGAATATAATCTATTAAAGGAGAAGGCACATGAAAATGAGACGAAACACCACAGGTCAGAACAGACTGAAAACTCGCTCTGCAGCATACTGTTTATAAGTAGTTTAGGTCTACAGTAGGGATTATGGTAATGGTTTCTGTCCTTGTGCATGCTAGCTAGTGTTTGCCGGTGAGTTATAGAGCGTGGCAAAAATAATTATTAATTTATCCGCCTTTTCAGAGGTCATTTAGGATAAGGAAGTAGATGGCACCTTCATATCTAGGATCACAAATGTCCCATTCAGGCCAATATGTAATAAGTGCTATACACTTTGAAAAGGGGGTACAAAGGAATATGGGTACTGCTTTAGGTGTGGCATAATTTTTAGCCATTAGATTGTGTTGTAGATAAAATTTAACACATACCATAACACAGAATACCCCTGTTATATTGCGATTATATACAATAAATGTGTAGCTTATGGGTCCCAAAGCAAAAGCTACGCCCAGGCCCACTAGCTGAACGTGGGGCTATACTATTCACTACTATAGCTCTGTCTAGCATTATTACTTTATTGTCCATTTCCATTCATACGTCATGCTCTTCTGCAGCTCACACTTTTAGGCCTCTTGCACACGACTGTAGCCATGTGCACGGCCCTGATTTTCGGGTCGGCCGGCCACGGAGTGTCAGCCGCAAGCCACCTGCAAATCGCGGGCTGTGCACATGGCGGCGGCCATTATTTTCTTTTTTTTTTTTGTATTTACATTTTTTTTATTTTCAACAAAGAAAGTAAGGATACAGAAGGAAAAAAGGGTGAGACGAGGGTACATCAATAAAATCGGAACACAATGTTAAATGTACACAGTTAACTACAAGTCTGCTAGATTTTCCAGAAATGGCAATATTTTGAAATACTTCTCACATCCACCATTGTCAATATAGATAGACTTGTACCATAGATTAACATCTCTTAGCGACATTTCCCTATACCCTCCTCCCCCCCCCCCTCTTATGACCATCTGTGATGATAGTCAAAAGTCAGATGACAGAAAAAGAACAATAAGAAGAAAGGAAAAAAGGAAAAACAAAGAAGATTAAAAGATATGAGGGAAGAGGGGAGTCATCTCTCCCAGCTCTCTCCCCCCCCCCCCCCCGCAGCACGTCTCTACGAACCAAATATTTCTAAGAGTTCCCAGCATCATTCCCAACTTGTTCACCCATGATTTCCTTGTACCTGTCTGAGCTACAAAATTCCAGCCAGTAGAACCATGTTTTCCGGAATCTACCTGCTTGATCAGGAGAGTGATGAAGCAACTCCTCCATTCTCCTAATATCTTGTACCCGCTTCAGCCATTGTCTAATCGATGGAGGCTCAGAGGACTGCCATTTCGCTGGAATACATGCTTTAGCTGCGTTTAACAAGTGTCTCACCAGCGATTTCTTATACGTCCCTATGGAGAGGTCATGGTGATGCAACAGAATCCACGCCGGATCGTCCCCCAGAGTGAGTCCCGTGATCTCAAATATGACGTCTTGTACTTCTGCCCAAAAGGGTCGAAGACTGTCACAGCCCCAGAATATATGTAGTAGCGTACCTTCTTTCTTGACACATCTCCAGCAGAGATGTGAAGCCTCAGGGAACATTTTGTGAAGTGCATGTGGGACTCTGTACCACCGGGATAATATTTTATAATTCGTTTCTTGATAAGCATTACTAATAGACGCTTTATGTGAAAGGAGCATGACCTTCTCTTTTTGTTCTTGTGTTAGGGAGATCTGGAGATCCCGCTCCCATTTCGTGATAAACGGTGGCGTGAAATCTTCTACAGGAGAAATCAGTATACCATAGATTTTAGACAATGCTCGTTTCACATGTCCCATCTGGGAACACATTGTTTCAAACTGGGTTAGTCTGCGATCATAAGCAGCAGGTGCAGGTATATAAGCCAAGTAGTGAAATAGCTGTAAAATCGGCCACTGTGACGCTACCAGCATGCCCTCCGGTTCAGTGAGTTCCCTATCCCGTAGCCAAGTCGCCTGTCTACGAAAGTGACAAATCCTAAAATGACCCTGTTGAAGCCAGTTCTTAAATGTCCCTTCCGATAATCCTGGTTCAAACTCTGGTGTCCCCAGGACCGGCGCGAGCGGCGAAGGAGCCGATGAAACCCCTTCCCTTCCCCTCACTCTCCTAAACACCTGTAGTGTTGAATATATAGTAGGGTGATCTCTCAGGGATTTTAGATGAGTCAAGGGTATCCATGGCAAGCATTTTAGTGGGAGGTCCGTAAAGCCTTGTTCCACATTTATCCAATCCTTAAGATAAGCATGGCGGCACCAGTCCACTATCCTAGTCAAGTGTATGGCTTGGTAATATTGCTCTACATCAGGCAGCCCAATCCCTCCACGACGTTTGGCAAGCACTAGAATTCTCCTCTGTAATCTCGGCGGTTTATCAGCCCATACAAAGGAAGTGATGTATTGATATACAGTTTTAAAAAAGGACGTAGGTAATTTAATTGGTAATGCCTGCATCGGGTATAGGAATCTGGGTAACACATTCATCTTAATAATGCTCACTCTCCCAAACCATGAGAACGTCCCCCTTGTCCATTGAGCCAAATCATTTCTCAATGTTTGTAACAGAGGTAAAAAAGTTCAGCTGGAATGTCCGATCTATAGTGGCCGGCAGTTGGATACCCAGATATTTGATCGATTCCCTCGCCCATCTAAAGGAAAAACTACCCCCTAGGGAGTTCCCTAGATCATGTGGAGTATGTAGCATCATCGCCTCCGACTTCTGAAAGTTGATTTTCAGGTTGGACATTAGGCCATACTCTCGAAATTCCTTCATGAGATTGGGCATTGAAATGTGAGGAGAGGTCACGAAAAATAGCAGATCATCTGCATAAGCCGCCACCTTGAAAACTTTACCTCTCATGTTTAAGCCACTCACATTAACGTTGCCTCTGATCTTACATAAAAAAGGTTCCAGAGCTAAGGCGAACAGCAGGGGTGAAAGAGGGCATCCCTGTCTTGTCCCATTATGGATCGTAAACGGGGAAGAATAAGTACCATTTACTCTCACAGAAGCCGAAGGCGACGAGTATAGTGCTCCCACCCAGGAGCGCATGTTAGGTCCTACACCCAGATGTTCCAGAGTTCCAAATAAAAAAGGCCACCCGACTCGATCAAAAGCCTTTTCCGCGTCTGTGGATAAAATGACTGCAGGGCTCTTCTGTGAGTTGACCCAATGGACAAGGTTGAGAGCCTTAGTCGTATTATCTCTCGCTTCCCTTGATGGGATGAAGCCTGTTTAGTCTCCGTGAATTACGGTAGTCATCAATGGGGCTAGCCGATTCGCCAATATTTTAGAAAACAATTTCAGATCTACATTGAGTAACGAAATCGGTCTATAGCTAGCACATGAGGAGGGATCTTTGCCATCCTTCGGGATAACCACTATGGTGGCCTTCAGTGAATCTGAAGGTACCGAGCTGCCCGATGATATCGCATTAAGAGCCCCCAAAAAGCCATCTGCTAACTGATCTAGGAACATTTTATAGTAACCCACCGTCAGTCCGTCCGGGCCTGGGGCCTTACCCTTTTTTGTGTCCTGCAAAGCTTTAGAAAGTTCTTCATGAGTGATTGGATGATCTAAGGTGTCACATGCATCCTCAGGTAGTCGTGGGAAACCTGAGTAGGATATATATTCCTGTATAGCTACCTTCGTGGGAGGCGAATGAGGTGTTAATTGGTATAGTGAGGAGTAGAATTCCCGAAAGGATCGGGCTATCTCCCCCGGGGAGGTTATCTTTGCCCCTGTCTGGGAAGTAATATGAGGAACATAAGCCGAGGCTCTCTGGGTTCTCAAGGCATTTGCCAGAATTTTCCCCGGTTTATTTCCATATTCATAAAATATTCTCCGACACTTAACTAATGTGGCTTTAGCCTTAACTTCATAAAGAGCTCTAAGTTCTTCCCGAAGTGACAGCAAAACTCCCCTAGTTTCTGAGGTCTGACAATGTTTATGTTTGACCTCTATTTCGCCAATCTTGGTCAACAGGTCACTTGTTTTTGCCACTCTCTCTCTCTTGAGCCGCGCCCCCCACTTGATGAAAAAACCTCTTATGTAGCATTTATGGGCCTCCCATAATATGAGCGGATTTGCCACAGAGCCAGTATTGGTAGCGAAGTAGAGCTCCAGCTCATGACGAATTTCAGATTGAGCCTCAGGATGTTGAAGTAAAAACTCATTGAGTTTCCACCGACCTTGTGCCTGTGAGGGCGGGGCGAAAGAGAGAGAGAGAGCGCAATTGGCGAATGGTCCGACAAAGGTGATATGTGAATGTCTGCCCCCACTACTCTATCCAGATGGAAATGACTGATGAAAAAATAGTCTATTCTGGAAAACATATCATGAGTTGCTGAGTTATATGAGTAATCCCTAGCTCCCGGGCACAGAGTTCTCCAGACATCCACTAGTTGGTGATCATGAATAGTTTTCCTAATGGAGCTAAGTTGAGAGTAAGGAAGATGGGAGGCGCCCCTTGAGACGTCTAGGTGAGGTTCCATTGCTACATTAAAATCCCCTCCAACTATAATCATACCGTCCCCAAAAGTCTGGAGCTGTTCCAAATATGCCGCTAGAGCCGCTGATTGTCCCGTGTTTGGTAAGTACAGGTTAGCTAGTGTAACTGCCTGTGAGAATAGAGTGCCCTTGACAAACAGAAATCTACCCTGAGGGTCTGCCAAAGAATCAGTGAAGATCCAAGGTACATGTTGTGCAATGAGAATACTCACACCCCTAGATCTGGCATCCTCTGAGCAACCATGATAGCAATATGGAAAACGTCTATTGGAGAACCGTGGTACCTTATCTTTCCGGAAATGTGTTTCTTGAAGAAACGCCACCTGAGTTTTAAGTCTCCACAGTTCAGCAAGAATCATGGAGCGCTTCTCCGGAGTCCTCAGGCCTCGGACATTGTAGGAGAGCAACTTCGTATCTGTGTTCATAGTTCCCAGGTGCTGCTAGGGAAGAAACCGAAGGGAGGGAAGGAGAAAAGGGGAAGAAAAGAAAAGAAACAACAATAGGAATCGAAAAAAGAGATAAGTAAGTAAGGATAATCAGGGAATTCTCTAAGGAAGGTTAAAGAAACCGAGGGTACTCAGCCAGCGAGACACCTCGGAGGGAATACCTATAGGGGAGAGTTGGTAAGGAATCTAAGGAAGTGGAGACCACCTCCCGTGTAATTGTCTGTAAATAGTACACTTTCAGCGAACACAAACATCTACCTCCAACCTCTATTAGTAATTCACCAGGGAGATCAATGGAGTGATGCTACTTCAAAACTTGTAACAATAAAGGTATAGCCCTACTCCGTAGGAATCTCAAACCCCTTCTCCGCCCTGACTAACTCGCTCTCGCCCATAGGCTCACAAACTCCATAAGGAGCCTAACCCCATGTACCAGCTCCTGCAGCGACACTCATGACCACATAAGTCTCCTTCACCTTGTGCAATGGAATCCTAAAATTTCTCTCGCCCTCAGAGGGTGTTTATGAAACGTACTCCATTACCCATAACCGACGTCTCCCTACACATTAAGTCCCAACTAATAAAACCTAACTCAACTATGTGGCATAATCCTATGCATATCCCATCAGATGACGTACCATGAACCCTGAGGCCCGCATTAACCAGCTGCGTGAGTGACTCTATCTCTTTCCCCCTAACCACGTACGGACCGCTCCGTGATTTGTTCTGAGAGAGATATCTAGCTACTAGATAAACATTTTTAGGTAACTATTCCTTTAAGCATGGCTCCATTTATAAGGATACATTATCTGACCCGCTAGGCACAAAATCAGGAAACCGAACATTTGCACCAGGATGAACAAGGAGTCCCGTGTCATGTGCAATCCTGCCTCCACAGTACGGTAAGATAATCCCAGATCTTGGATTCCCTTCTATGGCAGTTGTTGCCTCACCGGTCTGATGCGCTACGGTCTGGGTTGAAGAGGGTCGATAGGGCGGTTTCTGCTGCGTCTTGTAGGACGATAATTCAAGGATGCCGCAATCCAGTCCGGAATGGCTCTCGGTGGGACTTCCAGGAAGACAAAAAGGGCGGGTAGATCTTGTGGCGAATGAATAGCAATCACCAAGCCTTGTTTCTTGACAATGAGGTGGAACGGAAAACCCCACATATGTCGCTTCAGCCTCTCTGATGATATCCAACAGTGGTCTCATAACCCGTCTCATATGCAGTGTACGAGCTGATAGGTCAGGCAAAATATGAATTTCAGCCCCCCTAAATTTCACTTGGCCCATGGTGCGCATTTTACGCATTAAATTTTCCTTCACTGTAAAGTAGTGAATACTACATACAATGTCCCGTGGACGATCTGGATCTTCTGACACCGGGCCCAACGCTCTGTGTACCCGATCCAATTCTATGTGATTGTTCGGCAGCTCTCCCAGGATACCGTTAAACAGTTCTACCACTATTGCGCGTAGATTATGACCTTCCTTATCCTCCGGTAGTCCCCTAATACGGACATTATTGCGCCTGTTGCGGTTCTCCAGATCATCATGGTCCAGAGTTATAGCTTGGATTAATGCCTGTTGTGAGCGCAGTTGGTCCTCCATTATTTTCCAATCTGTCGCCATGAGAAGATGTCTGTTGCTCAATAGCTGAGACCCTAGAGCACATTTGCTCAACAGTACGGTTCACCTCCTCTAAACACGTACGTTGCATTTTCTCCATTCTTTCCAGCATGGTGTCAAAAAAGCTCTGGGATGGGAGATGTTTAAGGGCCTCCTCCAGCTCTGATCGTGTTAGTGGCATTAATGGCGTCTCCATGCAAGGCGGGGAGACCGGGCCCGGCGACCAAGAACTTCCCTCATGGGATCTCTCCGGACTAGGGCTGGTGACCGGGGCACTCTTCAGGGGTTTATAAGGGGTTGACACACCTGGTAGCTCGTGGGAACGGGCTGATGTCGTCGTACCCGGTCGTTGAGGCGTTCCACATGCGGCTGCGGCCGCCATGTTGGCTTCCTCCTGCTTCTGAGATATACGTGGCCGTAGGAAGCGAGACAGTGAGGATGCCGGAATATTTTTGTCCACGGTCTTCAGAGGTTTCCTTCGGGGCATAACGCGAGGTGCCGGGTTGATGGTAAGTCGCTGAAAGCGTTAATGTCACAGGTTAAATCACGGCCGGCGGGAGCTCCTGAAAATGCGACCTTCTTCCTCACATGCCGAGACCACGCCCCGGCGGCCATTATTTTCAATGAGCCTGGACCACAGAACACGGCCGTAATAAGACATGTCCGTTCTTTCTGCGGTCCGGGCTCTGGGGCTGCAATTCTCCAGTGGATTTTCGGGGGAATTGCGACAGCAAAAGCACGTTTGTGTGCATGGGGCCTTATTAGTACTGCCCTTCCTAATGTAGCAGAGATTCCTGTGGGCTCAGGACATAGAATTCAGCTGCAATTGCAACCTATTGTCAGGCCTCTGATTTTATGCACTTACCTGCGTATTATTTTTTTCTAACACAAGATCTATACCATTTCCTATTCTTACATTTATTCCATTTTAATATTTACTATTACAACCATTTGATTTAGTCGTATATATGATAAAATGCCCTTGTTCATTAATTTATATAAGAGAAACGACTATGCCCATTAAATTGAGAATCAATAAACACAAGAGTACAATTACAAAGAAAATGATTGAACTACCATTACCGAGACATTTCATTGAAAAAAATCATCAGTTAAATCAACTAAGGTTTAGGATAATAGTTTGTGTTCCAACACTCAGAAGGGGAGGGGACAGACAGAAGTCACTAAAAAGAAAGGAATTACATTAGATTTTTGAGCTTGACACATTGTACCGCAGAGGTCTGAATCTAGAGTATAAGATAACACCTGGACTCTGAGATTTTATTGCTGTTTTTAACATTTTTATCTAATATTTTGCACATCATTTGGTGATTTTCGATATACTCTCATTTTTATTTTTATTTTTTACAGTTGAAGATTGTTCTTCTTGGAGGTTCGTTCACCACACACCAGCGAACACACGACCAGGATAAAGACTGCAATTTTTCCTCTTTTTTTGTCCATCTACTGTCTGTTGTCAAAAATGCGACTGTTTCTATTAGATTTTTGTAATAATTGGAGAGATCATATGGGTCTCAAGGGAGATACTATAGGAGACGATCAGTAGCCCTTCAGAAGTCTTGTGTTTATTACCCTGTACATCTGTCTGATGACTTCCTTCGGACACATGTTACAAGCGTTCCCTGCAACTATTTTTGATCACTTTTGTGATCTAGTTTATATAGGCGATTTAACAAAGTGGATGACTTATGATATGAGCAAAGATTAGACTGCTTATTAATCCATACATATAGTTAGGGGCCGGACCCCTCCCCCCATTTTTTTCCCATTGACCCCCTGGATATTTGGAAACATGTGACTTAGTGTTGCTTAGCGATGGTGTCCCTACCAACATAGCAAGTCATGTCTGCATACTTACAACGTTCTTTACAAATTACACTTATGTTGTGGTCCACATACATGAGCCACAAGGTTTGGGATCGAGGATATTATGGCTTCTATACGTTCCTGATTAGCATTCCTGGCCGATTTGTTTAGTTGGGAGTCGGTTATACCCAAATTCACTGTTTCTATTGTGCCTCGGTTGTTTATTGATTGCAGAGCATGCGCAGTAGCGTCCTAGGATCGGAGCTGTGAGCTGTAGTGTGGTGAACTTCCCTTCTTCGTTTTCCATTGGCAGAACAATGATTGATGTATATATATCAGCTGTTGATTGAAGATGTATTGTATGTCGTTTTTATACACATTTTATTATTATGTAACAAGTTGATTGATGTAATTAAGACTAATGTATAATTCACCTGGGAGACACTGATCACGATTTTCACAGGCTGAAATGTACCATGTGATTTTTTGTATTCACCTATTTAAAGATGATGTTTTTAGACATAATGTTAGGCTTGACAAAAACCCTACACTCACTATGGGTCGAAACATTGGCGTGGATGTTTTGACCATAAACCACTTTGAAGATCATGAAAAGACGTGTGCTGTTGTCTTACTACTTTTTTTGGAATATCCACAGGATATGTCATAAATGTCAGTTAGATGCGGGTCCCACCTATCTCTAGAACGGTTCTAGTTCTAGCTTTGTCTGCTATCGCTGACTCCCGACCACTTCCTGACTTTATGGTCGGGAGTTACGAAAACAGCGTAGCCCGCTGAGCTACGCGGTTTCCATAACTCCCATAGTAGTGAATAGCAGTTACGGAAGCAGCGTAGCATGTGAGCTACGCTGTTTCCATAACTATAATTCAGTTCTATGGCGCTTACAAAAATAGCGTAGCTCAGCGACATATGTCATAAATGTCCCTCGTGGGAAAACTTCTTTAGGCCCATTTAATATTGGCCAATTCAAAAACGCATGTTAATGGGGAACTTGGAGGAGATCGTAGATACTGTATGGCCTGCTGAAAGGCTTTGTAAACATTTGAAAGTGATTTTTATTTTTTCTAAAGATGTCAGTTTGTTTGGTACAACTTTTAAATTCGTTTTTATTAAAAAATTATTTGTACTCCCCCTGTAGGTACCGGACCAACCCGCAGCGCAGCGGACGCTTCTTGGTCCTTCACATTTTTGTGTCTATTTTGCTACCTTTTTTGTTGATGTTTTTCTTTTTCTTTAACCCCTTAAGGACACAGCCTGATTTGGCCTTAAAGGAACAGTGTCATGGCAAATAATTTTTTTATATGTTAAAGATGTTAGTGCTGTAATAAAAACGTTTATATTCATTTGTGTGTTTGTGTTTTACTGTTTCTTATTTTTACACTTTTTCTTCCCTATGGGGGCTGCCATTTTTTGTTCCATTTCTGTGTGTGTCGATTAACGACACACACAGACATGGAGTACGGCAGCCACAGTCCCATAGGGACTGTGAACGGCTCCCGTCCCATTCACGTCCGTGTACGGCGTCTGTGTGGGAACTGCGCATGCGCCGCTCCCACACAGTCCTATTCGAAATTGGCGCCGTCCGGCGCCATTTTCCTGTGGACCGGAAGTCGCGGCCGGACTGTAATATTACTACTTCCGGTCGCGGCTTCCGGACTTGTGCACATGGAACAGCGGCAGCAAAGGGAGCGGACGGGCCCGAGGGAGCCGCGGCGGCAGGAGCAGGTAAGACATTTCAATGTATGTTAGTGTTTGTGTGTGTTTACTACTGTATGTAAACCTACTACACTGTGGGTTACCTCAAAAAATGGCGACACACAGTGTAGGAGGTTAAACCTTTCAAACCCCTCGTTTATCCCGGCACTAGCCAGGATAAAGGAGGGGGGGATGCTGAGAGCTCACTAGAGCGAGGGCTTTTAACCCAATGTTGCAATGCTGCAACATTGGGAACAGCTCCATCTAGTGACCAAAAATGGGTAGTATTATAAATTAGAAATAATTTATAATATTTCCTGGACTCGTGCAAAAAAAAAAAAAAAATTTGAACAATGTTTAATCACCCACACACTAAATGTTTAATTTTTTAAAAAAAAAACATGTTTTTAGGGCAACACCATGCCTTTAAAGGGAAGGTGTCATGATTTTTATATATTATTTTATTATGTTGCTTTTAATAAAATATAAACAAAAATGTTATTTATTAGTGTTGTCACGTTCTAATTTTTACTGTGTTCAAACTTTTACTTCTCTATGGGGGCTGCCATTTTTTTTCCATCTCTGTATGTGTCGATTAACGACACATACAGAGATGGAATACAACCCCAACATACAACATACAACCCCATAGAGAATGCGAACGGGAGCAGGTCCATTCTCAGAAGCGTACGCCGTCTGTGTGGAAAAGGCGCATGTGCCGCTCCCACACAGACCAAAACAAAGTTTGTTCGCAGACCGAAATCCGGCACCATTTTCATGTGGACCGGAAGCCGCTGCCGGACAGTAAGATGACGACTTCCGGCGGCGGCTTCCGGCCATATGTTCAGGCGCAAGGAATAGGAGCGTAGACCAGTGGAGGCGGCAGGTAATTTATGTTCGTGTATGTGATGTATGTATGTATTATGTTAGTGTGATACTGTCTGCGGAGCCCTGTATCTAATCCTCCTACACTGTGCAGTCACTCAGAAAATGGCGGCACACGGGCGGAGCCTGACCGCGGTGGGTGATGACAGCTTAGTACCTTAGCTCCTCAAACACATGATCCGGGATCACTGAAATAGCAAGGCACGAAGTTTCAGAATGGTCAAAATTGGCAAACCCGATACCAGGGAACAACAAGGGACGCTCAAAACCCACAAAGGTCAGGCAGATTTGGATACATTTTTAAAAATGAAACCGTCCCAGACCCAGACTCGCCAATCTAAAATGGTGTCGCATACTGCTACAGAACCAAGACCGGACGATGACTCGGATGAGGACAGAGATCAGGAGTCTGCCCCTGCTTCTACAGCCTCACTTTCTGAGAAAGCTCCGATTTCTAGAGCTTACCTAAAGAAAACTATCTTACAGGCACTTACGCCGATGATGAAGGACCTTTCAGATATCAAGGTGGATGCCCGCCATATTGGCAACCGCGTGGAGCACTTGGAATCTGTGTTTACAGATTCTGTCAGCTTCTGTGACTGCTTGAGCCATAAGGTGCAACATCAAGAAGCTCAACTTAATCGTGTGATGACGCTTCTGGAGGATCAAGAAAATAGAAGCAGGAGGAAGAATGTAAGATTCAAGGGGATACCTGAATCCGTGGCATCTGATGCACTACACGCGGTGGCCATGCAAATATTTGCTGATATGCTTGGTCAGGAACGAGCTTCCGCCATTGTTATTGAGAGGATTCACAGGGCACTGCGTCCTGCACCGAAGGCGTCAGACCCTCCTAGAGACGTTGTTTGTGGCATGCTTAGCTGTGTGGATACATCGGCCATTTTACAAGCTAACAGGGCACGTGCTGATATTGTGCTGGAAGGTGCGAAAGTTCAGTTATTTCAAGATATAGCGGCATCCACTCTGGCGAAATGCAGATTAATGCGGCCTTTACTACTTAAACTGCAGGATATGTGGATTTTATACAACTGGATGTATCCCTTTGGTCTAGCCATATTGAAAAATGGCAAACGCCTTGTTATTCATACACCTGAAGATCTACAATACGCATGGGAAAAGCTGGGTATTGCTCCTATGGACATTCCCTCCTGGAGGCCTGCTCACACTGATCTACGTTTGCCGAGTCTACCACAACTCACTCCATGGGCGACGGCGGGAAAGACGAGATCTCCTAGATCTAAGAAAGCTCAAGCAAGGGCTGACGATGGGGACTTTACTTGAGTATAACTTTCTCTCGCTGACCCTACTTGACTCGTATGTTTTATATGCATTATGGTTGGAAACAGTGAGTATGTCTGAGGAGGTTCATTGAGAGTTACTTCATGTACTGCATGATTAGACGCGAAGTCTCACAGGACATAGGTATAAGGGTGGGAGAGGAAATCTCAACCATCCATATGACACAATTAGAGATAAAGACTCTAACAATATATAATAAACCAGAGAAAAAGAGTCATATATATCCACATCTGAAGAAATTAAACATCTTTATTGATAATAAATACATAGAACAAAAAACAGAGAATCTAAAAATGAATCCTTGACTAAGTCACACTACCAATATAAAACGGAATATTAAGTCACATAAGAGTATACATATTACATTGATAATCGGAATTACTCCTACACAGGGTATATCTATAAGAATTATATAAATGATAAGATGTAAATACAAAAAGTACAGCAGACCGGACCATTAGACCATTTGCCTAAGGAAACAAGTGTTCCTAGGGAAATAACAAGTGTCCCTATGAATCCAGTGAATGCACTTACCCATATTGAGGAGAATCGTGTGACCCAGAGTGTGGAAGTGCGCCCCCATGTACTGCATACCTGCTTTTTGCTTAAATTCCTAGTATTATATAGTGCCTTAATACTATGTATGTTGACATAGTGGTCCTGGATCAGGTATCGGCTCAAGGTTGATGCTTCTCTGTCCCTCACACTCTTCAGTTTGTTGCGGCGCCTCTAATGTTGAACACAGACTGTGTTTTATTATGATATTTGGTGCCGTGCCTTACTTGAGCCATGCATTTCTCAAGTTGAACTTGGATCCTTGAGAATGCAACTAAAAGATATATTAAATCAAAAATTAGCCCAAAATTTGCTCTACTATAAACAGAAGATCTATGCCCATGGCGACAAGGGCGGGAGACTCATGTCTGCTCTCATTAAAAAACGAAAGGAAAAATCCTTCATTTCAAAGATTAAGGGGGCTGGTAGGGTTATGCGCACCTCCATGTCAGATATAGCTAAAGAATTCATGTCATTCTATTCCTCCCTTTATAACATCAAAGAGGGGGGGGGGGGGCTGGACCTCAATCTGATCAAGGAGGCACACGAATACTAAATCTTTTGGAGTCACTTGACTTACCTACTCTCTCCTTAGAGGAGACGGAAGCACTTCTGCGTCCTATTACTGTAGAAGAAGTGAAGAGTGTAATCTCTTCCTTTCCACCAGGTAAAAGCCCGGGCCCTGATGGCTTCCCTCTTATCTATTATAGAAAATTTCAAGACTTATTGTTACCACATCTAACTTATATGTGTAATGCACTGTTACAGGGCACCCCTTTCTCGAAACAATCCTCGGAAGCGTTCATCACCATAATACCAAAGGAGGGGAAGGATGCTTCTCTCTGCGCTAGCTACAGACCGATATCCTTGCTAAATATTGATCTGAAGATTTGGGCCAAACTTTTGGCTTTGAAAATTGGCGACTTGTTGCCTAAACTCATTAGCTCTGACCAGATGGGGTTTGTGTGGGGGAGGGAGGGCAGGCATAACGCTATGAGGTTGCTAAACTGTATTCAATTTGCTAACCACTCTAAACTACCATTGATACTAGTGGGCACGGATGCTGAAAAAGCTTTCGACAGAGTGGATTGGGATTTCATGAAACACATGTTAGCCAAGTTTCTTTTTCCGCCTCAATTTATAACTGCAATTTTTTTGCTATACACTGATACGGGTTAATGGGGTATTGTCCGCTTCCTTCTCCATCGCGAATGATACTAGACAGGATTGTCCACTATCACCCACTCTTTTTGTTTTGACTTTGGAGAACCTCTTACAAAAAATTAGATCGGTCTCTCTTATTAAAGGTTTGCAGATAGGGTGGCATACACACTTGGTGGCTGCTTTTGCCGATGACATACTCCTCATGGTTATTAACCCGCAACAAGCTCTGCCACGGCTCCAAAATATTTTTACTGAGTATGGGATGGTCTCCAACTTCAAAATCAATTACAGTAAGTCTGAAATACTCAACATTTCCCTTTCACCTTCTCTGGCACAGTACCTAAAACGGGACTCCCCCTTTTCCTGGCCCTCTCATTCCATTACATATCTAGGAGTTCAAATACCCAGTCGGCTCCAGGATCTCTATAAGCTTAATTACCAACCGCTATTAAAGAAACTGTCAACACAGCTTACTTCTTATAACATGCCCTTCATGTCCTGGATGAGTCGGAAAAACCTTTTACAGACATATATACTGCCGATACTTTTATATGTAATGGCCATGGTCCCGATTTACCTACCAAAGAACTTCTTTGTAATAGTGAGGCATCTTTTTTACTCTTTCAGGTGGAATCAGCGTAGGCCACGCCTCTCTTATAAAATGCTATCACAGAAGAGAGATAGAGGTGGTTTGGGGCTGCCGGACGTGGAGGTTTACTATAGGGCAATTCACTTACAGAGATGGCTTGATCTGATATCGCCTGGTGAACTAATTTGGGGTACAGCAGTAGAGACAACAACTTTGGGGAGGGAATCTCTGCGAATGTGGTGGCTACCAGACCATAGGGATTTAAAATTCATTACAAATCCCCTTTTGAAAGGCACTCTTTCGGTTTGGAGGTCCTAAAAAACTTTGAGTGTTCCTCACCTGACATCCTCACCAATAATGCCAGCCTCTCTACTACCATATACTGTTACACATAGTGATCCTCCTCCAGTTGACATATGGAATTCGTTTTGTCATGTAAACAGAGCAGACTTGTTGGAGGTTAATAAGGTTCCTTCCCATGCTAAACTTAGATCTTTGGTGTCACCGAATAACTTAAATTTCCTTCAAATGGACCATATCCAACATGTTTGCACAGCTTTCCTCTCTTCCCAGAAAGCCATTAGGGACCTTGGTGATATTGAAAAAATACTTTGCCAAGTCAGTGACTAAATGCAAATTATCTAGACTATATTCTGTACTTCAGGGCATTGGCACACCCTTGATCCCCACTTTTATATTAGTTACATAGTTACATAGTTAGTACGGCTGAAAAAAGACACATGTCCATCAAGTTCAACCAAGGGAAGGGAAAAGGAAAGGAAAAATTTCTACACATAGGAGCTAATATTTTTTTGTTCTAGGAAATTATCTAACCCTTTTTTAAAGCCATCTACTGTCCCTGCTGTGACCAGCTCCTGCGGTAGGCTATTCCATAGATTCACAGTTCTCACTGTAAAGAAGGCTTGTCGCCCCTGAAGCTTGAACCTTTTTTTCTCCAGACGGAGGGAGTGCCCCCTTGTTTTTTGAGGGGGTTTTACAAGGAACAGGATTTCACCATATTTTTTGTATGTGCCATTAATATATTTATATAAGTTAATTATGTCCCCCCTTAGTCGTCTTTTTTCAAGGCTAAATAGGTTTAATTCTTTCAATCTTTCCTCATAACTTAAATTCTCCATGCCCCTAATTAGCTTCGTTGCTCTTCTTTGTATTTTTTCCAACTCCAGGGCATCCTTTCTATGAACTGGAGCCCAGAACTGGACTGCATATTCTAGATGAGGCCTCACTAATGCTTTGTAAAGTGGTAATATTACATCCCTGTCCCGCGAGTCCATGCCTCTTTTAATACACGACAATATCCTGCTGGCCTTTGAAGCAGCTGATTGACACTGCATGCTGTTATTGAGTTTATGATTTACAAGTACACCCAGATCCTTCTCAACAAGTGAATCCACCAGTGTAGCTCCCCCTAGGACATATGATGCATGCAGGTTGTTGGTACCCAGATGCATAACTTTACATTTATCTACATTAAACTTCATCTGCCAAGTGGATGCCCAAACACTTAGTTTGTTTAAATCTGCCTGCAATTCATGAACATCTTCCATAGACTGAACTATATTACATAGCTTGGTGTCATCTGCAAAAATAGAAATAGTGCTATTAATCCCATCCTCTATATCAATAATAAATAAGTTGAATAATAGTGGTCCCAGCACTGAACCCTGGGGTACACCACTTATAACCGGTGACCATTCAGAGAAGGAATCATTGACCACAACTCTCTGGATACGGTCCTTGAGCCAATTCTCAATCCAATTACAAACTATATTTTCTAAACCTATAGTCCTTAATTTACCCATTAGGCGTCTTTGGGGGACAGTGTCAAATGCCTTTGCAAAGTCCAAAAACACTAAATCCACAGCGGCCCCTCTGTCTAGACTTCTGCTCACCTCTTCATAAAAACAGATTAGGTTAGTTTGACAACTTCTGTCCTTAGTAAAACTGTGCTGGCTGTCACTTATAATGCTATTTATTGTCACATAATCCTGTATATAGTCTCTCAATAGCCCCTCAAACATTTTCCCCACGATGGATGTTAAGCTTACCGGTCTATAATTACCCGGGGAAGACCTAGAGCCCTTTTTGAACATAGGCACCACATTTGCGCTGCGCCAGTCCCTTGGCACTATACCAGTCACTAGAGATTCTCTGAATATTATGAAAAGGGGGACAGAAATAACTGAACTAAGCTCTTTAAGAATTCTAGGGTGTAACCCATCTGGTCCCGGGGCCTTGTGCACATTTATTTTATTTAATTTAGCTTGGACCATCTCTACATTCATCCAATTCAGTATATCAACTGATATATTAACAGCACTGGCAGCGGCTACATCAGCTGCTCTTTCTTCAGTTGTATATACAGAGCTAAAGAACCCATTTAGTAACTCTGCCTTCTCTTGATCCCCTGTGATCAACTCCCCATTACCATTATCTAGGGGTCCTACATGTTCAGACCTTAGCTTTTTAGCATTTATATACTGGAAGAATTTTTTGGGATTTGTTTTACTATCCTTGGCCACCTGCCTTTCATTTTGTATTTTTGCTAATTTTATTACATTTTTACAGATTTTATTAAGCTCTTTATATTTTACAAAGGCTACAGCTGTACCCTCAGATTTGTATTTTTTAAATGCCCTTTTTTTGTCATGTATTGCCCCTTTCACAGAAGGTGTAAGCCATGTGGGGTTTAATTTGAGTCGTTTATACTTGTTACCTATAGGAATAAATTTTGCACTATAATAACTCAAAGTAGATTTGAAAATCTCCCATTTATCATTTGTTACATTATTTGACATTAGTTCTTCCCAGTCCATATCCTGAATTGCAGCCCTCATCCTGGGGAAATTGGCTTTCTTAAAATTAAATGTTTTTGCCCTCCCAGCCTGCGTTTGTTTTTTACAGTATAGGTAAAATGTAACTATATTATGATCACTGTTACCGAGGTTTTCACGAACATTGACATTCCCAACAAGATCTGCATTATTAGAAATGACCAGATCCAACAGAGCTTCACCTCTAGTCGGGTCTTCCACAAACTGGCCCATAAAATTTTCCTGCAACAGGTTGAGGAAATGTCTCCCCTTTGCAGTTGAAGCCGAACCATGACACCAATTAATATCCCGGAAATTAAAATCTCCCATTATCACTACAGTACCCGCCTGTGCAGCCCGCTCCATCTGTTTATATAGCTGAACTTCCATCTCCTCAGTTATATTGGGGGGTCTATAGATTACACCAAAAGTAATTTTTTCAGTGTTTACCTCCCTTTCTAGTTCCACCCACAAGGTTTCAACCTCCTCACAGTATTCACCCACTATTGTCTCTTTCACACTCGCCTTCATATCATTTCTCACATACAGACATACACCACCACCTTTCCTATTTGTCCTGTCTTTCCGAAAAAGTGTAAAACCCTGTAGATTTACAGCCCAGTCATGTGAAGAGTCCAGCCATGTTTCAGCAACACCAACTATATCTATATTTTCTTCCAGTATCAAGGCCTCCAGCTCACCCATTTTGCTTGCTAGACTTCTGGCATTTGTGAACATACACTTTAACTTGCCTGTCAGTTTTTCACTTTTATTATCAGAAATGTGATTTGACATTAAATCGGGCCTTTTTATTTACACTGATGTTTTGTAACGAAAGGATCTCCTTATCTTGTTGTCTAGTCCTCTCCCCACATTCTGTTTCTCCCCCCACCAATATAGTCTGACCCCTCTCTAACCTGGCTACCCCTTTTTTTTCTACATTGACCTCCCTCCTCAGCCCTGGTTTAAATACTCCGCCACCCCAGCTAGAATTCTCTCCCCCAGCACAGCGGACCCCCTTCCATTTAGGTGCAAATCATCTGCAGAATACAGTTTGTACCCCAATGAAAAGTCAGCCCAGTGCTCTAGGAACCCAAATCCTTCTCCTCTACACCAAGACTTCAGCCATGCATTTAACTCCCTGAGCTCCCGCTGTCTTTCCTGTGATGCGCATGGCACAGGCAGTATTCCTGAGAATACTAATTTGGAGGTCCTTCCCTTCAGCTTGTAGCCTAGTTCTTTAAAATTATTCTTAAGGCTCCTCCACCTACCATTTATTCTGTCGTTGGTACCGACATGGACCACGACAGCTGGATCATCACCAGCCCCTCCCAGCAATTTGTCCACCCGTTCCACCACATGCCGAACCCTGGCACCAGGGAGACAGCAAACCATTCGGTTGAGGTGGTCTTGGCGACAAATTATTCTATCTGTCTTCCTGATTATAGAATCCCCTACGACTATCAATTGTCTTGGCTTACCTGCATTACCATCCCGCCAACTACTAGCTGGGCTGTTCTCCCGGCTGTTAGGGAGATCAGTATCCACTAAGGCTGCCATTTCTGAGACTGACACCCTCGCATCATCACCCAACTTGGCAATTTTGCCTGGAATGTCAGAAACCGGATCGGCCTTCCTTTTCTTTGACCCCTTTCTACTGCCCCTAACTACATTAACCCAGCTACTTACCTGATCCTGCTCACCCATGTCTTCACCCTCCAGTTGTAACCCACTAACTGCATGCTCCGTGAGCAGCAAGCTCAGCTCAAGATTGTCTATCCTCCTCAGTGTTGCATTCTGCTCCTCCAGATCTCTAATATGAGCTTCCAGGTGACCAACATGCTCACATCTGCCACAGAGATATTCACACTGGAACTCCGGCTCTAGTCGTGCATACATATGGCAAACTGTGCACTGAAGAAAACCTCCAATCTTGCTATCCATTATCCAAGTTACAAAAAAAAACAGCGAACAGGTGTTAATCAAAAAGAAAAAGAAGTAGAAGAGTACTTACTGTGGCTGTAACTCCTCTTTTCAACTCCGGTTTTTGGAACTCCACTTGATCTACAACCCACTTGTTTTTTCAAGCCACAGAGCAGGCTCCACAGAGTACTGAGGCCTGATTTATAGCACCTGGGACCAGCTAATCCCTCCCCCTTACTCAGCTACTCAGGAAGGAAACTGCAAGGGAAAAATGGTTTTAAATAATGTCACTTTTGCAAACTTTGTAGCAAGCAATCAATACATATATCACATACAATGGCCCCCCACTTTGTCACACACAACACAGTAAGTCAATCCGGTTTTTGAAACTCCACTTGATCTACAACCCACTTGTTTTTTCAAGCCACAGAGCAGGCTCCACAGAGTACTGAGGCCTGATTTATAGCACCTGGGACCAGCTAATCCCTCCCCCTTACTCAGCTACTCAGGAAGGAAACTGCAAGGGAAAAATGGTTTTAAATAATGTCACTTTTGCAAACTTTGTAGCAAGCAAGCAATCAATACATATATCACATACAATGGCCCCCCACTTTGTCACACACAACACAGTAAGTCAATCCGGTTTTTGGAACTCCACTTGATCTACAACCCACTTGTTTTTTCAAGCCACAGAGCAGGCTCTACAGAGTACTGAGGCCTGATTTATAGCACCTGGTACCAGCTAACCCCTCCCCGTTACTCAGCTCCTCAGGAAGGAAACTGCAAGGGAATATTGTCTTGGGAAATGGAGTTAAACAGGAAGTTCACTGAGCGCGAGCATAAATGGATCCTGAGATACTCACATGGGTTCTCTAGGTGTGTCAAGCTACAAGAGAGTTATTATAAATTGTTAACAAAGTGGTACAAGAAGCCGGAGCGTATGTTTCATCTGGGTCTTTTGGACTCCAAACTGTGTTGGCGTTGTCAAGGGGCAGTGGGAACGCTGTCTCACATTTGGTGGTATTGCCCGCTGGTCATGGATTTCTGGAAAGATGTATCCCAGGAGATCAATAAGATCTGCAGTTCTGATATTCCCCTCTCTATAGAATTGATAGCTCTGGCGTTACCCTCGCAGGAATTTAAACCTCCTAAAACACATCTAGCAACACATTTAATAGCAGAAGCTAAATATTTAATCCCACTTTGTTGGCTTCAGACCGCATCCCCATCCAAAACACAATGGTTGAACAAGGTCCATCAGATTTGTAGTCTTGAGGATGTGGCAAGACCATACACATGTAAAATTTGTAAAAAATTGGAAGCCGTGGTTGGATTATAGGTCCAGTGTGCATTGATTCTACAAAAGCTTCTTATGATACATTGCAAATATTTGGAACCCTTCGTATTGTGAGCCAAATATGTTTTTATTTGACATCTAACTGTATTGTTGAATAATCATGTTGCCCACTCCCTCCCCCCCCCCCCTTTTCTTTCAGCCTTTGTTTTGCACATTTGTAATATGTGTCTTTGTATTTTTGAAATGCTTATTCTCTGGAAATGTACTGCTTACACAGGCCAATGGCCTTTATTTGTTTATATTACCCATGTTGCACATGGGCTGTGTTTGTTCTTACTCCTGTACCTTTGGTTATGAAAATAAAAAACAGATATGACAAAAAAAAGAAAATGGCGACACAGTGTAGGAGGTTTGAAGATTAAAACCCTTCCTTCTCCTGGCACTAGCCAGAAGAAGGGAGGGGGGATTGTGTGAGGACACTAGAAGAGAGTGTGTCCACCCCAAATTTGCAGAATTAATCAATGAGGTTGCTTTACCACAGTGACCATGCTGCAATTTTGGGAACTGCTCCGTCTAGTGCCCAGCACATGGAAATGTTATAAATTAGAATCTAATTTATAATATTTCCTGACTTGTGAAAAAATGAAAAAAAAACAACAATGTGTAATCACTCAAATACTAATTGTTTAACTGAAAAAAAATATATATTTCTAGCGACATTCCATTTAAGGACACAGCCAATTTTTTTAAAATCTGACATGTGTCACTTTATGTGGTAATAACTTTGGAATGCTTTTATGTATCCAAGTATTTTTAAAATTGTTTTCTCGTGACACAATTTACTTTATGTTAGCGTTAAAATTTGGTCGATATTTTCAGTGTTTATTTGTGAAAAACCACAAAATTCTGAGAAAATTTTAAAAAATTTAAATTTTTCTAAATTTAAATGTATTTGCTTGTAAGACAGATAGTAATACCACACAAAATAGTTACTAGTTAACATTTTCCATATGTCTACTTTATGTTTGCATCGTTTTTTAAAAGTATTTTTATTTTTCTAGGACGTTACAAGGCTTAGAACTTTAGCAGCAAATTCTCACATTTTCAAGAAAATTTCAAAAGGCCATTTTTTTCAGAGACCAGTTCAGTTCTGAAGTGGCTTTGAGGGCCTTATATATTAGAAAGTCCCCATAAATGACCCCTCAAAGCATTAAAAACAGCATTCAGAAAGTGTTTTAACAGGAATTAAAGCAAAGTAGAGGGGAGATGTACAATTTTAATTTTTTTTGCCAAAATTCATTGGTAATAAAAAATTTTTTTTAACAGAGAACGTTTTACTAGAGAAACACAGCGCAATATTTATTGCCCAGATTCTTCAGTTTTTAGAAACATGCCACATGTGGCCCTAGTGTGCTAATGGACTGAAACACAGGCCTCTGAAGCAAAGGAGCACCTAGTGGATTTTGGGGCTGCCTTTTTTAGAATATATTTTAGGCACCATGTCGGGTTTGAAGAGGTCTTGTGGTGCCAAAACAGTACAAAGCTCCCAAAAGTGACCCCATTTTGGAAACTACACCCCTCAAGAAATTTATCTAGGGGTATAGTTAGCATTTTGACCCCACAGTTTCTTTGCTAAACATATTGGAATTAGTCTGTAAAATTGAAAATCTAGTTTTTCTAAAAAAAAAAATTAGAAATTTTTACTTTTTACAAAGAATAAATGAGAAAAAGCACCCCAACATTTGTAAAGCATCTTCTCCCGATTATGGCAATGCGCCATAAGTGGTAATAAACTGCTGTTTGGACCCACGGCAGGGCTCACAAGGGAAGGAGCACCATTTCGATTTTGGAGAGTTTATTTTGCTGGAATAGTTTTCAGCGCCATGTCGTGTTTGCAATGCCCCGGAGGGACCAAAAAAGCGGAAACAAAAAGTGACCCATTTTTGAAACTACACCCCTCAAGGAATATTTCTAAGGGTATAGTTGCCCACATGGTTTTTGCAAAATTTATGGGAATTATGCCGTGAAATTGAAAATCTAAATTTTTTTCTAATAAATTTTTTTTTTTTAATTTTTACAATAGATAAAGGAGAAAAAGCACCCCAAAATTTGTAAAGCAAACTCTTCTGAGCACAGCAATACACCATATGTGGTAATAAACTGCTGTTTGGACACACGGCGGGGCTTAGAAAGGACGGAGCGCCATTTAACTTTTGGAGCTCAAGTTTTGCTGGAATGGTTTGTGGCCCCATGTCACATTTGCAAAGCCACTGAGGGGCCAAAATAGTGCAAACCCCGCAAAAGTGAACCCATTTGGGAAACTACACCCCTCGTGGAATTTATCTAGCGGTATAGTGAGCATTTTGACCCCACTGTTTTTTTGCCGAATTTATTGGAATTAGGCAGTGAAAATGAAAATCTACATTCTTTCCACTAAAATGTTGAGTTTTTTTCATTTTTACAAGGAACAAAGGAGAAAAAGCACTCAACCAATTGTAAAGCAATTTCTCCCGAGTACGGCAGTAAACTGCTGCTTGGACACACGGCAGGGCTCAGAATGGTAGGAGTGCTACTTGGCATGTAGATTTTGGTTGATTGCTTTTTTGGCGCCATGTCGCATTTGCAGAGCCCCGGAGGTACCAGTAAAGTAGAAACCCCTGAGAAGTGACTCCATTTTGGAAACTATACCCCTGAGGGTAATCATCTAGGGGTGTAGTGAGGATTTTGATCCCTCAGGGATTTCATAAATTGTTTTAGAATGAGGCAGTGAAAATGAAAAAAAAAAATTCCCCAAAAATATGTCGTTTTGCACCCAATTTTTTTTTCCACAAGGGGTAATAGGAGAAAAAACAAAACACAATTTGTTACCCAATTACTCCCGAGTACGGCAATAACCCATGTGTGGCCCTAAACGGCTGTTTGGGCACATGGCAGAGCTCAAATTGGAAGGAGATCCATTTGGCTTTTAGAGCGCAGATTTTGCTGGGCTGGTGTACGGTCGCCATCTCGCATTTGCAGAGCTCCAGAGTAGAGTGTAAAACCCTGAGAAGTGACCCCATTTTGTAAACTACACCCCTCAAGGCATTTATCATTTGCCTGGACATATGACAGGGCTTAGGAGGGAAAGCGCATGTGAGGCCTATTTTGGTGATTTTCGCAGCATTAGCCCACAATAGCAGGGCCCTGGGGTTAAATAGTAAAACAAACCCCCAAGTATTGACCCCCATTTTGGAAACTGCATCCCTGAAGGCATTTTATTAAGGGGTGTAGTGGGCATTTTGACCAAACAGGTTTGTTTTTTTTATTAGAAATGTATGCTCAGTGGATGGTGCAAAGTGAAAATTGAAAATTTCCACAGGTATATGCCATTTTAGTGCACAATATGTTGTGCCCAGTTCGTGCCACTGAAGACAAATACCTCAAACTGTTAAGCGGGTTCTCCCGGGTATGGCGATGCCATATATGTGGACGTAAACTGCTGTTTGGGCACGCTGCAGGGCTCAGAAGGGAGGGAGAGCCATTTGGCTTTTGGAGCGCAGATTTTGCTTAGTGGTAGTTTTGTTTGGGGTTTTGCTGGTATTTCAGTTTATGATGTGGGGGCATATGTAAGCTGTCCGGAGTACAGAAGAGGGTATAATAATGGGGTAAATAAATAATATTTCATAGATATGTGGCCGGTGTCGCACTGATAAATGGTGGCAGATGTTATCCACTTTTGGACACTCTGCAACATTTTGCATCACTATATTCTGAGAGCCAGAACATTTTTATTTTTTCTCCACTGGAGCTGTGTGTGAGATCTTATTTGATGCGGGAGAATCTGTAGATTTCATTGGTACCATTTTGGTGTAAATGCGATTTTTTGATCACTTTTTATTTCATTTTTTGGCAAGCAAGGTGACCAAAAACCAGCAATTCTGATGTTTTTTATTCTTTTTTTTACGGCGTTCGCCATGCGCTATGAATGACAATTTTACTTTATTCTGCGTGTCGGTACGATTACGGCGATACCAGATGTATATAGTTTTTCCTATGTTTTGCAGCGTCTGCACAATAAAATCACTTTTGTTTCAAATTATTTATTTTTTGTGTCACCATATTCTGAGAGCCATAACTTTTTTATTTTTCCGTCAAAAAGGGAGTTCTTGATTTTTGCAGGACAGGCTGCAGTTTTTAATGGCAGAATTTTGGGGTATATTAAACTTTTAGATCCCTTTTTTTTAATTCTGTTTTGGGAGGGGTAGTGACTAACAATGAAATCTACATTACAGCGCCGATCGCATCATGTACAAGATAGGGCACTTATAATGTGGTGACAGAGCCTCTTTAAACAATTTTTTTTATAGTAGTTAGTAAAGCCATATGCCGTGAACACTTTAGATATGATTTCTACCATCCCCCCTGTTGAGACATGGCTTGTCCGATGGCTCAATATAACTGCACATCTGAATAAGTTGCTGGGTAGGATATATTTGTTCTTACAAGATCCATCTACAAACAGTATGAGATCACTATCTAGTAGTGGAATATCTTTAAAATCTGATCTTGGTAACACTCTTTCTGCTATGGAGGATAGGCAATCATATGGTTCACCATCCTCAGCAGTAGGCATCAAGGTTGAAAAATGTAAAGTGGTACATCTTTCTATTATAAATAACACTAATGTGACGGAAGCTCTTATAGCTTCTGCGACGGCTACAACTGATTGAACACAGGGAGGTAAGGCTCTAGCTACTGGGTCAAGTTTTGATGAGTAGTAAGCTAGAGGTCTATCCTTTCCTCCATACTCCTGTGTTAGCACTGAAGTCATATATCCATTTTTACCATCTACAGATTGAATAAAGTTTTTGTTTTTTTTTAATAATCAGTTAGTCCAAGCACTGAAGATCCTACAATAACCTGTTTTATCTGAAAAAAATGCCTCTTCATAAATCAAAGACATCAATGGTCCTGTAATAGCAGCATAATTGGCTATCCAACTTCTGCAGAAGTTAGTCATACCCAAAAAGGACATCATTTGTCTTTTTGTCAGAGGTTTTGGTGCTTGGAGTATTGCTGACTTTCTTCCTTCATCTAGATGTTTACCTTCTTGGGTAATATGGTGTATGGAATGCCTGTGTGTTACCGAGGCTAGTAAGTATATGCCCTAATACTTCTCCTGTCAAGTGGGTTCCTCTGTCAATCTCAATTACTTCAGGACCCCATATCGGCATATTACTTCACTGAGTATTTTCCTAGCAGTGTTTTTAGCTATGTTTTTGGTTACTGGCCATGCCTCAGGCCAATTTGAAAACACGTCAGTACATACTAGGACATATTCATATACATCTACCTTGGGTAGCTGTATGTAGTCCACCTGCAGTCGCTGGAAGGTGTAATCAGGGAGAGGCATGTGCTTACTGGATGTTTTTGTCATTTTACCGGGGTTGTGTCTGACACATGTCAGGCAGCCCTCTACATGTCGAGCAGCTGTGTTCTGAGATTCAGGTGCAAACCAGTGTTGCATTGGTTTGCCTGCTGCAGTCAGAAAGCCTCTTGCTCACCATATTGTGTCATAATCATGTGCTACTCCAAAGGTGTACCTTGAGTCTGTATAGATATTCACCCTTTTACCTGTGCCCAACTTACATGCTTCTGCGAGTGCCATGAATTCTGCCTCCTGGACAGAGCTGCTGGAGGGCAGTGACTTTTGCAGCACTGTCTTAAGTTTCCTGGACTACTGCATACCCGGTGGTGAAATATCCTGTCTGCTCATTCCAGTATCTGGATCCGTCTACAAAATACTGAATATCATAGTTAGTCAAAAGTACATCAGTGAAACCTGGTAACCCTTGGGCTTCAAGTTGCATTAAACTGTGACAATCAGGCTCATGTTCCATATCAAACAAGACATTGTAATTTTCAAATCCGTACATTAAGGAAACTGCTGTATTTATAACTTTAAAACCTGATTTTATACAGCTATCTTTAATTACTTAAAAGGTCAGTCTATTTACACAATCTTGTACTTTAGTTCAATGTTCTAGGACTTTTTACACACTAATTTTACATATAATAACAATAATTTGAAGTTCAATTAATTCAGTATCAACATATATTGACACATTCTTCTAAAGTTCCACTTTTCCAATCATTTTAACATTCTGTCAGAACCTTCTACCTTGTTCCCTTTTCTGAAATTCTTCCAACCGTCATCTTACACAATCAAAACCACACTTCTCTTTTCTGATTTACTAAATTATAACATTCAATTACCCTCAAAGTCCCTTTAAATCCAAATTTGCCACACCCTTATCATCATCATCATCATCATTTTACATTCACCACATCTAATTTGTGCATATACTTAACATCCCCTTCTAAATTAATATTTTTTTACTTTTTAACACAAACAACCCTAAATGGGGCGTCTTCTATGGATATATAGTATGCCTCTTTCTAGGTCCGTTAATAATGTGCCAATAGTTTTTTCTAGAGTAGAAGTCATATATTTAATCTAACTTTTAATGTGGAAAGATTTGATTAACTTTGTATCCTTTATCAATTATTTTGACTATTCTCCAATCTTCAGTAGAAATAACCAACATTAATCCAAACATACACTCAGGATAAGACATTCAAAACAATCTGTTGGGCCTTTGTCCTTTTCTAATATTTTTAAATATCTTAATCATCACAAATATAGTAAATGAGAGGCTGGTCAAACCAGCAGCAGATGTTCTGGATGTATCTCTACACCACAGTTTGAAAGTCTTTCATTTTCTTTAACTTTGGATTTATTTTATCTCAATCATTCAATACTTTTAATCACAATCTTAAACTTTATAAAACAACTAATCCGAATACTCTATAACAAATAATCCTAATACTCTATAAGAGATCCTCCAAATCTCCAAGTACTTTATCTTTAACGTGCTGCACAGAGTTATTTATTACCTGTAGCCTTCTCACATAGGCTATAGACTACTAACCTCGAGAACCGTTATTCTCAGGTTTTTATATTAAGACCGGTACTTAATATAACTAAGACCCAGTCTTAGTACCTAAGATCCAACTTAGGTTTTTATCACATAACCTTATAACATCTAAACATATATATACAAAATTATATTCCGTTATTCAGATGAAAACTCGAATCCTCAATTCTCCTTACTATGTTCTTTTAAAAACGGTCACTCCACCTCGTCCCTCCGTATGACTGGCCTCTGTTTAACGGTAATTCAACGGTAGGTCTTTGAATTAAGTGAGTATTTTGATGACTCGGTATACAGTCCATGGGTGGAAGAGGGTCTGGAAAAATTGGTTTCTGGCTGCGAAGGACCAAGATGTTATAAGAATTTTCGATACTTATCAAAAATGATTAAAGTTTTCATCTCAATATGAGCTTTATTCTCGCGGCGAGGAGACAAAATGACAATAAATCAGAAGTTTGTCTGCTTTTATTACATTTTGCACATAACAGTGAGTATCTTACACAAAATATTAGTCTAATGCAGTTTTGCTTCATATGGCATATTTTGACACTTACAACTGAAACTGGGATAAAGTTGAACTTCCCTAAATTCCATCTGACTTTATTGAGAAGTTTCAACTGTCCAAAATTTGTCAGCAAAACAACACTTTAACAGCTTAAAGATTTCTTGAGAAGTTCTGCATAACTGAGTGTATATTTAATTTCATTGCATCAAATAAGTATAAATTTAAAATAAAACTTTCATACCACTATCTCGCCTGACGTCCTGATCCCCTCTGGCTCCACCTTGGCCCATGTTACGGTCATCCCTAAATTGGATCTTGAGCTCTGCTCCAGTTATCGCCCCATCTCCTTGCTCAACGTAGACCTGAAAATTAATGCCAAATTACTAGCTAACAAATTGAAGTTTCAAATTGGATTTGTGCCTGGTCGGGAGGCGCGCGATAATACCCTTAAAACTTTAGATATTATCCATCATGCCCAGACTCACCACATTCTAGATGCCGAAAAGGCGTTTGACAGGATATCCTGGCACGTCCTTCGCCAAATTCTCCAACACTGGCTCACGAGGACCCAGAAAGGGATGTTATCCTTGTGGAGACTGTAAATCCTGTGCCAACATCTGTCGTGCAACTGATTTTTTGACGGTTGATGGAACGAGGCAGTTTGAGATTAGAGATTATATCTCATGTAGCACCACACATGTGATATACTAGGCCACATGTGGGTGTCCGAAAGTTTATATAGGACTGACCTCTAGGGAGTTGAGAATCCTTACGAGAGAGCACGTACGAGATATCATGGGGGCCAGTAAGATTGAAGATCTAGCACAACTAAAGACGCTCCCGAGACACTTTAAGGCACATCACGATTGTAATCCCAGAACATTATTAATACGGGGAATTGACAGAATTCACTGCGGCATCAGAGGTGGCAATGTGAAGAAGGTCTTGGCACAAAAAGAGTGCAAGTGGATTGTCCTGTTGGGATCAATGAAACGCCATGGACTTAATGAAAAATTGAGTTTTGTTCCTTTTTTATAATCCCTACTACTTAGATTTTATTAATTATGTTTTGTATTGTGATGTCTTTTTTAGGTGTTCTTTTATCCTTTTCTCATGTCCGATTGCCTTAACAGTGGAGATATGATTCAAGCCATCTGAATGCTCCGAATACTTTGGAGAGCGATGTAAAGTGGGAGTTCAAAATTGCCGATTCTATTCATGAATTTGCTGCTACATGACCATTTGCTTTATAAAAAAAAATAATTTCTTTTTCTATTTTTATAAGATTACACAGGGGCTCCTCTTCCTTTTATTATACTGTGAATTTGTCTATTTATTTTAGAAAATATGTTTAATATCTTTGATAGCCTCCAGGTTGATACAATAGCCTGCTATGGTAATATTATATTTATACTTCTATTCACATCATCCCCCTACACTGTAATTTTTGTATTTTTCTATACATACTTGTTCACTGCACTGTCTATGGGTTAATATTAACCCCGTATATATGTATATATTGTTTATTTTAAATATAAATGTTGCACTCATTCATATTCCTTTTTCTTTTATATCACGTATCTGTGTTTATACATGATCTTATGTCTTTATATCATGTTCATTTACATCAGTTTGTCCCGTTTATTTGTGCCACATTTATTTATTCTTTATCTTTTATCACTTCACTTTAGTTCCGGTATGATTAATGTTACTATGAACAGTAGGTTAAATAAACCTCTCCCTAATAATGATATTAGATACTTACATCTCTATTCATTTCATCCATCTCCATTGTAATGATGAGCGCATGCCATCTGTTGTCGCTGGCGGCGATGCACGGCCCCCTTCGGCTTCTTTCACGCACTGCGCATGTCCGGAACTCCCGTTACGCTTCGGGAATCCGGATGTGTGCTTCAGCGTGTGGAGCCGGAAGTGGGACATGCCTCGCTTCCAGTCGCGCCAGAGCGCATGCGCCGAGTGTTCATTACGGCGATGTGCTACACCCTAATACACACAGTAATGCATTATATAAGGATCAGACATGCTCTTGTACTGAGCACATACCCCCTGAGGAAGCACTCAAGGCGAAACGCGCGTTGGGGTGTTTGTGGCAGAGCCAACATTGGTGTTTATACCCCCTTCTTTCTGATGCTATAATGGGTAAGCCTGTTTTCTGCTGGTTATTACATATAGTGATACTTCCCCCTGTCTTTTCCCTACTCCTACCAGTGTTTAAATTATATGGGATACTAGAAGACATTAGGGTCTATTAGAACCAAACTTTCTGTGGGCTAAACAGATATATATATATATATATATATATATATATATATATATGTTTTGTATCAAGCCAGTACAGTCTATGTAACCCATTGCATCTTTCACTAAGTAATTTCCATGTTGTGCTCAACAATACCACACTACATGTACTAGAGTCTTGTGATTGCATATAATTTTAAATGTTTGTTATATTAATGTAATTAATAAACTTTTCATATTTATATAAACTTTTGCTATAAAGCTCTATTCTTTCTGGTATGGTTTAAATGGCTATGGAGCAGCCTATATGGTAAAATATGGGGGGATGTTGGTATATTAAACATTACCCAGCCTTTAACAATTATGCATGTGGAGCTTGTCTATTTACAAATATAGGACTAGGCCCTTCCCTTATGAGTAAAATAATGGCCCTTTATCATTCCCCATCCGCCCAATTGAAAATAAATGGCTCCCTCTCTGCGCCGTTTGGTATTTATAATGGCACCAGTAGGGCTGGCCTTTATCCCCATTGTTGTATGTCCTCGTTATGAAGCATCTGATGGCCTCCATTCGGAACAGCACGGATATTAAGGGTATGCTCATAGGCGGGACAGAATATACATGCTCTGCATTTGCTGATGACCTATTGGTTTATCTCAAGAACCCACAAATATCTCTTCCCTCATTGATGTCCGAGCTGTTCCGTTTTGTAACATGATCCAATTTTAAGATTAATTTCTCCAAGTCTCAGGCTTTGAATGTCTCCCTTCCACTCTCGACACTTTCACTCCTCAAAAGTAATTTCCCCTCCTCCTCGCCTGCTAGGGGTATAACATACTTGGGTGCACGTATAAGCTCGGATCTCTCACAACTGTTTACCAATAACTTTGCCCCTTTGCTAGCCAAATTTTGTATAGATCTCGCCTCTTAGCATAAAAGGGAATTCTCCTGGTTTGGTAGTATTAATATTATTAAAATGTCACTCCTCCCCAGACTACTGTACCTCCTGCAGACGATCCCTATCTCCATTCCATCCTCTTATTGGCTGCGTATCCAACAATGTTTTGGATCCTTCATATGGCCAACGGGTCATCCACGACTGAGTGGGACTATTCTTACTCGCTCCAGGGACACAGGTGGGGTTGGTCTGCCGGACTGTCGTTTTTATTATCTGGCGACGACACATGCACGTGTCCTCGACTTTTTTCATAATCAAGATTCGAATCTCTGGGTTCGTTTATCCCAGCAACTCTGTACTCGTATCCTATCTACTCTGCCATGGAACAGACTGGCCCCCGCCTCCTTCGTTGTCTCCCATACCCTCTTGGCATTGCGGTCCTCTGGGATAGGGGGCTCACTCGTTGACCCACTGGGTGCATTGACCCCTATTACTGACAACCCGGCATTTCCTGCGGGGAGGCGTGTCTCTCTTTAGTGGGTAGGTCTTCCACCAACCCCATGTGCTTCACTCAGGTTATTTCCGATTCCTCTCTACTCCCATTAGCCACTATCTGCCCAGCTGATACTCCTTCACCACTTGACATATTTGAATACGCCCAGTTAAAACATTTCTATAGTGTTACTAAGCGACAGGCTCACCTTCACCGGCCGCTTACTGACTTTGAGTGCTTATGTGTTTCCACTCAGACCCCTACACACGCCATCTCCGCACTCTATAAACTACTCCTCTCCCAGCAATCCCCACTTCTCCCATCCTTCTGCAAGGCTTGGGAGACAGAATTGAACACGACATTCTCTGACGCAAAATGGAGACATGGTTTCTCCCTTTCCCAGAAAGCCTCGATAGCCATACGAGCTCAGGTAACTAGCTACATAATTATCTCTCGGTGGTATCGGGTACCCACTGCCTTGCATAAATGGTACCCGTCTGTACCTGACACGTGTTGGCGCTGTAAAACAGATGCTTATACCACCCAAAATAGTTACTAGTTCACATTTCCCATATGTCTACTTTAGATTTGCATCATTTTTTGAACATTCTTTTATTTTTCTTGGACATTACAAGGCTTAGAACATAAACAGCAATTTCTCATATTTTTAAGAAAATTTCAAAAGCCTTTTTTTTAAGGTAGCTGTTCAGATCTGAAGTGGCTTTGAGGGGCCTATGTGTTAGAAACCCCCATAAAACACCCCATTTTGAAAACTAGACCCCTCAAAGTATTCAAAACAGCATTTAAAAAGTTTATTTAACCTTTTAGGCATTTCACAGGAGTTAAAGCAAAGTGGAGGTGAAATTTGCAAATTTCATTTTTCTTGCTGAATTTCAATTGTATTAATTTTTTTTCTGTAACACAGAAGGTTTTACCAGAGAAACACTACTAAATATGTATTGTCCAGATTCTGCAGTTTTTAGAAATGTCCCACATGTGTCTCTAGTGCGCTCGTGGACTAAAACACAAGCCCCAGAAGCAAAGAAGCACCTACTGCATTTTGCGGCCTCTTTTTTTATTAGAATATATTTTAGGCAGCATGCCAGGTTTGAAGAGGCGTTGAGGTGCCAAAACAGTAGGAATCCCACAAAAGTGACCCCATTTCGGAAACTACACCCCTCAAGGAATTAATTTATGGTTGTTGTTACCATTTTGACCCCACAGGTTTTACACGGCATGTATTCGAATTGGGCTGTGAAATTTAAAACATGACAATTTTTCAAATAAAATGTCATTTTTCATCAAAATTTCTTATTTTCACAGAGAACAAAATAACCCATTTTGTTGCCCAGATTCTCCTGAATGCAGCAATATCCCATTTGTGGCGATAAACTGCCGTTTGGGCCTATGGGAGGGCTCAGAAGGAAAGGAGCGCTATTTGTTCTTTGGAGTCCAGATTTTGCTGGATTGGTTTTCGGGTGCCATGTCGCATTTGCAGAGCCCCAGAGGTATCAAAGCAATGGAAACCCACCAGAAGTGACCCCATTTTGGAAACTAGACCCTTCAAGGAATTCACTAATGGTTATTGTTACCATTTTGACTGCACAGTTTTTTCACAGCACCTATTTGAATTGGGCTGTGAAATGAAAAAAATGTCATTTTTTCCAATAAGATGTAATTTTTTATCAAAATTTCTTGTTTTCACAGGGAACAAAATACCCCATTTTGTTGCCCAATTTGTCCTGAGTGAGAAATACCCCATTTGTGGTGATAAACTGCCGTTTGGGCCCAAGGGAGGGCTCAGAAGGAAAGGACCACCATTGGCCTACTGGGGATTTTCTGGTGCGAAGTCATGTATGCAGAAGCCCCTGAGGTACCAGTACAGTTGAAACCCCCGAGAAGTGACCCCATTTTAAAACTACACCCCTTAAGGCATTCATCTAGAGGTGTAGTGAGCATTTTGACCGGAGACATACACCCCATAAACTGTAATGTGGGTTCTCCTGGGTATGGCAATACCCTCCATGTGGCTGTTATCAGCTGCCTGGGCACGCAGCAGGGCTCAGAAGGGAAAGATGAGGGGATAAGCTGTGCGGAGGGCATCAGGGTAAGTAAAACTGGCGTAGATTAAAAATCAAGGGATGTATGATACATTTAAAACACTCTTTCATACATAGGCTTAGTTTTTCAGGAAACGTGTCACATTGATATATTGTGTCCTCCCTTACCCCCCTCTTATAACAGACTTTGCACCTCTTTTGACTTTTTCCCTTCTTGCCAGTTTGGGGAACTTCTCCTGGAAAGTGTTTCCCTGGTACGATGCGTGTGGCCCCGCTTCCAGAAGTACTGGGAGCAGGGGCGGATTAAGGGTACCATGGGCCCCGGGCACATTTTCAGGTCTGCCCCCCCACCCCCGAACTCCGAAGACGCTGTACTGTACGTATTTGCAGATTTCTGTTTAGGCGGCCACAGACCTGGCACGGTTTTAATTTAGCTGTAAAAGCGGAATGAGCCATATAGAATAAAGAAAGCAGAATACTTTGAGACACTGAAGTGGTCAGGCACTTTATAACTTTTTAATTTTTACGTCAAAAGGAGTGGTGTGTGAAGGATTATTTTTTTGCAGGAGCAATTATAGTTTTTATTCTCACCATGTAAAGTACCATATAATGGGTGAATTGGAAAAAACTGAGATTCCTCCATGGTTTTTTGGATTTAGTTTTTACTGTATATATTTACCTTCTCTTAAGGTAAAAGTAGATTTAATATATACTTTTACCTTAAGAGAAGGTAAATATATACATACCCAGAACCAAGCTCAGCACATATATACAGCCCCAGAACCAAGCTCAGTACATATATACAGCCCCAGAACCAAGCTCAGTACATACAGTGGAGGAAATAAGTATTTGATCCCTTGCTGATTTTGTAAGTTTGCCCACTGTCAAAGTCATGAACAGTCTAGAATTTTTAGGCTAGGTTAATTTTACCAGTGAGAGATAGATTATATAAAAAAAAAATAAAGAAAATCACATAGTCAAAATTATATATATTTATTTGCATTTTGCACAGAGAAATAAGTATTTGATCCCCTACCAACCATTAAGAGTTCAGCCTCCTCCAGACCAGTTACACGCTCCAAATCAACTAGGTGCCTGCATTAAAGACAGCTGTCTTACATGGTCACCTGTATAAAAGACTCCTGTCCTCAGACTCAATTAATCAGTCTGACTCTAACCTCTACAACATGGGCAAGACCAAAGAGCTTTCTAAGGATGTCAGGGACAAGATTATAGACCTGCACAAGGCTGGAATGGGCTACAAAACCATAAGTAAGACGCTGGGTGAGAAGGAGACAACTGTTGGTGCAATAGTAAGAAAATGGAAGACATACAAAATGACTGTCAATCGACATCGATCTGGGGCTCCATGCAAAATCTCACCTCGTTGGGTATCCTTGATCCTGAGGAAGGTGAGAGCTCAGCCGAAAACTACACGGGGGCAACTTGTTAATGATCTCAAGGCAGCTGGGACCACAGTCACCAAGAAAACCATTGGTAACACATTACGCCGTAATGGATTAAAATCCTGCAGTGCCTGCAAGGTCCCCCTGCTCAAGAAGGCACATGTACAGGCCCGTCTGAAGTTTGCAAATGAACATCTGGATGATTCTGAGAGTGATTGGGAGAAGGTGCTGTGGTCAGATGAGACTAAAATTGAGCTCTTTGCCATTAACTCAACTCGCCGTGTTTGGAGGAAGAGAAATGCTGCCTATGACCCAAAGAACACCGTCCCCACTGTCAAGCATGGAGGTGGAAACATTATGTTTTGGGGGTGTTTCTCTGCTAAGGGCACAGGACTACTTCACCGCATCAATGGGAGAATGGCTGGAGCCATGTACCGTCAAATCCTGAGTGACAACCTTCTTCCCTCCACCAGGACATTAAAAATGGCTCATGGCTGGGTCTTCCAGCACGACAATGACCCGAAACATACAGCCAAGGCAACAAAGGAGTGGCTCAAAAAGAAGCACATTAAGGTCATGGAGTGGCCTAGCCAGTCTCCAGACCTTAATCCCATCGAAAACTTATGGAGGGAGCTGAAGATCCGAGTTGCCAAACGACAGCCTCGAAATCTTAATGATTTACAGATGATCTGCAAAGAGGAGTGGGCCAAAATTCCATCTAACATGTGTGCAAACCTCATCATCAACTACAAAAAAACGTCTGACTGCTGTGCTTGCCAACAAGGGTTTTGCCACCAAGTATTAAGTCTTGTTTGCCAAAGGGATCAAATACTTATTTCTCTGTGCACAATGCAAATAAATATATATAATTTTGACTATGTGATTTTCTGGTTTTTTTTTTCATATAATCTATTTCTCACTGGTACAATTAACCTAGCCTAAAAATTCTAGACTGTTCATGTCTTTGACAGTGGGCAAACGTACAAAATCAGCAAGGGATCAAATACTTATTTCCTTCACTGTATATACAGCACCAGAACAAATACAGTTCAGTACAGAGATCATTTGCAAATTCAGTTAAACCCCTGCCATATAAATTTGTACATCATAAAACGACAGCTCCCAGTATAGCCTGAACAATGGTTAGGATATGCTGGGAGTTGCTGTTTAACAAAAAGAATGCTACCATCCGTCATCTCGCTGCAGATCATACAGTGACTACAGTACTGATCAGTCACAGGTAGAATAAACATTTATATTGAGTGACTCACCGGTGACGCCTCAGACTCTTTTTCGTTCTTTCTCTTTTCTTCTCCATCCGGTCCAGACCTCTATGATGACTTCTCCCGGGCACGGCCCATTTCTGAAGTTTGCAGCTCAGATGTCTTCGGCTCCTCACTTTTCCAACATTTCCGCACCTGTAAACGAAGATAAAATTCTCATGATGCCACACTCTATGCTTCTAACTATAATAGTATCATACAATGATTATAGTACTATACACTGTACTCCTGAATATAATAGTACTATATGGTTGTGTTCAGATGGCACCGGTTTCTTTGGGTGCTCGAGGTAGGGTCCCAACCCGGGTGTAGGTTAAGAATTTGTACTCGGCACACCTTGCTTGTGTTACAAAAATATATATTTTTATTATGGATGCCAGAGGCTGCATGTGCGACGTCGACGTTTCGGTCAGACAGACCTTCGTCGGGCACTGAGCCGTGCTGGGGACTGGATCGGTACAAAATATGATGCGTATATAGCGCTGCTGTGGTCAGTAACCGGCGGCTTACCGCTCTGTATTGGTACTATACACTGTACTCCTGAATATAATAGTACTATACACTGTGCTCCTGAATATAATATTACTATACACTACGCTTCTGAATATAATAGTATTATACACTGTACTCCTGAATATAATATTATATTCAGGGGCGCAGTGTATAGTACTATTATATTCAGGAGCGTAGTGTATAGTAATATTATATTCAGGAGTACAGTGTATAATACTATTATATTCAGAAGCGTAATGTATAGTAATATTATATTCAGGAGCACAGTGTATAGTACGATTATATTCAGGAGTACAGTGTATAGTAATGGACGCTGTCAATCAGCCGGCGTCCATTACTAAGGCGGTAATAATAAAGTTTAAAAAACAAACAAAGACATAGAAAAAATATTTTATTGAAATAAAAACCACCCAGACAACCCTCATTAACCATTTTATTGATAATAAAAATGCCGTCATCGAAGTAGTCCTGGAATCCGACGTAGTCCAACGGCCGAACCTGTAAGAAAACACACAAAAAACGATTACTAACACGTGTGGTAGGCTTAGATACAGGGCCCATCAGACAGGATCACTCATGGGCCATGTATCTAAGCCTACCATGTGCTTATGTAAGATGCTTAGATACAGGGCCCAACAGACAGGATCACACATGGGCCTTGTATCTAAGCCTACCATGTGATTGGCTTAGATACAGGGCCCAGCAAACAGCATCACACAATCTGTGTCTCATGGGCCCTCTAAGCCTGCATGGGCCCTCTAGGCTTAAAAGGGTTGTGCAGTCCCTAAACATTGATGGCCTATCCTCAGGATAGGCCATCAATAGCTGATGGCTTGGGGTCCGTCTCCCGGGACCCCCCAATCACCTGTTTTGAAGCTCGTACGAGAGCTGGTGCTTCCCCTTCATTTCACTTACTCGCTCACACTGTGAATCGCCCACACGGATTCAGTGTGAGCAAGTGACCGGAATGAAGGGGAAGCACCAGCTCTCGTACGTGCGCTGCGTCCCCTTCAAAACAGGTGATTGTCGGGGGTCCTGGGAGTCGGACCCCAAGCCATAAGCTTCAAGCAGAAGGGGTATCAAACTTACCCTGCTCTTCAGCCGCGGCGGATGTCCTGACTCAGGATGGTGGTGACGTCAAGCGCTGCGCACCGGAAACAGGAAGATAAGTACTGTAGTTACTATAGTAACGGGCCGCGGCTCCCGTTACTATAGTAACGGGCCGCGGCTCCCGTTACTATAGTAACTTTTTTATTGTGTAGTGCGTAGTGTAGTGTATAGCCACTGGTTGGGTGAGCGGTCCCACTTCACTCCGGTTCTCTGAACCGGCTGCAATTTTAACAGCCGGTAAGGGAGAACCGGGGCGAACTGGGCCCCCTTCCAGCCTCGGGCCCCGGGCACTTGCCCATATTGCCCTCATTGTAATCCGCCCCTGACTGGGAGCCCCCCCCCTTCCTGGTCCCTAACAATTAGTTTCTTGATAACCACCTCTTGAAATTCCAGGAAAGTTCCCCTCTGGTCTGTACATCGACGTGGCACGTACGCATTGTACAATGCCATCTGTATGAGGTGCACGGCCAGCTTCTTATACCACACCGCATGGCGCTGTAGGGCTTCAGGACTTGATCTGACAAGTCCACCCCTCCCATGTACGTATTGTAGTCCAGGATGCAGTCTGGTTCGGGGGTCTCTGTACTGGTACCTCGTACAGGTACATGGGTACTGGTGTGACATCTCTCTTGTTCTTGTACTTGACACACAATATGTTGCTGCTGGATTGTGCCCTGTTCTCACCCCTTCTGAGTGTTCGCCCAAGCAGAGTCTTAGGGAGGCCTCTCAGATTTCTTCTAGCAGTGCCGCATGCCGCAGGACTTCTGGAAGCGAGGCAGTTGAAGAGTGGGAAGCTGGTATAAAAATTATCCAGGTAGAGGTGGTAACCTTGGTCCAGCAGTGGGTGAACCAAATCCCACACAATTTTTGCATTAACTCCCAGTAAGGGAGGGGGGGCATTCTGGGGGCTGAAGACTGCTGTCCTTCCCTTCATATATCCTAAATTTGTAGATATACCCTGATGCACTCTCGTACAGCTCATACATCTTCACGCCATACCTTGCCCTCTTACTCGGCAGGGACTGGCGAAATTGAAGCCCCCCTTTAAAATGTACCAAGGACACATCAAGAGAAATACAATTCTCGGGGGTGAATGCTTGGGAAAACCGGGCACTGAAACGGTCTAATAGGGGTCTCCGTTTATACAAACGGTCAAAACTGGGGTCATCTCAGGGTGAGCACGGCTCATTATCAGTATAATGTAAGAAGCAAAGTATTGCCTCATTTTTATTTATTTTTAGGTTCCAGTTCAGTTCTGAAGTTTCTTTGAAGGGCCTATATATTAGAAACCCCTATCAAACACTCCATTTTAGAAACTAGACCCCTCAAAGTATTCACAACAGCATTTAGAAAGTTTATGAACCATTTAGGTGTTTCACGGAAATTTAGAGAAAAGTAGAGGTGAAATTTACATATTTTTCTTTATCAGAAAATCCTTTTTATACCATT